>NW_027272443.1:0-490000 GCF_040938485.1 Diadema antillarum
TGTAAAGTTTTTGACTGTGAATAGAAAAAATTCCATCACAAGGGACCTTCGTGAAGCATCAAGTGAGCGTGACATCAATATCAGGGTTCGAAATTGGCGATGGTCCGCTGGCCACTGGCCACCCAAAATCACGTTGGACTAGCTAAAAATCATAAAATTCTGAAGTTACTAGTCCGTCTGGCTAGCCAAAATATTGCTTCAGTGTCAAAATTGATTCTAAGTAGTCCGCCTGGCTAGTTAAAAAAAAAGTTAAGTGCGACCCCTGAATATGTTGTTGTTTTTGTGTTTCCAAATATTTTGCCTGGGCAGATTGACTATTGAAGATCCTCTCTTGATGATTTATTAGTTGGCCAGGATTCTGTAAGACTATCTGCAAGGTTTACCAGCCACTGGCTGAGCAGACTGGTGCTAATTTCAGCCCCCTTCCATTGTTACAGGGACTTTTTCACCTCTACATGGCCCTTTCTTTGTTTTCTTTGTGGTGCACTATGATTTCTGCCTGTAAAGAAAACTGTATGGATTATGTGAGGTTTGTTATTTGTTGCTCCATTTTCTCATATTGATTCTGTCATAGTACAGTGTACAATTGCATGTCTTTGCAAAGAAGAGTGACATAATTCAGTGGGTTCTAAATTTGTCGAAGTAGTTTTTACGCTCCGTTGTTTCAATGCATAGTGTGTTCTACATTGTGCATAATCTCTGATTTGGGAACAATTAAGGTTTCACTTGTCTGTGCCAAGTTTCCTGCTAACCAGTCATTAGGACTCTTTACTGCAGCCTATTTGTAAACAGCAAGTAGTTTAGAACCTATTTATAACGGTGATGGATCCATCTTTTCTCTGCCATCTCCGCTCAGTGCTGATCAATCCCTTGTCATTCAATCCCAGCAAAAGTTCCTTTCATTGCCCCGTGTTCCCTTGAATAATTCTGCGCACAATGCAGGGTCCTAACAGGGATGGCCACAATGCCTTGAGTATTGATCCCTGACGGTGTCTGAATGGAAGAACTTTCTCCTTGCTGTGTGGAGAGAATAGACTCTGGTTCAATGTAAAATACAATGGAGAAACTATTCCACGAATGGGTGTTGGTTGTCGGAGAGTTGTGGTATCTACACAGCAGGAAAACAAAGTCAGCCTGCATCAATTACCAAGGGCTTCAGTGATGACTTAGATTCTAACAAAGGAAGATATCACATGTCAGTGACCTATACAATAGGATTGATACAAAAGTCTTGGCTAGAATGATTTTGCTATTTAAGAACCCTCGTCTGAATGTAGGCTTACATATCGTGCATTTTGCCTGTGTGTTATGGACAAGTGAAAACAACAAATCTCTATAGGCCTGGAGATCCATATCTCTTGTGTTTGTACACATCGTTTTATGTGCACATCAAAATATCAAAAGGAGTGATTTTTTTTTTAAGGTTCTGTTTTGTTTTGTTTTGTTTTGCTCAGTTTTATTCAAGGATATTAAAAGTACCTGTTTTGTCAGGCTTGAAAGACAGAGATTGCAATATCATATTTTAACACCCCCTCAAAAAAAAAAAAAGCCCTTTCCACTGTTTTACTGTCATCTTAATTGTCAGTCTGATGAAGCTAATCCATGAAGAACTTTGATCTGACTTTCGATAATTTTTCATGAAAAGCAAAAAAAATGTCAATGGGTATATTAAAGAGTTATCGGTAATATATGCGGATGATATGATTAATTGTCAGTGTTATCAATGATATACTGGTAGCAGCAGCTGCTCTCCTTGCAAATGAACGTGAAGAATGATAATTGTTAACAACAGTAGCCGCCACAATACAATTTTGTAGATCTATGTCATGCCATGGCTTCACACACCCTGAGTAATTGGTTTTCGATGTCTATTTCTACTGCTGCAACAATTCTTGATACTAAACTTCAACTGTTGAATATTCAGTAAGTAAATACTCGTACCTCTGTGTGTCCACTTTTCCCCCCTCAGGGTCGCCGGCAATGCCGCCTACATCTTTGGCACGCTGGCTGAGGATGATGTTGGGCAGGTACGGGTGATGTCTCTGATCAACGGCCCGTCGCCGCACGCCATCCTGGCTAACCTCTTCAAGATGCTGGATTACAACGACACGGAGTGCGTCATGAACGCCGTGGGGACCATGGGAACGCTGGTAAGATATCACATGAGAGCTACGGACTGTTTATAGATTTAATGGTAATTTGGTATATTATGGACACGTTATGTATACGGTCTTTTGGTAAAATGTAAACTGTTGGGTGTCATTTAAAATTTATGCATGTGCTTAGAAAAAATACCTCATAAAAGAATTAAGATATGATATGCTTGAGAGTTTCAGTTTCTATTAACATGCAAGGTTCAGACCAAAATTTATGACCCAAGCCTCTGTCACTAAAAATAGTTGACATTATACCACAATCTCATGCTATTTATATTGCAAAGATACATGTTGGCAACAATCCATACCGGTACCCTCCTTGTTGCTGTTGCGATGTTGGTTTTGTTATTGAATAACCTGTCTCATTTAGTTTGAATATTAGACACCTTGAGATTATACTTTTATGGACTACAGTACAAATCTATGTATACAGTCTCTTGGTAAAATGGAAACTGTTGGGTGTCATTTAAGGTTTACGCCCATGCTTGAAAAAAAGGAAGATGTCCTGGAAAGATCAGTTTCTATGAACATGCAAGGTTCAGACCAAGATTTATGACCAAGTCTCTCCCGCTGAAATAGTCGACATTATACCATCTGTATGCTACACGTTGTATTGCAAAGGTACATTACGCGGCCATATGTTGTGTATATCCTTGTTGCTTATCTGATGTTGGTTTTGTTTTTTAGTGACTGTCTCATTTACTTTGTATATTTGACACCTTGAGATTATAGACCCCGTTTACAGTGCGAGGCTCGGCCGCGGCCGATCCCGCCTTCATTTCAGTGTAAACGCGCAAAAGGCCAAATGCGGGGCCAATTTTAGTCTGGCTTCCAAACCCTCTGCCTTTACTATTTCGTTATTCAGGATATTAACCCCCTCAACGTCGAAAACTAGTATAGTTTAAGGTGGTTTTGTCCTGCAATGGATTTTTTCTTCGGCAAAGGCCTTTGTCCGAACGGCGACTTTGTCGCCACGGAATCCAGTTGGCAAAGGGTCTGAAAACCAAACTATACCAAATTGCGTTTGTTTACAAGCAGAGCGCCACTAGGACAAAATATTGAAAGGTTTGAATTAAAAGCGCAGCCTTGCGGGGCTCTGCCCCGCAATTGAGGCTGGGCTCGGCCCAGCCCCGCACTGTAAACGGGGTCATAGTCTTCAGCAAGTCTTAATAAAGCATTACTTTCGTTGCTGAGTTTTCAAATGTTGGTATTCTAAAAGTACATTCATGACATGATCGGCATTCAGGAAAAAAAAATTAAAAGATAGCTGCTTTTCTCTCATATATTCATTGGTTGTAGTGCAGCTTCAACCGTAATCTAATCAGCACTCAGAATACGTGAGAGAAAAGAATGCCTACGAAGAAGACAGTATGCATTAGTCATGTGTGCACCTGATCAGTTGTGTGGTTTTATTTGTTCTGTCTGTATATTGAATTCATAATATGTGTTTGACTGGTATCCTATCTTCAGGCTGAGAGCAAGGATGGAAGAGAATGGATGCTGAGGGAATCCTGCCTGGACCCACTGCTGAGAAAGGTCACCACTCTCCTCTCCTCCACCAACATGTGGACGGCTAGCAATGCCGCCCTGGTCCTGGCCAGGTGAGTCAGGGTGTGGTGACAGATTAGGCATGAGTACTGTAAAACAAGGAATGTTTGCTTGCAATGTAATTTCGCGAATTTCGCAAAAGCCAAGATTCACGAAAATAAAATGCACGTGAAAGTTCTTGTCTATACTATATGCATTGAACGGCAGTGCCAATTCGCAAAAATGTCATGCCGCGAAGATATCATGTTCTACAGTATATAGAGGGTGGATGGGGGATGATAGGCTCTTTCATACACACTAAAAAAGAGTGCGTCGAATCACGACTCAAATCATGTTTTTGGTACTCACACATCATTACTCAGGCAAGAAAAAAGTCACAGTCTATAAAATCGCATCAGTTCACAAAGAGGATTCGTGACTCAAATTGCATTGTATAGGTTCAAGCAAGGCCAAACATGCGTGAGTCTCAGAGTATGACCTGTTCCCAAATCATTTGTGACTACCGGTATTCATTAAAAACACCACCACTATTTCAGAAATGTCACACTTTTTAGTGGTGTGTGAATCACAACTGAAATCTCACTATTATTCACAATTATTATAAATCACAACCCAAATAATCATGACTTGGTTGCTGTGTGATTGGGCATAGTGATAATATACAAATGATGCACAGGATAGAGTGCGTTAGTGTAGGCGTAGTGCACTCGAGGGTATTTACAATATTGAAACATGCACTACATTGTAAATACCCGAGAGTGAGCTACGCCTACACTAACGCCACGAAATAATCCTGTGCATCATTTGTTTTATAAAATGGGTCGAAAATTCGAAAACTAACATCATTTTTCAGCGTTTTTCACGTACCTTTGTGGGTCAAGACGTCCGAAGATGTTCGTCCCAAACTTTTACGCACGTCGCACTCGCGGAAGTCCCGCACATACAGTATATGGGGGGTTGGGTTTCCGGACACCCGCATGAAAACTTACTTATTTTACATAGAATATGCACCCTTTACCTTAAAGACTTGATATACTGTAAACGTCAATATTTTCGCGCGATTAATTTTTCGCGCTGAGCGGCTCGAAAACATATTCGCGGGTTCTTAAATTCGCGCTCCGCAGCGGGTTAAAACACAGTCGCTGTTTTCATCCAGCGATGCCAGCGTATGAAAGTGACGTAGCGAGCGGCGCGAGTGTGAGTACAAGCGCTCAACTACGTAGTACACTGTACACGTATTTTACTCGATACATGTACTGTAGTACTATAGTACTGTAGTCGCGGAGATGTAGCACACCAATCGGCCATGGGCTCGGTGTGTGCGGTGCGTGCGATGATACTGCTATATGCGTAAACATGTCTGTACTACGTAGCAGTATCATCGACGAAGCGCACGCAATTCAGGCCCGTTCAAAATGTGCATAGAAAATTGCGAAGATATATTCGCGCGTTTTTGAATTCGCGCTAGCCGAACGTAGCGCGAAATCCGCGAAAATTAATGTACCGCGAAAATTTCCACGTTTACAGTAGACTCCTCATATAGGCCTACTAGACAACATACTCTGAAAACGGCGTGAGAATTAACCTGCTAAATCGTTGGATTTGCTCTTCAAAGTGACTCCATGTACGCGTCCGGTCCCATAACGCTTGGTCTACTGTACTGTACAAAGTGTACGTATAGTACAGTATACGTACGTACGCCACATATGTTATGCACAAGGGAAGACAGGCCGGCCGGCCAGCAGCCCGAACTAGAAGTTGTTTACAGGATTGACAGCGCGTACGCGTATGCATGCAATTCATCAAAGGAGCCGCCGCGCGCACAGACGATCGGCAATCTACCATAGGATTACAGGCAGTGCAGTTGTACTGAAGTAAAGGAGGAGGTGTGTCTCATTTCAGCGCTTCCTATTGGCTACATTCTTGAACCCATTTTATAACAGATGTTAGGTGATTGGTAGCATTGGAATTGAATGTTCTACTCTGAATTATCTGCAAAGCTCCAAGTCTCTCTGAATCTGCGAAGGTCTCCCTGAGAAATTCTCTCTTAATGTCCTAACCACAGAATAAAAAGTTTCTCTGATTTGGAAATAGTTTTTCGCTGTGGCGATGCAGCTAAGAATAGATCTGTGATTGCTCTTTGGAATCTCAATCATTTGAAGTGTGAAAGTTGGCATCTCTGTGACTAGGAGAGATGTACTTCATTTGAGTGAAGTGAATCCTGTTTTTCCAATGTGTGTTGTCAGTACTTACAAGCTACAGTATGATGAGAGAAAGCATGGCACAGACAAAGAGACAAATAGAAAAAGAGGAAGAGATTGGAAAACTGTGAATACTCTTTTTCAGCGCTTGCAGTATTCATGCATTATCTCGAAGTGCAGCCTTGACGAATCTTTTGCAGTTTATAAAGATAATTATTGGTTCAGACATGTCACTCGATGGCCAGGCACACTAGCGCATACTGTAATGCATGGTCGGGTGGATGGGCGACGAGCTCAAGGAAGACCAAGAAGGAATTGGGTGTATGATGTGAGGAGATGGGCGGAGAAACCGGTGGAAATCTGTATGAGAATGGCGGAGGATAAGGAAACCTGGAGAAGGACATCGTAGTGCCCCAACGGCAGAAATGCTACGGGTGTGACCTGACCTGACCTGACCTGTTGCTATTTTAGTCTATGCTCAAGTCAGAGAGAATCAATCATAGACCAGAGCTGTGCTTGTCAAACATAAGATTATGTTTGTGATATGATTTAATAAAACATACAATTAAAAAGATAGAAAAATAAAATAAAATAAGAAACATCTTATGTATGCAAGCATCATAACTCTGTAATGGTTTGCAGCATTCGGCATCAGGAATTTAGCCTGCACCTGCACACTCCATAGACTTATGCGAGCACTGCAAAATGATTATGTGCTCAAAAAGAAAGGCGTAAAACATGAAAGCACATCAGAAGAAGAATGTTAAATTTTGCGTGGCCTCTTGCATGACATGCACCAGATGAGGCATCACATCTAAATTTACTATGCCCCCCCCCCAATGCTCTGCAATTTAGGGCATTATTTATCTTTACCCCTGTTTTTCATGATACCAGATGGTGCTTTGTCAGCTGCCATGGAGGTGTTTGCACTCTCTGAAGCATATCAGTGCAATGTCTTGCCATTGAATGTACTACTTCCTTGTTATGCTCTGTGGTGTTGCGTTACGGGCTATGGCATTGTTATGCGAGGATTGCTCTAGCGCGCCCGTAGCAACACAACGCTAATAGAGAGGACTACATTTGTACTTCCCTTTGCTCTGCTGAATGTATCAGGCATCGAAGTCGACATACTTTTTGTATAATAGTCTTGTATTGTGAGCAGTGACGAAGTGATAGATTTGTAGCTTTCTGTTCTGACACACATTTTTACCCCCTCCCGTCTCGTCTCCAGGATATCAATCTCAGAGGAGGGATGCCAGCGACTCCTCGGCCACATCAATTCCCTCCAGATCCTCACCTGTCTCATCGACTCACTCGGCATGGACGAAGCAGGTATGGTGTTGTTTTCTACATCATCAGTCCACAGTTGAACTGAAGAAATGTACTAGGAGGGTTTTGTAGGGTTTCCCCATGGGAAGAGAGGTGAATGCAGCCCTTTATTGCAGCTGATTGACAAATTGCCCTACATCGATATATATAAGCACTGAATTTATCACTGTTTCAGTAGTAGCCATGACAAAAGAACTCATGTGCATACATACATGTACTCAAGCAGAATTCAAACCTACATCCTCCTGATCTCCGGACAGGCATCTTATTCATTAGACCCCCGAGCTCTGCCTGACAGCCAGTGCTACTTCTAATCCTTACAGCATGCAGAGGGTACTGTGTAATTATTGTGTTCGGAGGATACTATGGATTTGGCCTCGTCGCGCCGCGTCCACGTCCGCCGCCGCCGCCGCCGCCGCCGCCGCCGCAGAGATTTCCTTGTGAGCGCTCTACCAGCTGCATTTCTGTTCCGATCATCTTCAAAGTTGGCATGAAGGTGTATTATGGTTAGACGAAGACGCCTATTGTTTTTGGTGATGGCGCCCTTGCTGGTTCCGTCTTTATACATGAAAAGGTAAATCCAATAGCGTCTGCTTGTGAGCGCTCTACTGGCTTCAGTTCTTCTTCGATCATCTTCATACTTGGCATGAAGGTGTAGTATGGTTAGACAAAGACGCCTAGTGTTTTTGGTGATAGCGCCCTCGCTTGTTCCGTCTTTATACATGAAAAGGTAAATCCAATAGCGTCTGCTTGTGAGCGCTCTACTGGCTGCAGTTCTTCTTTGATCATTTTCATACTTGGCATGAAGGTGTATTATGGTTAGACGAAGACGCATATTGTTTTTGGTGATGGCGCCCTCGCTTGTTCCGTCTTTATACATGAAAAGGTAAATCCAATAGGGTCTGCTTGTGAGCGCTCTACTGGCTGCAGTTCTTCTTCGATCATTTTCAAATTTTGACATGAAGGTGTATTATGGTAAGACAAAGACGCTTATTGTTTTTGGTGATGGCGCCCTTGCTTGTTCCGTCTTTATACATGAAAAGGTAAATCCAATAGCGTCTCCTTGTGAGCGCTCTACTGGCTGCAGTTCTTCTTCGATCATCTTCATACTTGACATGAAGGTGTATTATGGTTAGACGAAGACGCATATTGTTTTGGTGATGGCGCCCTTGCTTGTTCCGTCTTTATACATGAAAAGGTAAATCCAATAGGGTCTGCTTGTGAGCGCTCTACTGGCTGCAGTTCTTCTTCGATCATTTTCAAATTTTGACATGAAGGTGTATTATGGTAAGATGAAGAGGACTATTGTTTTTGGTGATGGCGCCCTCGCTTGTTCCGTCTTTATACATGAAAAGGTAAATTCAATAGGGTCTGTTTGTGAGCGCTCTACTGGCTGCAGTTCTTTGATCATCTTCAAACTTGGCATGAAGGTGTATTATGATAAGACAAAGATGCCTATGGTTTTTGGTGATGGCGCCTTCGCTTGTTCCGTCTTTATACATGAAAAGGTAAATCCAATAGGGTCTGCTTGTGAGCGCTCTACTGGCTGCAGTTCTTCTTCGATCATCTTCAAATTTGGCATGAAAGTGTACTATGATAAGACAAAGATGCCTATGGTTTTTGGTGATGGCGCCCTCGCTTGTTCCGTCTTTATACATGAAAAGGTAAATCCAATAGGGTATGCTTCTTGATGCTGTGGGTTCGGGGGATACATGTGCTCGGCTGTTCGACCCGCCGAGCACGAAATTTCTAGTTCAAATTCATGAAATTCTTCCCTTGAGCAATAGACTGAGATCAATTCCCAGATCAGTGCGTGCTCTCCCGCTTCAGTTTTTGACATCTCTTTTGTACGCAAGTGTATTGCAAGTGTGTACTCTAGTACCCCTGTAAAATCTCTTTGATTGCGATAAAAACAACTTGACGGAGAATTTCTAATGGTGAATGTGAATGCAGCTACCCCTTGTACATGAGCATGTAACAAGATGTAGGTTCACTACTGTAGTGACAGAAATGCTGGATGTCTCAGAAATACTTCAATGTTTAGACATAGGGAGCATCATGAGTACAGCCTTAGCTATAGATCAGCCAAGAGAATATGCCATTATGTCTGATTAATCGCTGTAATCAGGTTTCCACATCGTCATGCAGTGACAAGTACACGGTTGCAATGTGTGTCATAGCCCATAACAGCTGTATGCTATCCAGAGCATATCAGCTAACACTGAATATGTAAGGTATACTGCAATGTATTCATGCAGGGAAAATTGTGAAATCCGCCCTAATGTTGATGCAAGAAGCATGTTGCCATAGATACAATAGCCATGGCAACCTTTCGTTTAGATTAGACTTGTAGTCAGATTACCGAAAAAAGAAAGAGATGTTAGATGCCATTATGTGCTCTGATTTTCACAGAGATATGTAGAGATGTAGCCTGTTCAGATGACGGGGGTACATTCACACTTAGTACATTTAATGAGATGTTTTATGTATTCTTTGATATACTGTGTTCACACAGGGAGAGGTATGAACGCAGCCTTTGCCATAGGCCGGCTGTGTGACATAGAGTCAGGAAGGCACAGGCTTCTCAACCACAGGGACTCAGAGAAAATGGTGAGTTCAGACTCTGAGAATTTTAGAAGCGTCTTAAAATGTGAAAATCTAGAATAAATTACATTCACTGCCCTCATTTAGGGTACACGAATAAATCGCTCTGCTTTTAATATTGGAGTTGACACGGGTGCAAGATTAGTGTGTGTATATGCTGCACTATTGCTTCAGTGTCCTTATTTTATTGAAAGTTCTGTGTATGAGATCACAACACATGGATCTTTGTCACAGAGAAAATGTTTTGTTGCCTCTGTCAAGAAGGGCTTTACTGTAATCAGTGATCATGGTTAATGATATCTTCCAAAGATTTAGACCATAGTCCCGCTAATACATGCATGATTGGGAAACATTGTCTACAAATGCTAACATACGTACACATGCATTCATGTACACATATACTTACCTATAAAAAAACACAACAACAACAAACAAACAAAAACATGAAATACATAATATATATAGAGAGAGGAAGGGAGCATGAGAGTGAATGACAGGGAGAGGTGGATATGAATAGAAATGTATATTGGTGAGGAAACAAAAACGCACATAGCTAAAAACTAAACCTGTCAATTGTTCTCCCATCCCACCCCACTGCAGCTGAACAGCCTGTGTTGCATGCTGGCCAGCAAGGATTCCGGCTGTGGCAAGAACGCCTGCTACGCCCTCAGCTGCCTGGCCAGCAGCGACCAGGGCCACAAGAGACTCCTTCTGCACACCAACTCGGAGCTCATGCTTCACCTCTTGGCTCAGCAACTGGGCAACGGGGACGGCGAGACGGCCTGGTTCGCTGCCATGTGAGTCTTTCTTGCTGTGAAACCAGAAATATTTGCTGCATGAAACTTTAGCGTCTTGGAGCCGACGGCCTTTTGTAGCATAAAATTTCAAAAATTGGCGACTGGCATTAAATGCATTTTGTATACTGTATAAACTTTTACATATCTTGGCCTCTCATGAAATTTGCAAAAGTTTAATGCCCACAAAAATGTCTGGCCTTACGGTAATGCTGGGTTATTCCCACTGTCGTGCAATCTGCTATGCATGCCACTGTTGGCCATTAGTAGCTAATCGCAGAATTTCTGTATATGTCTATCACAATTACACCACAGCTGAAATCATGATCTGAAGCATGGAGTAATCTTGGTGATCATATCAGATCATATCAGATCTTATCAGATCTTATTACATCTTGAGGTCAGTCATGGCAATGATGTTGATCATGGACAATTTTGGACTGTCCAAAACTTTTCTACAATTATCACGATTGCCATTATTAACCTCAAGATCTCAAAAGATCACCTTATTCACTTGCACACTCCATGAGCCAGACTACAAATTCAACAGTGGCGCAGATTGTGATAGACATAAAAAAATAAATAAATAAATCTACGATCAACTACTAATGGCCAGTCATGGAGTGCATAATGAGTCGCAAAACAGTGTGAACCCAGCATAAGCAGTACATACACTTGTATGACCTTTCAAAATATGATACTGATAATATAAATATGAGTTGGTAGACATATTTACAAAAGGTCAAATTTCTGAGGTTGATGACCTTCTTTCCATTCACTTCTCACTGCTGCTTTCTCATACGATATAGCTTTTGCAAAGGAACATACCATGGTAACGCTATTGAATAGGAAAGAAGAGTTTTGATGAGGAAAAAATGATTCCATGAACATATCTATGGTGAGCGACATTTGTACATTCCATTGTTCAAAAGTCTTTTGAGTAATGATCATCAGTGTTACCATACAACGTAACAAAGGACAAAAACAGAAGCAACACAAAGCAAAGCACACCATTGGTGGTAAGAGGCACTGTAGCACCAATACAATTTGGAACTTCTTACTATTTTGTCAGGGTGCATAACATTATGGCTATGTACATGTGTGTATCCCAGACACTGCATTTCACATTTTGTGAATGTGTCCAAACTTGAAATGATGAACCCATGATTGTCATTTATGTTGATTTGCAGGACTCTGAGAACTCTGGCAGGTAAACGACAAGGAGTGTTGAGGATGAGAAACCACACAGATGTAGTCCCACTCCTCAAGGTTGGTATCAGAGGTTTCAGGGATCGCTGTGTGAAAGACTCAGTTCTCAAAACATTTCTTCTTTTTTTTCATATCAGTGTACACTAAAGTAACAATTGCAATAGGAGCAGCCAGTTATCTGTCAGGCTATCTTGTCATTGCTAAAAAAGTGTGATTGTGAAAGGAAAGCATTCCCACAGACACAGTGGCTTAATCAGGTAATACCATGAAATTTAGCATTTCCTGATGAGTATTTTTTCTATGAACATCAATACCTCCGTAATATGGGGGACAGTTCAGCTGAGAGCAAATTTTACAAGTAATTTCCACACTGAAACTGTTATTTATGATTGCTCAATGTGTGGTATGAAAAAAAAAAATCCATGTGCTGTTAATACTTCTGTGTAAAATACATTCTGCGCATTTTAAGTAACGATGCTGAAAGGTTCACGACTATTGTGTAGATTCCACTTCTTCAAACATCTGTCAGTTGTTGGAAATGTAGGTGATATTTTTCAAGTTATGTAGCATGATAAATATGGTTAGAAAACCAGCACAAGAATTCTGGCAGTAACTTGTGGAATAGGTGAATGTTTAGTATTAGGAATCAGAAATTGTTTTGCAATGGTTTATAGTTGGAATGTATTTGAACATTCATTTGATATGTTTGATTTGATATACAGTGTCTGTATTTTCCATTTGAATTGATATGCTTCAATTTTATCTAAAGTGGCAATGCTATTCATGTAAGTCAGTGTTTTAATCTACTTTTGATAGTAAGCTGACATCATATCCATCTAATTCCCTCACCATCCTCTTTAATAGCAAACTTCCCTCAAGCCTGGCCTTAGCAGTGACCTCTTGGAAGAGGTAGACATGACCCTTGAACTCTTGAAGCACCTTGCCAGACCCGAGGCTCCAAGGTTAGAGGTCAAAGGTCCCCATGAGATAGAGGTCACGTGGCCAGTTATTGAACTGAAGAGCGGGCTTCCAGTGACGTACAGCCTCTACCGTGGTACGTATCAAGAGTCACTTGTTCACTTGTTTTCAGTGACATGTTTTGTACTGCCCTGTCTGCAGTTTGGCTATGGTTATTGCTCCAGTTTAGAATAATTTTGTATAGTTTATATACAGTAGGTCGCTAATGAGACCTATGGAAAGTATCTCAGATATCCCATGCACTGTATGTAGCTTACCTTGGTATTTGATGGCACAAAAGAAATTATATCAAACCAGTTCAAACTAATTCTCTTTTGAATAGGAAAATCAGTTGTAAGAATATTTTAACTCAATAAGACTAGATTGATGACAGGATTTACAAAGCCAAAGCATAGATTTTGGAGTGAGGCATTGTATATTCCCAGGTATGAATATTATAAGAGATCTAATCCCAGTAAGCAATGTGTTAAAAATCCTAATATAGAGAAGGATATCATAAATAATGTTGTAAAGTAAGGTGTTGACAGCGATGCAGTGATATTTTAAGAGTCCGATACAATTCTAGTTGTTGTTTTTGTTATTTGTTGTCCCTACATGGTGATGATTTTAATAGACTGATTCAATTTGTATGCAGTCTAAGTTTCAGCCTGAAATTCAGCCAGTTTCTATTATCATATGTATATTTTTTTGTAAAACCACCAAAATTAACGTAAGTTTTGGCAGATGATAGCACTGTGTTTTCAGTTCCCAGTAATAAGTTTTATCCAAGCAAGCATAATATGAAATCACACCCTTGTCATGTTTTTGTCCCCGCCGAACGAGTTCGAGCAGGGGACTATGAAACGGGCTCCGTACGTGTGTGTGTCCGTGTGTCCGTCCGTCTGTCCGTCCGTCCGTCCGTGTGTCCGTGTGTCCGTGTGTCCGTGTGTGCGTCCGTGTGTGATCAAAATCTTCAATTTGCTACTTCTCTGTCATTTATGAGCCAATTTTGATTCTGTTTGCTTTATATGATAGCACTACATGGGAGCTTTGAAACTTCTACACAGAATTTCAGTCGTGACCTTTGACCTTGACCTTTGACCTATATTGTACATTTTGCTACAAAATGCTACTCCTTCGCCATTTCTAACCCGATTTCGATTCCGTTTGCTTTATGTGATGGCGCTAGGTGAGGGCTTCAAAACTTCTACACAGAATTTTGACCTTTGACTTCTTTGACCTTTGACCTTGATTTTTTGACCTATATTGTACATTTTGCTACAAAATGCTACTCCTTCGCCATTTCTAACCCGATTTCGATTCCGTTTGCTTTATGTGATGGCACTAGGTGAGGGCTTCAAAACTTCTACACAGAATTTTGACCTTTGACTTCTTTGACCTTTGACCTTGATTTTTGACCTATATTGTACATTTTGCTACGAAATGCTACTCCTTCGCCATTTTTAACCCGATTTCGATTCCGTTTGCTTTATATGATGGCACTAGTTGAGGGCTTCAAAACTTCTACACAGAATTTTGACCTTTGACTTCTTTGACCTTTGACCTTGATTTTTGACCTATATTGTGCATTTTGCTACAGAATGCTACTCCTTCGCCATTTCTAACCCGATTTCGATTCCGTTTGCTTTATGTGATAGCACTAGGTGAGGGCTTCAAAACTTCTACACAGAATTTTGACCTTTGTCTTCTTTGACCTTTGACCTTGATTTTTGACCTATATTGTACATTGGCTACAAAATGCTACTCCTTCGCCATTTCTAACCCAATTTCGATTCCATTTGCTTTATGTGATGGCACTAGGTGAGGGCTTCAAAACTTCTACACAGAATTTTGACCTTTGACTTCTTTGACCTTTGACCTTGATTTTTTACCTATATTGCACATTTTGTTACAAAATGCTACTTCCGGCGGGGACATATGTTACGCACTGCGTAATTTCTACTTTTCCTTGTTTTTTTTTTTTTTGTCCCCGCCGAACGAGTTCGAGCAGGGGACTATGAAACGGGCTCCGTACGTGTGTGTGTCCGTGTGTCCGTCCGTCCGTCTGTCCGTCCGTCCGTCCGTGTGTCCGTGTGTGCGTCCGTGTGTGATCAAAATCTTCAATTTGCTACTTCTCTGTCATTTATGAGCCAATTTTGATTCTGTTCGCTTTATATGATAGCACTACATGGGAGCTTTGAAACTTCTACACAGAATTTCAGTCGTGACCTTTGACCTTGACCTTTGACCTATATTGTACATTTTGCTACAAAATGCTACTCCTTCGCCATTTCTAACCCGATTTCGATTCTGTTTGCTTTATGTGATGGCACTAGATGAGGGCTTCAAAACTTCTACACAGAATTTTGACCTTTGACTTCTTTGACCTTTGACCTTGATTTTTTGACCTATATTGTACATTTTGCTACAAAATGCTACTCCTTCGCCATTTCTAACCCGATTTCGATTCTGTTTGCTTTATATGATGGCACTAGGTGAGGGCTTCAAAACTTCTACACAGAATTTTGACCTTTGACTTCTTTGACCTTTGACCTTGATTTTTTTACCTATATTGTACATTTTGCTACAAAATGCTACTCCTTCGCCATTTCTAACCCGATTTCGATTCCGTTTGCTTTATGTGATTGCACTAGGTGAGGGCTTCAAAACTTCTACACAGAATTTTGACCTTTGACTTCTTTGACCTTTGACCTTGATTTTTGACCTGTATTGTTCATTTTGCTACAAAATGCTACTCCTTTGCCATTTCTAACCCGATTTCACTTCCGTTTGCTTTATGTGATGGCACTAGGTGAGGGCTTCAAAACTTCTACACAGAATTTTGACCTTTGACTTCTTTGACCTCTGACCTTGATTTTTAACCTATATTGTACATTGGCTACAAAATGCTACTCCTTCGCCATTTCTAACCCGATTTCGATTCTGTTTCCTTTATGTGATGGCACTAGGTGAGAGCTTCAAAACTTCTACACAGAATTTTGACCTTTGACTTCTTTGACCTTTGACCTTGATTTTTTACCTATATTGTACATTTTGCTACTAAATGCTACTTCCGGCGGGGACATATATTACGCACCGCGTAATTTCTACTTTTCCTTGTTTTTTTTTTTTTTTTGCTGTTTACAGTGTAAACTCTATATCACTATTCTTATCCACAGATGGAAAGAAGATTTACAAAGGTGACGAGACAAGTCAACTAGTCTCCAATCTCAGACCCTTCACCAAGTACTCCTTCAAGCTGCAAGTTCACACAGAAGGGGACGACAGTCCACACAGCAATGAATCATTTGCCAAGACGCAAGATGCTCGTAAGTCTGACCTAAAAAAGCAATCTTTTTAGAGTAACCCTCATTTGTTTTGATGTGTTTTGCTTTATTTTGCTTTGTTTTGATTTTTTTTTTTTGCACTTTATTTTCAGTACTGTCAGTGAATTAAAGATTTAAGACTGAATTTGAAATTTGGCATGCACATTCAAATATGTACAGGAGTCTAAACAATTTGTCGTTGTCACAGCATGTCATGTGTACAAATCACTAATGCATGATGATAATCCTGCATGATTTGACTTCCCCATCGTGTGTTCTCCAAGATGATCCAATGCAAGTTGCAGTGTTCGTATTCAAAGGGTCAAGGTGAATTTTCCTACCCTTTTTATACCAACTGTTAACAATAAGAATACCCACTTAACCAGATGAGGATGGACTGATTTTGCTACAGCACGCACTTCCCATAGACCCCTGCCCGAGTACATTATTGTACACTTGGGGACTCATTCTCAATCGGTTAATATACCCCAAATGGTTGAGTGTACTGTCACATAAAATCAGCTGCTATGATAAAGAAATAGTTTTGAAACTCAGAAGCCTCTCTAACGTTGCTTTCATTCCATGTGTTTTTCATGTGTGTGTTCCTGTCTCCTCAGCTCCTGATGCTCCTGAGGCGCTGCGCGTCTTGGGCATGACCATCTCCCAGATCCGAATAGGATGGGCCCCACCCCAGTACAACAATGGGGGCCTGAAGGGATACATCGTCTACAACGGCAAGCATCAAGTGGAGACAACGTCTGAACTCAACTCAATTCTCAGCGGACTGGCCGCTGGCACAACCTATCAAATCTCTGTGAGTTAATATATATTTTTCTAATAATTTCACATATTACTGTACTAAAAAATGTCTTGGGGTTCTAGATGATGACTGTATGAAAATGTTATACTTGATATGCCGTGTAATGGCAAGTTCAGTAATATTTTTCAGAATCCAGACTTCCCGACAACTTTATGAGTGATTGAATTTGTGATTGTGGAGTACTGCAATGGATAGAGCAGTGTATGCATGCATGTTTCATTCACGTCAGGGTCAGAGTAAATATTTTACCGTGTTATAAATTTTGGGAATAGCAGCCGACTCGCGAAATTTGTAACAATAAAAACTTGAAAAATATATGGCATATACTACAATCACTAACTCTAATTTTTTGTGTGCTGTTGTTCTGTTGCTTTGTGTAGTTGACTATTACGACAGTTGAGTAATTTCAGAGCTTTCAGAAAGTGGCAGCTGCTCTGCAATGGTCTAGATGTTTATCTGTATATCCCTTTGTGCCATGATGTTCAGTGATCATGTCTCTGACTTCAAATATTGCTCTTCTTGAAGCATCAGAAGTGCTACATGTAGTGCTGAGTCTTTGAAATTGTTATTCCCCATGTCAGGTTTGTGCGTACAATCACAAAGGCAAGGGACCCAAGGCATCGTTCAGTGCCACCACGGAGGAACTGGGTAAGTAGACTGAAAAAATGTGACCTCTGAACCCCACCGACTATGGTGGAACATTACAAGGCAGTCCAACTCACTACATGTATGTTCCGTTTGTGATTGATGTGGAACTTAAAAACGGCTTCTGTAGGGTATCCTTGTATTATGCATATCACCGTTGGCTTTGTCTTGTCTTGAGTTTTTGTGATGGTTATTGCTGTGAGACTTAATTATGGTGTACAACGAAGCAAACTATTGACATTCACATACTAGCATCACTGAAGTCTTTTTTGTTTTCTCTAGACAATGTGATGTTGGATGTCTTTATTGTTTGATAGTGCTTGGGGACAATGATCTACATGTATCAAGGGCAGTACTTTCTTGTAGTTTGCCTGTCATGGCAGAGTATAATGACAGTCAGATATTATGGATCACCATTATTTTGTAGTTTCACTGCTAGTTTGTACGTGTAATAGTGCGATTCCAGTATGATCTCATCCTCATCGCACATGGTACCGTTGGTGGATGGACTCTTAAAATTCGACAAAATGCTAAGACTTTGATTGACTTGTTACCAGTATCAGTATCCTCAGTAGTTGCATCTGGTTCAACAATTTATGTACGAATGTGTTGTCAGTTTTTATCTATCAGAATTCCATATTTTTGCCCTCTGCAGGCAAGCATGCACCTCGCAAGCTTACTCTCACCTCTAGAGGGCGCAGTCAGATCCATGTCACGTGGGCCCCGCCGGAATTCCCCCTGGGCAGGCTCTACCGTTTCGAGCTGACCACCAACGGCAAAGTGGTCTACTCCGGCACTGACCTCAGCTATACGGTCAAGCAGCTGACTCCGAACACCGAGTATTCCTTCACGGTAGGTCTGCAGTGAACGTGTCCAGGGGGGTGTTTCATAAAACTGTTCTTAAAGTTGCGAGCGAATTATGAACGACTGGTGATTAGTTCTTGTGCTGAATTATTGAGATTCTGATAGGTATAGCACATCGGAACTGATCACCAGTTGTTCTTGAGTCATTCGTAACTTTAAGAATAGCTTCATGAAACACTCCCCTAGACTTAATCGCTCACTCTGCCAGGTTTTTTCGTAGTTTCCTTCGAGTTCTTTCATACAGGTACATGGCAACAGACACTTGGATGATAAGTTTAATCCAGAACGAAGTATCCTTCAAGTTAATGATTCTTGTGTTGAGTCGGTTTTATTGCAACTGATTAAGAAATTGTCCCTCATTTACATAAATGAGCACAGATTATTCAGTGTTTGAGCAGTAGCTGTGACATAAGTCACTGGCGTACATACTCTTTATTAGCAGCAGGTAGTAAAAGGTACGTGTATTAGAACCATCACTGGCCATCGGATGGAAGCTGGTAGTTTAGTGGATATTACGCCTGTCTAGCAATCAGGAGATCATGGATTTGAATCCCACCCATGTGTGTATGCCCATGATTCTTATCACGGCTACAACTCAAAAGACTAAATAATCGGTGCTTATTTACGTCGATGAGGGGCAGTTTGCCATTCAATTGCAATAAAAGCAACTCAACCCAAGGTTCATTAAAGTGAATGAATATACAGTTCTTGCTGCTTTTGATAAAGGATTAGGACGATTAAATACAGATTCAAAGGAATGATAGAAGTTTTGTCAAAAGTTGACATAAGATAAGTTGTGAAATTTCTAAGTTTTCACCGATGGTTGCAACCACACAAAGAAATCAAAAGAGGCATAATGCCATTAATCTTATAACTCTCCCATTGGTACAGTATGTATGCAGAAAAGCTGTCAAAGTTGCATTCTTGGTAGAGGATCTAGCAACTACAACCCCTCAAAACCTGCCCTGTGATAACTCTACACATCTACACTCACAGTCTGTAATGTGCATTCTATGTTCTAACAGGTGAGTGCTGTGACCAGTGAGGGGAAGTGTGAGACTGAGCCAGCCAAGAAGAAGACAGGAAAGGATGAATGTAAGTTTCATGTGTCATGTGACCATTCACATGATTATTTTCCCCCCACCTGACTTCTAGATATTATTTGTTACTGTTCTGTAAGTTATGACTTTGATCCCCATCAAGTAAGCAAGTTTGCAGTATTCAAATTTGATGGATTTTAGTTTCTACCTGAGGAAGAATGTGACTGTATGAAATACAACTTGTTTCATTTATCATGAAGATCGAGGTACATTTCCTGGAGAGGTTGTTGAGATCCTTCAATGAGTGTTTAGCCATTTCACTCACACAAAAGAGTTTGACTCTGTTTTAAAGATGTCCAGCCTGTCAGTTGTCAATTCCAGATGTACATCTTGAGAGCGTATTTATTTTCTGGCAAGTTTAAAGTCCCTCCTCCCCCCTAACTATCACTGTAACTCATAAAGTAGTTTTTATCTACCACAGTCACAATACGGGAACCTGTGCTTGGTGTCATACATGTATGTCACATGATGACTAGAGCTTGAATTGTTAAAGTCCTCCCGGGCCCTGTTTCATAAAGCTGTTCGTAAAGTTACGAACGACTTACGAGCGAATGGTGACCAGTTCTTGTGCTTAATTATTGAAATTCTGATAAGTATAGCACATCAGAACTGATCACCAGTGTCGCTCATAAGTCGTTTGTAACTTTACGAACAGCTTTATGAAACAGGGTGCAGATGAGTTCAAAACACATTGTGCCTTTGCCTTTTTAGAAACTGCTCAATGCGCTTTTCATTCAAAGACTCCTGCTTTTATCTTATGGACACAAAGCGTGAATATGATAGTTATGGTATGCTGGAGTGAAGCTGTCATGTAAAGTCATGGATGTATTGTTATCATTCATTGCAGATAATGTGCAATCTACTGCTCCGGTATTCTTCTCACATCCAACCAAAGTGTCTCTTGAGACGAAACCTAGCAGTGAGTATCACCGCGGAATATGAATAGATGTCTTGCCGCTTGTTGCTCTACCTACCCCTGAGCCTGTTCTGTTTCTTTCTGTCCAAATTTATTTACCAGTATCAACTTCTCTGACTCTACTCATACCTCGAACTGCACTCTGTCTCTTCATTTTGTCTTGCACCAAATTTATGCCTTTAACCCAATGTGTACTTGAGCCAGTCATGTTAACACATTGCGTACTGGAGCCAGACACACCCAGGTATTAGAAGTCAAACTTGGTTTCTTTATGCTTGCAAAAACTGTTACGTTTTGCTCTTAACCCGTTCCCTACTGAATATTGAAATGCCCATAGACTTAATACACAGTCTACCAGGTTCCCGTACTCAACGGGTTAAATGGAGACACATGCATAGAAAATGTGTGAATTAATGTAGTGATAACACAGCTTTAGTTGTGTGAAGATGCGAATGCAAAATATCAGCACAGATCGTATGCTGGAAGTATTACACTCTCAGAGCATGCCCGATAGTGGTTGCTGTATGATGTTTTAATAAATTTGGCCATGGCTTATCTATTGATCTTTTGTATGAGAGTAAATCGCATGCAGCTTGTTGGGGAAATACTACCACTAGAGCTTGATCGATATAACATTCTACCTGCCCACTACTGAACATGAAAGATGCTTTAGGGATAAAAGTTGTGTTTTACAAATGACACTATTTTACTCTTATGATCTCAAAATACTCCAAAACAAGTCATCATCCAGGCATTTCGCGTCAGCGAGACAAGTTTCTTGGTAGACCCTTTTGATGGATTGGTGGTGGAAGATGAATTTTGTGCCCTTCTAAGAACTTTTTTTGTTTGCCTTTAGACCTGTTTGCAAATTGCTGACGAGGAAGGCAACAGGTTATTCTCTGTCACCATATGTTCTTTCTCCTCTTCCAGGTAAACATAAAGACAAGTCTCATCCCAGATCAGCATCGAGACATAACAAGAGAAGAGAGTCGGTAAGACAAACATATTTGTACTCTTCATTCATTTGTGCCTTTACTGCTTTCAAGGGGCTGTCGTAATTTGTTTGTGGCTGAAGTGTCTAACCAGTCACTCTTCTCATTATATTTAATCTGCTTGGATGTCCAGATTTTAGTGAAAGTAATTAATGCAGGTTACTAAAAAGCAAATATTTCAAAAGGGATAGAACCTGAGGGATAGGAACTGTGAAAAAGACATGAATACAAAAAAAAAAAAAAGGAAAAAAGATAAAACAAAACTGTCATCATGAAAACGTTCTGGAATCTCCCTGATTGTAAGGTGTGAATGCTGTCAACCCTTTGATCTTCCTCTTTACTTTTTTTTTTTACAAGTTTGATCGGGTCAAAAGATTCAAAGCCTATCTGTGTGCTACTCTGTCCTACTCCTTCATCTTACAACATTATTTCTTAATCTCCTGATGTTGATGTTGTTGATACAGTCAAAACCGTCCAGATCCCTGATATCACCGTCCAGCTATGACGCATCAACGTCAAGACCGGTGTCTGGTATGTACTTCCACTGAGTATCAAGGATTTCCAGTTTGTCTCTCTCCATTTTGTTATGCCTCCGCCACGAAGTGGTGCCGCAGGCATTATGTTTTTGGGTTGTCCGTCTGTCCATCCGCATTCGTTTACGCGATAACTTGAGTAATATTAACTGGAATTTTACCAAACTTGGTCCAAGTATAAAGTATGATGGGGCAATTGCTTGATAAGATTTTGGGTGAAATCGGCCAAAAGCCAAAGGTCAAAGGTCAAGGTCAAATCATTAACTTGTATCCGTTTATGCGATAACTCAAGACTGGATCAAGCAAATTTCACCAAACTTTGTCTGAGGATGATGTGTGAAGAGACAATTACTTGATTAGTTTTTGAGTGAAATTGGACTGAGGTCAAAGGTCAAAGATCAAGTTCAAACTGTAAAATTTAACTGTTTACATGATAACTCAAAACTGGATGAAGCAGCTTTCACCAAACTTGGTCCAAGGATGATGTATGATGGGGCAATTGTTGAGTAGATTTTAGTGACATTGGCAAGAGGTCAAAGGTCAAGGTCAAATGCTAAAAATGTTGCTATTTCCCCCATATCCATGCAATGTCCGAAGGTCAAAGGTTAAGGGTCAAAGGCCAGGTTTCAATGCAAAAAAAAAATTATATTTTATACGGTAATTACACTCTTTCTTCATACCTTGAAAATTACTCAATGCATAAATTTATAAAAGGGTCGGTCAGAAGTCAAGTAAAAATCCTCAATTCCCCCAATACATATACCTGCACTCTTAGACAATTATAGCAAACCTTGTTCAAGGAATGTGAACATTCAAGATTATTTCTGACAAACCTGTCATTTCAATATTTTGCCAGTCATCACACATTGTGAAGACATTGTACCATACACGTATTGGGAGAATCATGCATTATGGCGGAGGCATCAGTCGCCATAGTGAGATTTCTAGTTCTTTAAATTTTCATGCCTCTTGAATTGATTTATCAACTCAATTTTCTCACAGCAACACTCAATTGATGTACATCAAAATAATCTGTACTATGTTTTCTTCAGTTGTTTTATGAGCATGTTGCCCTTTCTGTATTGTTAGTCATGCACCAAGGGATAGAGTGAAAGCAAGCCAATAGGATAATAATGATATACAGTTCTTGATGCATAATACATACCATAATTCTCCATGTGTGTATATGAAAACAAAAGTCATACAAAAATAGTGCTCTTGTAATAGTGACATAATCAACAATAATCAACAAGATGAATATTTAGCACAGATTTGAACGTAATAAAATCTGTGAATCGTCTTGCTTCGGGGGAGATTACTCCATAAAGCTGGTGCCATTTTTTTCAGAAGCAGTATCACCTAACGTCTTGGATTTCACGCATATTTCAGAGAGGATATTTTTTGACTGTGAACATAGATTACGTCCACTATTCCACTGCCATTATGATAAAACTCACCCCATGAGATGCACAAATTCTCTCTGTTGCTCATGCATCCATGAAACGTACATTAATTCTATAGTCATCTGAAAAGCATACAAGAAGAGAAAATCAAAACAGAGCTTTTACAACTAGAGAAGCACTCTGAGAGCGCAGACCTCTGCCAAGCATCTAATTTCCACAAATGATCTTGTTTTTCCATAGAAATCAGTGATTTCCACCCAGACGTATGCATGCTGAAAATGGCCCGAATCCCCATTAGTAGAAGCCTTTTGTTACGTCATCAACCCTCAACTGCACGGCGCTCCTCGCCCTAGCGGAAACTAGAGCACGCACTTTAGTGCACATATGAAAACCTCAAAAAATGCGCAGCTTGAACCCCCAAGTTCGTTGACCCTACCTGTCAAAATATAAAAAATCCTTTGTAAAATCCATAAATATTTCCAGATCACTACCAAAATTTGATCATCTATTCCTTGTGTCATCCACAACCTTTCCTGCAAGTTTCATCCCAATCCATGTCCAATTTTCTGAGTTGTTTTGTACGTGGACAAACAAATGGTAATGAAAACATAACCTCCTCTCTTGGCGGAGATGATAAGCTGTTTATGACATCTTTAAGTCATGATGTCCTGTCTTGAAACTGAGCATGAGCATTGTCAAATGTCTGTTTTATCACCGACTTCTGCCTCGTGTAGCAACCTCGAGTTCGTGGAGCGGTCATCGCAAGAAGAGGTCAATAAAAAGCGGGAGGAAGCAGGTGGACTCGGGCCTCTCAACAACGGTAGGTAGCACCGTTGTTAGAATGCCAGATTTCTCTCTGCAAAACAGTTAACCTTGCATGCTGTGACCCCGCACAAGTAAAAAAAATTGGCTAAGTCAAAAAACAATTCTTACTCAGGATGAATATTGACATGTGTATGTCTCCTGTGTGAGTAGAAATTCACACATGTCGAAGATGGAGTTTCTCCGGTCCCTTTAGATTTGACTGATGCAAGGTTGAAGGTGTTTTTTTTGTTCAAACTGACATGTTCAAATTTGTGGATATATGATTCCTGAAGGCTTGATAACAAGCTGTTTAATCCACATGTACCTATATAAAAGATATAATTTTATTGCTTGGATCCAGAGTGCATGCATGATGTTGTTACATCTCAGGCGAGCTTTAATATGAAGACGTTTGATATTGATCAAAAATTAGTGGCTAGCATGATCTCATTACTGTATGCATGTATGCTGGACCAGAACAACTGAGACAAGCTTTATAGCAACAGTCGGTATACAAATGACGCACAGGTCTGAGTGCGTCAGTCGGAATTGTGTGCATAAGGTAACTATGGAATGCTTAACCCACGAGGCGAAGCCGAGTGGGTTTAGGCTAAATTCCATAGTTACCGCATGCACACTATATTCCGACTGACGCACGAAAAGACATGTGCGTCATCTGATTTATAGAATGGGTAATTTTCTTGTCAAAAACCCATTTTTCTATTGTGTTACCCGATGACAAAATTACTGGATGCATTTCCTTTTGGCTTGCCGTAAACAAGCATGCATCAGTTTTTACTGGACGCACGGCCAGCCATGCATCAGTATTTACTGGACGCATGGCCAACCTGAGTGCGCGAACGCTTGCTTAGTGCGCAAACCTTTGTTACAAGTACGCGTACTCTTGCTACAAGTGCGCGATAACATGTTTACCACGGTGACTCAGCGTACGTAGCGTGCGGCCAGTAAAAATCAACACATAGCTCTCGACCAATCAGATCGCAGGATTCTCGCTACCCATTCTATAATGAATCTTGGAGGGCAGGCAAGTTTGTGTGATCTGTGAGATTATCATTGAAATAGTTGAATGAAGCATGGTACAGTGCTGCCTGTGAATTGCAATGTTTTAAATCTTGGTTCAGGATGTCTAGTTGGATTGCTTGTGTTACAGACATGCTTTCTCGGGGGGGGGGGGGGGGGGGGGGCAAATGTTAGTGTCAAGTTTGGTGAAAGGGTCTCGAATGTGTTTATTCCACTCTACTAGGATGCCAGGAGAAATCGCCACATTGCAGCACTGAAAGAGATGGAACGAAGCCAGAAGTCGTCCACGGGTGAAGAGTCCTCGGACTGGTCAGAGGAGGATAGCCGCTGGTCAAGCAGTGTGTACCAGCAGGACCAAGTGGATGGGTCAAACCTCGAGCCAGCCCTTGGACCCCAGGGAGACGCACAGCCGAAGACGTGCAGCGATCCAGAGTTTCTGAGTGTCACGGTCTCCTACCGTGAGAACAGCAATGACGAATCGCCCCAGGAGTCAAAGGTGGGATCAGCTGATTCTCAGGAGGGTCGAAGACAACAGCTGTCCAGGAAAGATGTGACTTTTGATGAGAACGTGTTTAAGAGCATGAAAGAAAAAGAGAGGAAGGCACACATCCATGATGCAGCATTGAAAGAACTTGTGCGAGACCTTCCACCAGATCTGGCCGATAAGAGAGCCCTCCTGCGCATGTCCCTCAGCATGAAACGACAGAGGACGGCACCTGGCGTGGAGCGGGAGGGTCTGAAGTATCCAGGGGACGTGTTGGCAAACCCCCCTGCAAGGACAGGCCGTATGTATCAGACCAGGACTCAGGAAGCCCTCTCAAAGAGAAGGCAGCTGGACTCCCTAGCTCACGACAGCCGGCTCAGCTTCAATCCTGCAAGGGCGATGCATGACCTCCGTCTCAATGACCAGGCGGAACTGACCCGGGACGGCGCCCATGGCAGCATGGGCGAGAATCGGGACTTCACTCTCATGGCCAACGGTATCATCCTGTATCAGGAGAAAGTGGAGCTGCAGCCCGACTCGGCGGAAAGGGCCAGCCAGAGACGGTCGCCACGGAAATCTGACCACGAGGATGCCATCGACGTGGAAAGGTTGCCCAACGATCTCCTCGATCCCTCGCCCCGTGAGATGGGCTCGTTATGGGGGTCGTGGAACGAGGATGAGGGGTTCGGAGTGAGCGACAGCGACGATGAAGACAGATTGATGGGAATGGCTCAGACTCTTGCCGATGATCACATGACTAAGAGCAGCGGCTACAGCCATCGGGGAGACAGGGTTTCTACAGGGAGTAGGAGTGCCAAGAAAGACGTCTTATCAAGGTAATTAAAGTGTCCACTCCATGTTGTGCCATATTACCATAATACATGTAGTTTGACCCATGAAATAAATGACATGATATTGCACCCACTTGTGCTTGAACAGAATGGAGAGTTGCATGTGTTCAACTACATGTCCATGCTGTTCTGCAGTCACACTGTATGTTAGATACAAAATTTACTGTTTTGGGGGCATAGTTGCTATTATTACCCTGCTCCAGGGATCTTTAGTCCACCCAAATGTCCATGAAAATGCTATTAAGAGGGTCATAGCATGGAGTTATGGGCAATTATGTATGAATAAAGGAATGCCCCAAGTGAAAGCAGTTTATATCATTTTTTTACAAACCAAATATAAGTAAAGGAAATTTTACTTCGGGGATTGTGATTACGCTATCCAATTCTCGCATGAGGTACTACCATACATGTTTGCATTTCAATCACATTGCACAAGGGTTACCTGTCGTGTTGTGGCACCCAAATGTTTACAATAAATGTTCATATGCACACCACATACATTGTACATACCATGCATTTTAGGTACTATGAGGCTGCAGGGAATTGTATGGGTGCCCCAAATTTAAATCAATCAGAATCAAGGATTCATCAAATGAGGTATCTAAATATCTCATATTTAATAATCACACACAGAAAAAAAAACAAATTCCCTCCCCCTCCAAAAAAAAAAATCAAAATCAAAATTTAAAATATTGATTACCGAATGTGTTTGTACTTTTCCTTCACTGTAAATGAGCAGACTAACTCACATTAAGCATGTACACTTGTAGGATACTTATGAGAGAAGAAAACAAATCTGTAACACATTTTGATGCATGATATGTGCAACAAAAACACATTATGACAAAATATAATAATGGGATGTGTTGGCTGAATGTTTTATTATAGTTCTGAATAAAATGTTGTAATAATGATTGTGCCATATTAGTTGTCATTTAAAGCTGCACCTACTCTGTTTCTTTGGAAGCTGTTACAATTCGGTAAACAAAATGTTCTAAACTTCTACATATAATTAAAATGCTTTTGATTCTTCAGCAAAAACCCACTGATGGAGCAGGCCTTGCCATCTCGCAGTGCACTGGTAGACCACAGCTCCTTTTATCAGAGAGCCAACACATTCATCTCAAGTCACAGGTAAAGTGATGATGTTATCTGCTGAATACAGCTTGCCAATAATCCAATCCAAACCTCCAGAGGGCACTATTTCTGTGAAATCTAGGAGAACACATGATTGTTTTAACAGCGCTCTTGGTTTTTAGCCAGGTAAAGTGTCATGCCTGCAGGCAGGACTTATGTGGTTTGTTAGATAAATCAGTGGGTTTGAGCTGAACAATTACAGATTACTTGCCATGATGTTGTATGGAGGGACCCATGGGAAAATCGCTTTCTTACCAGCATGAGTTATCATGGATAATCATGTCTATTTGTGACCCGCTACATCAAAAGGATCCGAAAATTGGGGAGGACAGTTTTCTGAAAATGACATGACATTGTTACCTCACTCTTCCACTTTACTTTCGTATACAACATGACTCATAAAAGTGCTAGGTTGCAAAGGTATCAATGATTTTATTAGCGCATGTCGAGTGGTGTAGGAAATCAGCGTTTCGAGAAAACTGCCTGCAAAGTTTTCCTTCCGACGCTATCGTGATCAAGGGGAGGCACGACAATTTTCACCTCTTGACAAGAGAAGGTACGCTCCTAGCAACCTCAGTGATGTTCATTCAAGCATAACGCCAGTGGTCTACGCACATCCAATCAGTAACCAGAATGCCACGGACTGACCAATAAGATCACTCCCTTTTTGCTAGGGGCGGAGCCGAGCTGCAGCTCTAAATCTATATCTTCGGACACGCTTCTGTTCCGTTCAAAGTCAGAAAATCATGGCCAAGAAAAATGCTAATTTCTTGCCTTTCCTTTGATCATTTAGCTTCGATAATTTGGGCAGATGATAAGAAGATACTTTAGACTACAAAATCATGCCAAGAACAAAAATACAATCGTTTTGACCGATCTTGATGATCTGTCTTCAAACTTGATTTTCTCGGCTTGGCTGTCAGCGACTTAAGGATTAGGATCCTTTTGTTGTAGCAGGTCACATTTGATTGTATGAAGTAGTTCATGGCAGGCGATAGGCAGCTTCGTCTGTCAGCTGTTCCTCATGCAGTGCGCTCCCATTATATTGAACATGGCTAGAACAAAATTCTCATGACAATGAAGTAAATATTCAGGTCCCCAAATTAATTTTGATGTAGTGAAGGAAAACTGCTGGTCCCAAGGACTTTGCTATAACTCGAGTCGCCTGTATTGATATCATTGAAACAAACAGCCCCCAGTCTGGATTAGTCTGAGTGTGCTTCACTTAACTTTACGAAGAAACCTGCCATGTGATTTAATTCCTGTATTATGTATGCTTCAATTGACATTGATGATTTGCTCCTTTTTTTTTTTTGTACATGCCCAGATTTGCTGTTCTGAAAACAACAACAAGTAAAAAAAAAATATCTCAGAGGCATTTGAAAATAATGTACTGGAGAAAATGGCTAAAATTATCTGAAGTACGAAACTTATAATCTGACACTATCCAATTTTGCTGTGCAAGTCCTAATGCATACAGAGTACAGCATACAACTGTATCTACATCAGTCATTCATAGATTTTCACATTTTATTGTATCTTTTGTCAGGCCAACTCTGAAAAAGAATCTGGTGAGGCTGGTTGCGCCGGGAGCCCACAACATGCCCCAGTTTGCCTCCCAGATGACCTACGACCCCGAGTTTCCTGCCAGCAAGAAACCGGGCGGGGCCAACAAGTACCAGTTCATCCCGACCCAGTTCCGCACCCAGCCGGTGAACCTCCCCACGCCCCTCCTACCGAGGGGGAATACCCTGGCCAGCTTACAGGATAGAAGTGAGTATTCTGTAATAGGCTTGTCTGTACAATTCCAAGAAGGATTGTATATCATGCTAGAACATGACCATATGTGTAATCTGTGGAATACAGTAGTCTGCTAGCGTTGTTCTCACAGCTTTACTCTGCTGCATGTTGAAACATTGTAGTTCATCATAATGATGCCTTTCTCTTGTCACAATATGGCAATGTGTACTGCTTGACCATGTTAGATGAAATGTGAATGTGAGTGAATATGCTCTGGTGTAAATTCAAATGTTTCTTGTAATATCATGCCTTCAAAACTAGTATTTCTTCTGAACCTGTTAGAACCTACCATAATAGTTGTTATTATTCATATTGTTGTTATCAGTAGTAGATAGAAGTAGCAGTAGTGGTAGCAGAATTTGAAAAGAAAAACATATTGTCTGCATGTCATGCATTTTAAATCAGATATCTGACTTCACAAGTATACAACCATGTATATATTACCATGTATTCTGCTTACCAACTTGCTGTTGGTATGAGGGCTGAAGTGGTATAGGAATGAGTAAGACCAAAAAGGTTCAAGAGATGGAGTCACAACAGTCCTGTTTCCTGTAAAGCCATATTTGATGCTTCCACTTGAAAGTATTTGACATATGTGTCTGCCTCACAGATAGGAAGACTATTGATTCATGTCTCTTTACATAATAACCAGCTTCTCTTCAGAGGAAGATATGTCTTTATGATGGTAATTACTTTTACGGGGATGCATGAATAGAAATTGTGCAAAATAATGATGAAATAAACATTTAAATTACTCTGCTAGACATGCCCCGACGCTAATCAGAAATATCAATTTGTAAAGAATTATACTTGAAAATCATACGGTATCGCTTTTATTTGTTGGAACTAATCAGAAATGTGATAAAACCAGCTTTGCAAGAGGATAGAGTTTCAAACACTTTCACAACATACAGCTCTCTTTAAGCTTTTGCACAAATATTTCTGAATGAGATTGACTTTCTTTTTATATATTTTATCATTAGCTGAAATTTCATTTGATAACTAAACAGACAAAATATGCCCAACAAGTTCAAAATGAATCTTCAGATTGTTCAGAAATATGCAGCATCACAGTGATCATCAAAGGCACAAATGCACCTGTGGACTTGTTTTGTGCATCCCTAGAAAACTGACAGGTCTTTTAATGATTATAGCCAGTTTGAACTCCAGCTCTTCAACCTCCTTGGATTTACTGAGATAAACTGCAGATTTCTTTTTTATGCCTCTGCCATGAAGTGTTGCCGGAGGCATTATTTTTCTTTGATTATATCTTATTGTTATGCGCAGTTGAGTATATGCTTCGTAGAAACTGCGCAATAAAATTCACAATTATTATTATTTGAAAAGTCAGTTGTGATGTTACTGAAAATGTTGTCAGAGTAACGAGACACTATTGAGTGCAGTATGGAATTGTGGTGTTTTGTCATGAACCCTGTGGAACGAGTACTGATTAGATAACTTCAATCAATCTTCGGTCCTCGGTCATTCTATTTTTGTTTTTTCTGTTGGAGGATGATGTTGAAAACGTGACTTGTGTATCTGCGGGTAAACAGAGAACTAATAGATACTGATTGCATGATACTATTACATGTACATGATAAGTATTGTATATGCCGTATATTTAGCAGGGTTTTATTTGTATCTTCATTTTTTTGAGCCTGGTGCTATTCATGAATTTAGCAACGCACAAAAATGCTAATCAGATTTACAACATGAATGAGATGTGCATGGGTTCATTTCTGTTCATCACTGTACTTCACCTTTGCAAATTTAACCACTTGCAAAATTGTTGGGAAGTCCAGATTTACAAAAAAACGAAAACAAAAACACACAAACAAACAAACAAACAAACAAAAACACCTAGATTTGCTAGATATATGGCATATGCAGTACGTATGTGTTGGAGACGCCTCTTTCTCAGATTATATTTGCGTCGCTACTTTTGGCATGATTGATGCATCTTGGAATATTTCAGTCTCTCGTCTTGCATGCACTTTGATATATTTCTTATCTTCTCCTCTACTGCCTCATCTTCCCAGTACTGCCGCCTAGCCTAAGGCAGGCTCGCTGCCACACTAGCTATGACCCTGATCGTAAGGCTTCCATCTTTCCTACGACAAACCCCTCCCCTTCCCATGCTCCTCTCATAAGGCCTGTAACTCATAACAAGTCCCCGAGACCTTTGCATAATTATGCGGTGTGCTTGTTTTGTGCTGTTTTTCCTCCCCCCCCCCCCATACCCCATATATACTCTCATTGATTGACATAGTTGTTGTGGGTGAAGGATTTAACACGCTGTAATCCAGAGCCAGTGTAGGCGTGTTTTGCCATTTTCTTGTCTGAATTTTACCGCCATAGTTTTTGCGTTATTACACTCTTGCTAATATCACTGATATGCTTTTATCATCACCTTTTGTTGGCTCAGAATATAGTGAAATAATCATTTCTTTTTTTATTTTGTTATACGTGATCCTTACCGTTTTAGCGTATGTGTTTTTAGTTCTGATGTGTTTGATTATCTCTCTTTTTATCTTTTATATGTAGTCAGTGTAGTTTTGATAAATATAGCATCCATACAACTAATTATACACTAATTAAAAAAAGAATAAGGGAGTTGAGTGTTGTGCTTACTTGTACTATATACCATATTCTTGTGTTTCTAATCTTGCTACATGTTTTGTTTTACATTATTACATGTTATTCATCCATTATAAGTTTCATTCATATTTGTATTTATTTATGTGATATAGCCATCATAGATATCTATATCTATAACTATCTAACTCCATTTAATCAACCCTTTTAATTTATGGTCATATACTCTTGTTTTGAAGATATAATGCTCGTTGGTCTGATGGAAACATACTAGTAATTAATAGTCTCTCTGCTCATTTATGTGTACTTAACACCAGTATAAAAATACCGTGTGAATAATATCAATGAGGATGAGTGGTAAAACTTGTAAATTTCAGTCTTGTGAATAAAATGCAGAATAGATTCTGGTCTGAACTTCCATGCTGTGGTTTGCTGACCACCCTGCTTTCTCTGATATTAGATGTTTCAGTCTTGAGGGAGACTAGCCCCTCACTTGAAGCTATTCAACCTGTTTTATCATGTAGCCATGTCTTTATGGACAAAGTCTAAACTCAAGACTTGTCTGTATACTTTCCATGTGCTCGCTGTGTAGATTGTGTGTGTGTGTGTGTGGGTGGGGAGGGGGGGGGGGGGGGGGTGATAGCCAACAATGACACCTTTCTGAAGTCGTGTCTTAAAGGTATAGAGATGGAACAGTATACTGTACTTGTTAGCAATTTAGCTTGTACCAGGAAATATGATTTCGTAACCTTTGACTCATTTGAAAGTCTGCTGTGGATGTTGCTGTTTTGCTCTTGATTTTTTTTTTTCATAATTTAACCATTCAGTTTATTATATTCAATTCATTTTAGGTTTCCCTTTCTTTTTTTTCTTTTTTAATTAATATGAAAGAATGAACTTCTGTGCCATCCCAAGAATGTTTTAACATAATATTTGTTTAATAGATGTCTGCAGTGGATTTTTGTCAAAATGTTTATTTTGGGGGAGTGCAAATCAGTGCATATTCTAGTCACATTTGAAGGCATTGATGGTTTAAAGTACCCATAGACATTTTGACATGCCTATATTCTCCTACTGTATGTTCATATAATATCATGTCACATATCAATAATTTTCACCGTGCAAGTGATAAGCGGCTGCATTTGTAGGTACATTCAGTCTAAACAGTTTTGCAGAGCTAATGCAATATTGGTATCCGGGGCTGCAATATGTTCAGTAAACATAGTGCATAAAAGAATATGTCATAAAATTGTCCTCGGACAAGTTTTTCTTCAATTTCCTGTAGATATTATTGAGCATAGCAACATGTGCCATGCTGGCCCAATGTTTCATTATTTGACTTATGTGTCAGTGAAGTGAAAAATAAGTGAATTTGCTTTGAAGAGCGTTTTTTTGTTTGTTTTGCTTCCATTGAATATATAAAATATAGTGAAACTTAGCTTTTGTTTTTGATTTCATGATCATCATACCATAGGTTACCAAATTTTGAAGTTATTGAATGAATTATGTTGGCCATTTTGTCACCCAAATTCCAATGTATCTCCAAAGTCTGTTTGCATAAGAATAGTTTCAATCTGTTAGTGTTTAGTTTATAATGGCCAGTAAACATTGCAAGAATACAGCAATGATCCCAGTTTGCCTTTTGAAGAAATAGCATTGCAACTGTGATCAGTGTAGGACGGCCTAAATTTCAGGCAACATGTAGAGCCATAGAGATTTATCTGAGACATTTGAAACTTCTGGCAAATTGTGCGTGAAACATTTGTTATAAGACTGACTAACATTGTGTTATCTTTTCAATGATATCTGATTTACAAGGTGCCTTTGTGAGGAAGCTGGAGGCCTTGTCTCAGATGTCATCCGGAGACTCTAGGACGCCACCATTTTGCAACGACTGTGGTCGAGAGCAGGAGCCCAGGGGAGTGCCTCTGAGATACTCACACAGAAATGACTCGTAAGTAGAAACTGGCATGCTTGCAATAGTTCGCTGCAGAGTAGAAGGGCTTAAATTATGCCCAGTATATGAGTTTTAACCCCGAGTTTTGAGAATACATCTGCTGAGGTTGCATGCACATGTATTCAGAGTCAAAATTTGAACTCGAGTATTAGTGGGAGTTATATGAGTTGCAAGAGCGGGAGTGTAAACCAGAGATTGAGCTTGAGTCTAATAGTGTGAGTCTTCTCAGTTGGCAAGAGTCTGAGCCTGAACTCAAGTGTTGGGAATTCCGAGTTGGCTTTCTTCAGACGGAAGGTACATGCATATAGGACTCAAGTGTGAATATAGTGGGAGGGCGAGTAAGTTTTATTTTGGGTGATTGCTCATCTGCAGTAATACCACTTGCATAATTTATGCACCTGGCGTATATCAAAAACACTTGTATAGTAACTCAGATGTTGATGCACTAGCGATAATGTATTTGCAGTCTGACCATGAAAGTATTTTCATCATGTGAACGTCAGGTTGATTAAAGATGAGATTTGTTAATACTGATCACTTTAATTGCTTTGAAAAAAAAAGAGAGAGAGATTCAAACATAGATTTTCAATGTAGTTATGTGGATGTACGTTTACATATCTCTTCCCCTTCTCTGATTTGGTTAATTTCTTTTCTGATCTTTCTGACTCTTTTGACCTTCTTTATATTTCTGGTGGTATCTTTTCAGAAGTCACCCGTACCAAATGAACGCACCAAGGAGAAAAAGTGGGCGGACTGAGATGATGTCACATCCCATTGCCAGGTGACGCATCTCTTTGCGACTGTCAAGTTCCTTTTAACAGACTTTATCACTGAACGTCACGTCACGCTCAGTTGATTCCCTCGTACAATCCTCAGCGGTCTGTACCATCCGTCCGTCCATCCATCCATCCATCCATCCATCCATCCATCCATCATTGTGCTCAGCACACCCCTCTCAGGTCCTTGTTGCGGTAGAAAACTCCTCCACCAGTTATACATGTACCTCCACCTTACAGTGTATGTACCTTTGGGCTCTCGAATTGCATAAGTATCACAACAAAACCCCTGATTTTTTTTTTTTTTTTTTTTGAAACGAAATAAAAGATTGAAGACCTACTAATATAGACATGTCATGTGTGTGAATGGCATACAGAGTAGATGGTTTAAGAATCGTACAGTGTGAGGTGAACTTTAATGATTACCGGTATATGCTGAAATGTTTGGCAGACTGTAATTCTTGTGCAGATGTGTCTAATAGTTATTTCTCTACAGTCTGAAATATACTGAAGCATGTAGACTTGTTGACTTTGCACAGATTTCTCAGTGGGTATGGAGCATTTGCTCACTATTTTCTTCTCACTCATTACAGACAAACACATGCACACACACACACACACACACACACACCTTAAAACATATTGCCCAGGTTTTAGGTTCTGCTGTTGATCTGGTCTTCAAAACAATAAAAAAAAAAAGAAAAAAAAAGAAAAGATGAGTGCTGGTTTGACCATGTATAGAAGTTGTCCAACACATCGACACTGTACATTTCTTTACTGCATTGCACATACAGGATGAACATTTCATGCATGGGACTAAGCACAGTGGTTTTGCATTCTTCACTGGGGATGTAAAGATGTCCAAATATTACTGAAAAACCTGATAATAAACAAGATCAGCAGCAAAACAATGATACCATTTAATGGTACATACGAAAAGCATTTCGTGCATTTCACACGTATTGTGAATAGAGGGCGGGGTGTTGGTTTCAAAGTATGGCGCAACGGAGTGCGTCTAAATTACAACCCACACGTTCAAAGCAGTTATCATGGAGCTTGTACTACAAATTGCATTTTTAATGCACGCTTGTGAATTCAGAGTATTTTCTTGACATGTGAGTAAAATTTCAGGCAAATTGTGAGATATTTTAAGTCTCTTTTGATAGAAAAACATTAGGGTGTCAATGTGTTGGACACCCAACCATACTATTCATAAGATGCTTGTACGCACAAATCAGTTTTCACTCAGGATAGGGGGAAAAACAACACCATTTGAATTCCTATAATTTGCATTCCTATAATGCAACCGTTTGGTGAGATGTTACCAAGCCTTCACATGCTTCAATAGAATGAATTATCCAAGCTTGTGGACAGTAAAGTAATAGTTTCTTTGAGAAAGAAAAAAGAAAAAAAAAGATGGTTTGCAGTTGAAAAATTTGAGCACATGTCATGCAAAACTGTGAACTTGCAAATATCAATACTATTCTGTTGTTAGAGCATATTAAAGTATTTGCATTGATGTGTGCCAAATTTGCAAAACAGTTGCAGGGCAGTATACTATGGTGCATGTGGTTGTGTGTGGGTTTTTTTTTTACTGTCTTGCAACACTTGGTCCAGATGTGCATGTAAAATGTCTGGGTTGTGGGGGCATTTTGCATTTTTTTTTTTCAATCCATCATACCTTGATTTAAAAAAAAATAGAAACAAGAAAGGTAAAAAGTTTTGATGGAATCATGCCTCAATGTGTATAATCTTTGAAATGGACAATAATTCATCTACTCGAACTGAGCACACTAATTTTGGCAGCAGGCAGAGTTGCAGGTTGTGATCTTAGACATAATGTTTACTGCCTTCAGAATAATCTTTGCAATGTGACCACTTTCAGTCAGTGAAGTAAAAGCTGTAGCAGCTTGATGGCTCCGATTTATTTTTGGTGAGAGGAGTATCTGAGAATTCTCAATGGAATTACCTTGTTACCAAATATGGTTAATACATACCGTAGGATTGTAATTCAGTTGATACCTTTCTCATTCACAAAATACCAGGACATTTCTTGCCTGAAAGTACACCTCTCCGTGGTAAGCAGTGGGCAATATACATGTGAAGAGTTTTATTGCAAAATGAGCTAAGCGCCATTTTTAAACATTTCAAATGATTAAGTCCATCATCATATCGAGTAAAATTAAGCCTTTCCAGTAATACCTCACTAGTGACAAAATAAGGAATATTCTACAAGTTGTGATTAGAAATATCCTGTATTTTCGTATTATTTGCTTTGTTTTTTAGCAGCTTTAATCACAAATATTTCATTTTAACAAGAATGGAGTATATAGCTTCTTTCTGTGATAGAACTCTTCATGTATATCTTCTATGGAAAGGTCAGGTCACATGAAATATTATACGAATAATTTATGAGTTGTGAGTGCATAGGGCACGAATATCGCACGAGGCGCGAGATGAGCCACTGGTCTATTCAACAAGGCGCGTAGCGCCGCGTTGAATAGACCAGTGGCGAATCTCGCGCCGAGTGCGGTATTACATGCCCCAATGCACGAACAAAATCATAAATTATTCGTTTTATACAACACCTTGTCCACAATCACAATACAAAATTAGTGACCGCCAACTCAGGAAGGCCCAAAAATAAATGTAACAATTAGGCAGAGAATTGTAAACCACCCTGTGTACTGCTTTCAAACACTCGTCATGATTCGACCACACAGTCACAGGAATCACAAACTCCGCAGGGTCTATACCCATTCTACGCTAACGTTAGATCGAGTTAGGCCTGACTGTGAGGCCGATCTGAGATGTCGGTAGATCTAGTAGTAGGTCTAGACTTTGTCTATTTCCGAAAATGATTTTGTATAAAAACACAGAAAAATAATCAAATTACGGTTTCTCAACTTGAAATGAAGTCTTGATTTTGGGATCACTGTGGTCCACGTAGCAGATCAGAGTCAAAAGTACAAACACAGCAGTAGGTGTAAAGGCCGCGATACATGCAACTAGCTAGGTAAAGTAACTGCGCGTACACGTTAACGTTGCAGTACTCCGCCGCGCCTGGTCTGTGAGACTTACCGGCAGCGGGAGCAGCGCAGCCGGCCAGCACGTACACTGTACAATGTAGTTTGCTGGCGCTTTGCTACGGGTGTGAGCCACAAAACTCTGTGAGCGGCCATGCATTAGTAGCCCCCCGCGAAGCTGTGCTATAGTACCTTCGAGCCGTGCAATAGGCCCATGCCAGGGGCCTATTGTATGGCTGTCACTCTCAATGAGTTTGATAGGTATTTTCTATTGAATATCATGTGACATGTTCTTGGCCAATCAGAATTCGACATCATTCTGAGGTGTTGTATAAACACCACTGTGCGGTTGGTGCAATTTCCTGACACGATTCGCATTCAAGTTGAACATGTGTTGTGCCAAGTTTGAATTACCGCTCTAGATACCAGAGGGTATTTCGCAATGTGTATCGTGGTGTATTTTGCAGTGTATTTGCATTCACATTATGAATGACCTTGTGAAATACACTGTACTGTGGTATTTCACTGTAAATGTCGATGGCCCTATTGACTAAGCTATCAATTTTTGTGAAATATTGTGCTTTTCAAGAAAAGTGTCAAATCTCAAAAATCCAGTGATATTTTAATACAGAGAGAGAGAGAGAGAGAGAGATATCATATCGTCAGCCTCATGCCAAAAGGGCCTTAACACCATAGACTTTGTACACTGTTAGGGCCCTTCTGGCATGAGGCAGACGAATTATGAGACCCTGCATCACAAAACCAACAAAAAGTCGCCAGACATGGATTTTTTAGTTACATAAGAGCAGATTCTGAAAGAGCAGACTTTATTAAAATGATGTACATGTATAACTAGATTCAAATGGACTCTCCTAACCTATCCTAATATTGGAAAGAAAGCACACACTCTGGAAAATGTGAACTGGGTGTAATTCAAGCGCTTAATCTTTACCAAGCCACGCTAGCTGCGCAGTGAATGGAACAAATGACAGGATGTTAACCATCAGAGCAACAACAATGAAGAGATTATCAGATTAAGCTGAAATTGTGAATGCTTTATTAACACATTCTGTAGATGATCAAAGCCAACTTTCAAAGCAGTAGCATCATACTTTCTGAAGTTAGAAATGAAAAGAGGACTCACCTAATCACACTATTCTACCAAAAAGTGTTCCAGAAAAAAAAAAAAATACTAAAAAAAAAAAAAACAATTTCCTTATTTTCGTTTTATGATCCCAAACTTTAGTAAAATGTAGAAGAAGACTTGCTCTTTAAGAAAATGTTAAAAACTCATTGGCTGGGTTGACCCATTTATCTTTTTCAGTCCTAACACGATATCAGAGTGTGCGACTTTTTGTTGACTTTGTGATGCACGGTCACATATAATAGGAGGTACCTTGTGTGGTGGTAAATTATGCCTAGACATGAATCACAACACTCATCATGACTGCTCATTCTATGGGTGTTTTCATTACATAGGTGGGACTATATGTTGGTTTTAAATGGGGCAAGGATTGTGATATCAAGAATTGTGATTAGATATTGACTTGTTTTTATTTTTTACATAATCTATGTCCATTTTGTATTCTAATGTGATTGAAAATGAAAAAAAAATGCAACGAATAATTTACATTATGCCGTCCAATCATTATGGTGCAATGATACTGAATATTATTATTGATTGAAAATGTAATTTATGCCTGGCATTGTAAATAGTATTCCAGGGTGTCTTTAACCTGCCAGCCAATTTGGCAAAACTTTTCTATCTTTTTATTATTAAGGTACATGTTCACATTGAAGGACCAAACAAGTGTGCTTAGAAGTGATTGCTAGAATTAGTTCATTTCTTCAACATATTCTTCTAAAATGTAGGCCTTCATCAATCAAAGCAATGACATACTACCAGCTATTGAATGCAGGAAAGTGCATGCATGTACAAATTTAAATTGTATGTCATTTGCAAGATTGCATGTTGTCAGTGAGTGACACATAAAGATACAAGTAGATTTTTATGTTCCGCTTTGACTGTAGACTTTATACTAACCTTTGCGTTGAAGTTGTCGGCTGCTGTGAAAATGGCATATAAATGGCTTACATTGATTTCTTTTAGCACAACAGTGATGGTTGTGGGTTGAATTGTACGCTACCACAAGGAGGGAATGATTAGGTTTAATGGTTATGTGACAATAAATCCCCCAAAAGCGAGGGAATACCTTCCATTTTTGTACCCAAACATGTTTTGGAAGCCAGCCTACATGTATTAAATAGCTTTCTACTGCTAGGAATGGAAGCGATGTTCATGCTGATTCTTTTAGTACTAGATCACTGCACTTTCTGTCCATTTTATGACCAGCAGGACGACTACAAATAAGTTACTACCACATAGGGTTTGAAGAGACAAGACAAGGGCATTGAATTGTATGGGTACAGTCTTTATGGATATGGTTGACCACCGCACAGACAGTCCTGTCCAATAGTCATAAACCTTCCCCTAGCTCCTCCCCCCCCCCCCAAAAAAAAAAAAAAAAACAGAAAAAAACCTCTAAAACAACGACAGCGCAAAAAAAAAAAAAAATAAATAAAATGTCATGTCCATTCTGTACAAGAGAATCTCAATAATGCAAGGGTGCGGCGCTCTTTAATATTGATTCAATAATCTTGTGTATTCAGAGTACCACCTACCACTCATCCTGAATAATTCATATGGACAGATAAGTGTGGGTTTCACTTTGGATATTACATTTTGTGGTACAAGATGACGCAATCCCCATGTGCAGTGTGGCTTCCATTCCTGGTTATTAGTTCCAGTCATGCGCAGAGTCCTGATTACAAATGACTGCCCACACGCAAAGTAGTTTGCAGTGCTCCAGTTTGAGTGAACTTCACAAGTGTACTGTCTGCCCATAAGAGCTGCTTACACATTATTGAGAGAACTTGTACACTCCTGTATTGTCGTATTTGATCCAGTCGTGCATAGAGTCCATATTAGTCCAGCGGATATAGAAAAAATCATGCACTTAATGGTAAAAGCACCATACTTGGTACACATGTACATGATGCCAATACAAGTCATTTCTGATATGGAAGCCACTCTGATTCTCCCTTTGGCAGCCGTGGCGGCCATTTTTCAAAATGGCCGCCATGTGATATAGCAATGCTGTGTATTTTGGAAACTATAAATCCGATTGTCGTGATTCTTGTACCAAAGTATAGGTTTTGAGGGTCAAGGTTTCCAATAAAATAATTTTTGAGAGGATAAAAGCATGGAAACCTACTTATTGGCGGCCATTTTCAAAAAAATATGGCCATCATGCTAGATATAAAAGGTATGGACACAGGGTCGTGACTCTGGTATGAACTTTTTATATGTTTTGGGGGTCAAGGATTCCGATAAATTCAACCGTAAGTGAATATGAATCGTTTCATCCTACGTTTTTGCGGCCATTTTGATAAATATGGCTGCCATACAACAGATAATGAATATTGTATATCTTCGAACTCAAAAGATATATAATCACGATTCAAGTGTAAAAGTATAGTTTTTGGGTGAAGGTTTTCAATATAATGATGTTTTAGCAAAGTGAATAGGTTCATCACATCCTTTGTTTTGGCGGCCATTTGATAAATATGGCCTCCCTCCAGTTATATAGCGTACGAGTGTTATGAAAGCGGGATGCCCAGTGTGGATTGATTCTGGTGTAAACGTTTGTTTTAGGGGTCAACAAATACTTGTTCACTCATTTTAAGTATTCTAATGTGGAACATCTGGGCATAGTTAACTTTGTAAGCATTTTGGAAAATATGCTCAACTTCCTTTATAGGATTTCTGTATGTACAATGTATGTGAAAAACATGATCTTCTCAATTTCATATCTGGGGACCGTTTCATGAAACTTTTTGTCGGTGATTTGCACTGACAACTCTTAAACGCTACTGAAATCCTTGCGTCTGATTGGCTGATAGCAAATTTGTCGGTGAAAACCTCCGACGAACTCGTTGATAAAACACCCCCCTGAAGTATACATATTAATCAAGATTATACATTTTCTAGAAATATAGACTCTCGCTTTCTCTGGTCCCTGGACCATGGAATGAAAACCATAGTTTCCAACCAATATAGTACATCTGTTCTCTTTGGAAACATGACACTAAGTGTGAGAAAACTTCTAAAACTTCTTGGGTCACTTACATCAAATGTAAATAGACTATATGTATGTCTATAAAATCCATGATTGACCAGGCTGTTCTGATACTTACAACTACACTGAATCTTATACATCAAACGATAAAGTAAATATAATAGGTATTATACAATACATCTTTATAGGTTTACCTCTAATTGTCATTTGGTGCTCCACATGAGTCTACTAGCAAAATATAAACTACAAGAAAAATTATGCAAATTTATGAATTTAAAGAAAACCTCAAAGAAATACACATTTTTAGGTTCATAACTTTTGGAAGATAAAACTGCAGAATAAAATATTCAGTAGATCGATCTTAATTACCGGCTCCAGTAGAAATACTGGAGACGTTCTATAAAGCGCACCTGCATCTATGTATGCATTCACGTTCATCACCGCTCATCAATGGATGATCAGGAACAATAATCATTTTGGATTGTCAGAGCTCATTCGATTCCTTCATATGATTCCTTATAATTTTGTGTAACAGTTTTGACAAGGTCATACTATGAAATAATGAACAAGGACTGAAAACAAACTCTAGAAATCAGTAGGTCTTATAAGACTGCAATAATCATGTCTTTATGGCTGGAAACTATGACAGTACACTAATTGTACTCTCCTGTTTATGCATCCAAAATTGGGGGGGGGGGGGGGGGAGTCTTCTATTCCATTCCCACCATTTATTCTACCTTGAAATTCAACACAATTATCTTTAGTATTCCAGGTATGCAAAAATTGCACTTATGTGATGTTCAATACCTACTTGAATAGTGAATGTGATAGAGGTATGGCCAATCAACGACAATCAATGAACAATAAAGAACTAAACGCCGCAACAACAAAGGAGGTTCATTTACCAATAAAAGGTGAACAATTCTTGTCAATGGGACAATACATATGGCAAGTAAGTGTGTAGAAGTATACATATACACAGGGTGGCCCCTCAGATAACGGAAACAAATATTTTTTCCAAACCAAACGAAATTGTCCAATTTGGTTGAGTACTTTTCTTTCTAGACATGTTTTTGTTGATCAGTAATTTCTTACTTTATTTAATCAAAGCTCAGCAACGGAGACTACCCAACATTTGAAGGTCAATCTTCGACAATAATCCTATTAAAGCATTCCACAGTGTGATGTGCGGCCTCAATTCTTTGTTAGTCTCCCAAGGCAGTGGCTTTTGTTCGATGCTGAAATTTGTTGAATTGAGCTAAGAAATTTACGCTCGAAACATCTGTAGAATGAAAACTACTCAACCAAATCGGATGATTTTGGTGTCATTCTTCTTCTAGATAAATTCTCTATAACTCTATGTCATTCGTTTTGGCATCAAAGTAATGCAAATGTGCAAATATTTGCGAAAAACTCGCGTTTCCGTTACACTACTAGGCCACACTGTATATAATGTGTGTGTGTGTGTGTGTGTGTGTGTGCGCGCGTGTGTGTGTGCATACTCTATGTAGTGCGGCAGTCATGTCTATCAAAATTGATATGAAAACGAAATGTGTTAGTTCTATTCATCAACTAATGCTTGTTTAAAATCATTGACCCCAATTAGTTTCAAAGACGTACAGTATAGTATATGTGACCCCTGCACCTCAAAACAAACAAAAAGTCGCCAGACATAAATTTTTAGTTAAGACCATATTCTGAAAGAACAGACTTTAAGCTTTAAAATGATGTATAACTCAAATCAAATGGACTCTCCTAACCTAATTAAATATTGGAAAGAAAGAACAAACTCAGGAAAAGTGTGAACTGAGAAAGGAGGCTCTGAAGTACAGTGTCTATTCAAGCGCTTAATCTTTACCAAACCGTGCTGGCTGTGCGATGAATGGGACAAAAACAGGAAGTAAACCACCAGAGTAACAACAATGAAGGGATTATCAGATTAAACTGAAATTAAACATGCCTCATTAACACATTCTGTCCATAATTAATGCCAACTTCCAAAGCAGTAGCACTATCCTTTCAAAAGTTATTAGAGTTGAAAGTGAAGAGTGTGGACAAGGTTTTTCAGAAATGAAAAAAAGGATTCTAAAGACACACCTAATCACACTACTCTACCAAAAATGTTCGAGATAAACTGCTAAAAAACACACCTTCCTGCCCATTTTATAATACCAAATTTTAGCATAATGTAAAAGAAGACCCGCTCTTTCAAAAATTATGGAAAAGTCAAGTTCGGCTAGGTTGACCCATTTCACTTATTTTCAGTAATCACGCAAAATCAGTGTGTGCGACTTTATGTTCGTTTTGAGGTGCACCGTCACATATATTGCAGTGGCCATGTTTTAAAATGGCAGCCATAGGATGTGATGGTTGTATACACAAAAAGATGTATCCATTTAAATAACTGAACCTCAAAAACATATTTTTGTACCAGAATCATGAAGATGCATCCATTGGTTTTAAAGATACAGTTGAACCTCTCGTATCCGGACAAGTCGGGACCGGGGCTCATCCGGATAAGGGATTTGGCCGGATACGGGAGACTCAATGCTTTATTCATGTACATATACATACACATGTACTGATGTAGCCCATTGTAGTACCACATGTAGTAATGTGTATACTGCAACCTTTTGATGTAATGTATGTTAATCATGTTGGAAGTAATATGTACCGTAATTCATGTGTGTTTGCGTAGGAGTTCTCAAGGAATTGGGAATCCCCCCTTTCCTCCCGTAATTATTTTTAAAAAAAATCACGGCGAGATTGCGTCCGTATAATAGAGAGATCCGGATAAAGGGAGGCCGGATAATAGAGGTTCAACTGCAATATATGAATAGAATGCAGAGCGGCAGCCATGTTTTTTTCAAAAATGGCCTCTAATATGTAGGTTGCCATGGTTTTATCTTCTCAAAAATTATTTTATTGGAATCCTTGACCCTCAAAACCTATACTTTGGTACAAGAATCACGACAATCAGACTTATAGTTTCCAAAATACACGGCATTATAATTGCTATATCACACGGCCATTTTGAAAAATGGCCGCCACGGCCGCCACAGGCAGAATCAGAGTGGCTTCCATATCAGAAATGACTTGTATTGGCATCATGTACATGTGTACCAAGTATAATGCTTTTACCATAATGTGCATGATTCACATAGCTAGATGTGCTCTATATCCGCTGGACTATATTACCCCGGCCAACATACTTGTACTAAGTGGGAGTGCCCTAGTTTTGCTGAACTTGGCAATTGTGCTGTCTGCCTGTAAGAGCAACTTACTCTTGCTGTCCAGCGGTCATTTACATAGTTGATGGAAGTTGACTGTGCTAAAAGTACAAAGAGAAGGTGCCCACAGAATTTCCCTGTGAATCACAATGACTGAATCTTGTGGCCCTTGCAAATTGCATTCTCAACCAGTATTGCCCATAAAATGCAAATACTTTGTACAAGAGCTTGTAATCGGACATGCAAGCAGTGAATTTCAGAGCTATGAATAAATTTGTTGTAATGGCCTGGCACCAAGCCATCCAACGAATACCTGTGTCCAACTGATTCCTTGTCTGTAGGTAGTTGTAAATTGCAGATTGCTTGTATGCATATCGGAGGCCTGAAAGTGAGCAGGTTTCGGCCAGACATGCATTAACTTCTCGCAAGCCATCGGGAAAACATGTTTTGATGAGTGTTGAGAGTACAGTAAACCTTCCCTAACAGCGAAGTGGCAGAAATTGTGCAGTGTAAACTAGCAGAGCAAAGTTCAACTTCCGCATCGTTTTATTCAAAAGTCTGAACATATGTGACCCGCTACAACAAAAAAGGTCCTAAAGTCGTGCACTGTCGAAGCCGTGAAAATCGAGTTTGAAGTCAGAGCATTAAAATTGGTCAAAACTTACGATTTTCTGATTTTGATATATTATTGGAGTCTAACATGTCTTCTATCATCTGTCGAAATTTTGAAGCAAAATGATCAAAGGAAAGATTGAAAAATAGCATTTTTCTGAGCCATGTTTTTTTGCGTTTCAACGAAGCAGAAACTGGTTCGAAAATTTGGATTGAGCGCCACAGATAGGTTCCGCCCCTAACAACGACCAGAGTGATCTCATTGGTCAGTTTGCTGCTTGCTGCTAACCGAAAGCGTGAAGCCTCGCACACTGCCCAGTCGACTGGTGCACGTGCGGGCGGGGGTGCGCTATGCTCAGCTGCTTCTCACATCCTGGTCACTGATTGGTTGGTGAGGAGACCGCCGACGCTGATGTGCTTGAATGAACTCTTCGGGGGTTGCTAGGGCTTACCTTCTATTGTCCAGAGGTGAAAACTGACTTGCGTGTCCCTTGGTCGTGATTGCGTCGAAAGGAAGACTTTTAGGGCGCTTTCCTCGAAACAGTGCTTTTCCAGACGTCTCGACATGCTCTCTTTTAAACATCGATATCTCCCCAGCCGATTATTTGTATAAAATGTGTTATATACCAATTTAAAGCAGAAAGATTAGGGGATTATATCATGCAATTTTCAAATAACCTCGCCCGACTTTAGGATCATTTTGTTGTAGCGGGTCACATATGGGAAGGGGAGGGGGCATTAACCTCTGCAAGTTTTTATTGTGCCATACTTTTGTTAGTGATGCTGACTGCACTCTAGCATTGAGGGATTTTCGAACATGTATCTTTGACAGCAAAACTTGCATGAAATGTGTTAGCCAAACTAGGAACTATATTTCATCCATTGAAATGTAGTCCATGAATGGAATTTGATACAAAATTAGAATTATTTATTGCTAGTGTAAAATCTACTTCACTTTTCGTGTATAACATGCCAATTTCGAAACTTCTGTCTCTTAATAACAATGTATGCATACATTTTTCCCCCCAATATTGAAGTACTTGAGGTACATATTGCAGGTATCGAAGTTGGAAAAAGATATTAAATTGTCACATATTTATAATCATATTTATATGACCATGTTGATGCTATTTATATCTTATTGATGTAGAAAATACTCCCTTTATATATCTATCAGATTAAGGTCAATATACACTTGTATAAATGTTATAGTAGAAATGGTATCCTCATCAAAATTAGCTAATCGTCCTATCATATTTGACTGTTGGTTCAATTTCTGGAATGCAGTGCCATGCATGGGAAGGCTACAGCATGTACAGTGAAAACTCAGTATAACGAGATCTTTGGGGCCAAGACAATTCATTCTTTGTATCAGATAATTCGTTATATCAGTAGTCAATAAACAATACAAAAAGAAAGGAAATAAATTCATTGGGAAATAAATTCATTCATTAGGAAAACCCAAAATGTTGTTTTGATGTGTTGGATTACCCAAAATCCAATGACTGTGTATTATTCTGAATGAGCAAAACTTTTGAAGAGCTCTGAATACTGTGTGTACTTTGTTCAAAACCATTCTTGAATATAAGGATATACTTCGTTGGTTTTGATTTCTGTAATGTTTTTTAGTGTACTGCAATGTGTTTCATTTCTGGAATATTATACACATGGCTGGATCATTTTGATTGTAAATGCGATGCATCCCTTGAGTCTAGCATAAAAGTTATATTTTTGTGTTGCTGTTTCCACAGTTGGGCATTAAATGTATAACATCTGAAATTTGACTATACACATACACATAGTTGTAATGATATTGTGTCCAGGGTATTCCATGTACAGCAAAGGTAACAACATTTAACAGCTTTGTATTAAGATTCTATCACAAAGGGGCGTGTGCCTGTGTTGCTTGACCGTGATATGTTCACCCTATTAAGGTAAGGGCTGCTCTATGTGCACAATATTAATCGGTTGACATTTGAGACTCGCATCAAGGCTGTTGGCCACTTTGCAGAGTCCTTCATTCAAACACACCCATTCAATTACCCTGAAATTTAAATCTTTCATGCTGCAGTGCATTCAGCATTTTTCATCCTAGATTGTCATAACTGTTGTAATGTTTCACAAGTCTTTGGTGAAAGTGGAATAATGTGCACATTCATTGTCTGTGCCTTTTAGTCACAGTTCTGAAATTTTGTTAATCTAATTACCACAGGACCATGTCTCTACGTCTTTGTCGGGGGTGGGGCGACAATTTATTACTGTAGCTCTAGGTTTCAGGTATTTCTAAGAGTGAAATGAGATTTGCATTTTTGCAGAGTACACATGTGGTGTACTGTATGTCAATAATGAAGCTTCATTTAAGTAGATAGATACTGAACAGTTCATATGTAATCATGGTTGTCCACCATAAATTTTCTTGATGTGGCAGGGCTTCGGGAAGTAGGTGCCCCTTTTTGACTGAAAAGATAACTTTCATCTCGAAGTATAGGGCTTTCCAAATTGTACAAGCACAAACATTTCAATCTGGGGGGTGTTTCACCAACATTTGTCAGCGCTGACAATTTCAGCAAAATCCTTGGTTTTGATTGGCTGAGATGCTCTGGTCACTGACTGTTACTATGGTGATTCAAGTTGTCAGCGCTGACAAACGTTGATGCAACACCCCCCTCATGAAATGCTCTTCCTTGACGGAACAAAGATGTATCTCAGTGTTTGATATGATATGATATGAGCACTCCTTAACTGTGCTTCCTCATTTTGTATCAATAAAGTCATTTCATCATTTTGTAATCTTCAAATAGAGAGTTTGATACATGTAAATTGGATGAAAATAAGTGACCCATTACTTTATTTCATCAACATTTTTTACTTCTAGAGTGCATTTGTAAATATCCTCATCAGAATCCATTATTCTGTATAACAATAAATGCCAGTATTATTGTCAGTATGATTTTGGTTTGTGGTGTCTTCATTTCATGAGTTCATTGTTCTTGCTGTTATTGTTGTTGTTCTGATGCATTTTTGGTGGATATTATACACAATGTACTTGGGGCTTATAGCATTACATGTTCTCCTTCATACACCATGATCTACAATCTACAAGTCATTTCTCCAATTGTAGCTTATGGTATGTGTTGGACCACTCAAGACATTTTCATAATGATCAGTTCGAGTTTGGTTGATCATAATTGTACACAACCTGTAGTCGATGGCAACCACCCCCATGTTTCGTACAAGTTTGTTGAAGGTTGCTAGCTCGAAACAGCTACTGCCGCAACCACCTCCACCACCACCATTACCACCACAAAACTTATTTCCCCCACCACACCTGTTCCTTGAAGCTCTTTACAATACTTCACCTTTGTCATGAGAATCAGACTGGAAACTATTGGACTGTGCACTCACTACACTCTCTCTGTTGGGGGATGTTTCATAAAGCTTTTCTTAAAGTTATGAACGACTTACGAACGACTGGTTATCAGTTCTCATGTGCTATACTTATTGGAATTTCAATAATTCAGCACAAGAACTGATCACCAGTCGTTCGTATTAAGTTGTTCTTATTCAGTCGTTCGTAACTTTAAGAATAGCTTTATGAAACATCACCTAGGTCGACCTTTTATGGTGTATGCATGCATGCTAAATAAGAATAACACTAATATTCAACTGCCAGGTACCAACATCTACATCTTAATCTAGAGATGATCATTTAGTCACTTTCACACACACCCAAAATAAACAGTTTAGAGGGTAAAAAAACAATCTATTCAGTGCCATGGGAACTGTTTGACTCCTTTGTGTGGACACGCACAAAATAAAATCATAAACATGTGGATCTGCATCTTGAAGCAAAAGCCGGTTCATCATGATTTATTCACGAAACCCTTGGGATAATATGCTGGCCAAACTACATACTGGTATTTCATTGGTACTGCAATTACTGTACTCTCACCCATATCATGCATCTGTACTTCATGTACATGTTATGGTTGTTTATAGTATTAAAGAAGATGGTCCAGGCAATAGACTACCTGGAAATGCAGAGACTCCAACTCTCCCGTTTTCGACGGGAGATCTCCCGCCGAAAGCCCATTTTTGCAAAATCTCCCGTTCTCCCGTTTGAGATTTGATTTCTCCCGCCCTGGCTCTGTGTCTCCCGGTGGAAAGGATTTCTTACTTTTTGCTATCGTATGTTGAAAAAATAAGCATTAGATAGCACCAGAGAACATCTAGAACCCTAGGAACTTCGCGCTTCGCACACATCAACTTGGAGTCTCCCGTTTACTAGGGTTTCGGGCGGGAGAATCTCCCGATCAGAAGGTGCTTGGGGTTGGAGTCTCTGGAAATGTGTAACATGACACATGAAAATTTTGCAGTTGATATGTCTCAGCAAGGCACACATTGCATGCTGAGAACCAGAAGGGGAATATCAAGATTTCTATATTTATAAATAAAAGCGAAAATCAATTTTCATGACATAAAATTATCTACCCATAATGAAAGATGGTAGATTTGGTAAAGCATTGTTCCAAATATATGGTAAAATAGTGCCCTTGAGGTTTTAATTTTTAACACAATTTTTAGTAAAAATGAAAAATTTGAAATTGACAATATAATGTAGAGGAGACCAAGCTCTACAACATGAAACCAATAACTCGATATCCCCCCCCCAAAAAAAAGCAAAATTTGAAAATCAAATTTTGTACTGATTTACAATAATAAAAGAACATTCAAATTTGCCCATCTCTGTAAGAGCTTACATAGCTTTGTTAAACCCTGTTACCATAAAAACATATTTAGTGGGCTATTCAAAACTGCACTTGAGTACAACACTTGGCACTTCATTTTGGGATTTGATTTAAAAAGATTTATTTGTACATAAAAGCGATTGCAGCAAACAACTGAATTGCATCATTTTCTAGAATCTATTCCAGTACACACAACGGGCCGGATGCATAAACGCCAAGCAATTGCTTGTGCAAGCCTTTTACTTGAATCCGTACGCATAAAAACAAGCAATTGTTTGGTGGTAGCTTTTGCTAGCAAGCACGAGCAATTGCTTGCTGCCCGCAAGCAATTGCCTAGAGACCAAGCATTTGCTTTGACGTATTCATAAAACATACCTTTTGCTTGTTCTTGCCAGCAATTGCTCACGATTTTCCAAGCTCTGTAAAATGAGCTTAAGCTTTTGCTTAACTGGGAGGTTCCCTTTTTCATATTCATAAAAGAAAGACCACACTTGTGCAGGAGAGGTATAAATCTACAAGAAATTACTCCTCAGTTGTGAAAGAAACTTTTTCGTTTCAACAACGGAAATGTCCAGTGGTTTGCAAGCAAAATGTGATGAAAAACAGGTAGGTTGTCTGACTTCGGTGGAGAGCAAGGAGACCTTGCTCCATGTGTGATCTGGCACATCCGGGCTACTAAGCAGTGATGGGAATCAGCCAGTATGTGTGTGTGCATCTGTGTATGCATTTATGAGTGTCATTTCATAGCTCCTTTGCCATGTCAGGAAATGTTTCCACACTCATGCCCTTTCAAATACATGCTGTCACACTCGCCTTTGCTCTTGTGTTCGCACAGGCGTGACATCCCTTTTGTTGAAAACGCAAGCAATTGCTTGTGCAGGACAAGCAAAAGGTTATGCATATGGATTTAAGCAATTGCTTGAGCTAGACATTTTGCTAAACGAGCTTGTGCTTTTGCTTGTGCAATTGCTTGTTTTATGCATTCGGCCCATTGTCACTACAGATGACTTATAACTTGCACAGAAAATGACATGAATTACAAACAACCCTGTTAAAAAACCTGAAAAACCTGAAAAGAAATGGAATGTGCTGCATATCTTTTGGAAATTGATATATAACAAGTTATAAAATGGGTTCAAGAATGTAGCCAATAGGAAGCGCTGAAATGAGTCACGTGTGCTTTGGTTATTCTAGTACCATCGCACTGCATGTTAAATCCTATTGCCGATCATCTGTGCGCGCGGCGGCTCCTTTGAATTGCATGCATACGCGCTGTCAATCCTGTGTAAACAACTTCTAGTTTGGGCTGCCGGCCGGCCGGCCTTTCTTCCCTTGTGCATAACATGTGTGGCGTACGTATACTCTTACGTACAGTACAGTAGACCAAGCGTTGTGGGACCGGGCGCGTACATGGAGTCACTTTGAAGGGCAAATCCAAGGATTTAGCAGGTTAATTCTCACGCCGTTTTCAGAGTATGTTGTCTAGTAGGCCTATATGAGGAGTCTATATCAAGTCTTTAAGGCAAAGGGTGCATATTCTACGTAAAATAAGGGTTAGTTTTCAACTTAAGTGTCCGAAAACCCAACCCCCCATCATACTTATACTGTATGTGCGGGATTTCCGAGTGCGACGTGCGTAAATGTTTGGGACGAACATCTTCGGACGTCTTGACCCACAAAGGTACGTGAAAAATGCTGAAAAATACTGTTAGTTTTCGAATTTTCAACCCATTTTATAGAAGCTCACTCTCAAATGATGCACAGGATTATTCACTAATGCACTCTATCCTGTGCATCATTTGTATAGTATCAAATAAGCTATCATATTGTTAACATTGATTTACCAAGATCACAACAAACAACCTATAGAATGTAAACAATAAAATTGCTATTTATAGCATAGTACCACTTGCCAATTAACATACATTGTATACATGGGGTACCACAGCTGTGAACATACAAAAAGTGTATCTGTGTTCCCACTTCCAAGGATCATCAAAACATACAGTGTATGCAATATATCATAGAATCAAGACTATATAAAACAGATTCAAATATAAAATTATATAGCTATTCCAACAGACCCATTAATACTCTGATGAAACTTGCAATATCAGTAATGAATTTCAGCAATCATCAACACAAACAAAAGTTTCCTGTGCAAAGTAAATTCAGAGATAAGATGTAAAATGTCATGTAATAAATATGAAACATTGGAAAGGCAAGAATGCTCATAAAGATGATCTTAGATGCTGGCATGGTCTTTACATAGAAGATTACATGCTAACATTTTTAATATGAACATTACTCTAAACACTGAACAGTCTGCACTGATTTACGTCAATGAAGGGCAATTTATCAACCAGTTGCAATAAAAACATCTCAATGCAAGAATCATCAATTTTACTAAATATGCAGTACTTACTTCTACAAGGGATAAAAAATATCACGGTCTATCGGTGGAAGCTCGGTAGTCCAGTGAATAAGACGCCTGCCTAGAAATCAGGAGGAAGTGAGTTTGAATCCAACCCGAGTATGTATGTCCATGATTTTTCATCATAACCATTAATACACAAAACATAGAATAATTGGTGCTACACATGTTTACACTACGTTGAGGAAGGGGAATATGTCAATCAGTTGCAGATCTACAATGTATGTGGATTGTAATAGTTGGCTAAAGAACATCACAAGCTTAACCCGTTGAGGACAGCTGATTTTGCTACAACATGCATTTCCCATAGACCCCTGCCCGAGTATACTCGGGACTCGTCCTCAACGGGTTAACACTCTTTTAAACATATTGCAATCTGATTTCTATTCTCATCACACTTTACAGCAAATTATTTGCCCATTATCTGTAATACAATGTATGCACCCCTCCTTACATCAGGGAAGATTGACACTGAAAAGAAACATATTGCCTTGAAATTAGTAAGTTGTACAATTGGAGGTACATGTATTCATTCATCTTTGGCTTCAAAATAATATCAAAATTAGGAAAAGCAAAAGTTATTAATAGAATCAAGGCACTGATTTTTTTTTTTTTACTTTCTCGGAAACTTCAGGTTTGTTGTGTTTCAGGGATGCTGCAGTCTTTTCCAGTCCAGCCTCTAAAACAGCGACACGAACACACGTCCATCTTGACCCCCTCCTCTGGAAACTTGTCCCCGACTGTCCAATATCTTCCACCGTCCACGCCGGCTGGATCCTTTCCGCAAGTTAAGATGTTTCCTACGCATCTCCCGTTCCCAGAGCAAACACGGGCGCTGCAGGTTGCTGCCCCCTTGCGCGACATCGCCACGACAGGTCCGAGCGCATTGCGTATGTAGTCTTGGAGCCCTTTGCAGGTCTGCATGGTTCTGTCGTCGTTGTTATCTCCCCAGAAGACAACGCCATTTGTTCCCATCTCAGCAGACAGCAGTATGGTGTTATTCAAGTCTTCCTACAAAGTCCACAACATAGACGTAGAGAGAGAGAAGGAATGGGATTGATGTTAAGAAACAAAGCATTCGAGTTTATTTCTTTAGTCCATTTTATAAGTCAGAATTCTTTGAGCAAAAAACAGGTTTTCACACTTGTTGGCCAGGGATAGGAGGAAGTACAATTTATTGTTATAAATCTGTGTCTTCACACTAGATGTCACACTGGCATTTCTTGAGCACCTGAATGCTTGGTAAAAATCATCAAAGATGTCAAACAAAGAGAAATAACCCATTGTAAACCGAGATAGACCTCACAGAAGCTGAGTGAGACATGCACTGAAATACATACAAACATCTTGTAGACAATGGGTTATTATTTCAGTCCGTTAGGCCTACCAGTGAATAGTAGTATCCTGTCTTGCTGTAGTTGAACCTTGCGTAACTGAAGATGGGGCCCTTGGGATCACTGGATCTTTCCCGCAGCCGAAACGCTTCCTTCAGGTGGTTCTTTACATAGTCCCTCTGGTCTGAGAATCTTGGGCGCAGATAGATGGAAGGATAGAGGGCAGTGCTGATGTTAAATAACCACATGATGTTGTTGTTCGTGATCATGCCAGTCTCAGTACAGGTCATGTTCGGTGAGTGGCCGTCGTAGCAGTATGGGTACCTATAGTAGCCCCACATGGCCTTGGGACGTAGCTTCTTCACCAGCATGAGTGTACTCTCCATGTAAAGCTTGGCTGCTTGCGTCCATTCCAGCTGGGCCAACATCTCCACTGTGGCATCATCTATATAAGGCAAAGAGGCTCGGACGTGGTCCAGCGACTTGTTGCGGTAGATGGCCAGGGCGTCGAAATTCTGCTCCCACTGAGGGCGCCAAAACTCCCAGTCCAGCACTCCGGCGCCACTGAAGTCCGGGTCGGGGATGGCAGCGAGAACGTCAGCAGCAGCCTTTTCCAGATGCCGGGTGATGTTACCAAGCTGTGGGGAAATTAAGAGTGCCGGTAATCCTTAAATTGATGCATCTACTGTACACAGCTCAACTTTGGCGGTGGCCCATGGCCATGAGATATTTATGCCGCACCACCAAATCATACATCCTTTGGTGGTCTAACCAGGTGAACTAAGATTCAAAATGGATTGCCATATAAGTTTCCTTTTTATCACAGGTCACCAAAATCTCAGAATTTAAAGATGATAGCTAGTGGCCCAAATGGGCTATCAGAGAAAAATGTCAGTGTTCAGCCCCAATGTGTATAATTACATGGATACATACATTATTTACAATGCCGTATACAGTGGACTCCCGTTATAACGAAGTCCTTGGGGCCAGCAGTTTTCTTTCGTTATATCGAAATTTCGTTATAACCAAACCAATAAACAATAAAAATACTTTGTGTGGGTAGGCCTAATGGTGCGGCCTGAATTTTTATTTCAGAATTTCTTTATAACTGCATGTTCGTTATAACGGGAGTGCACTGTATTAAGGTAAAAGTGCACATAAACACTACGGTACACTAATGGCTCTTCAAGCCTGCCACAGCATCGGATACTGGTAAACAGTTTCCGATACATATATCCTTGTTCAAATACCGGTACTTAAAAGTACTATATTTTTTGCTGAAACATGTACATCTTTTTATGTGCACTTTTATGCCTGGAGTCTCATGTTTATACAAGGGAGAGTTAAGAAGAAATAGAAGGAGAAGAAGAAGAAGGGCAAGTCCAAGATAACAAGCGCGTCATGTATGGGACATTCAGAGACATTTTTGACCTGAAAAATAGTGTTAATGGCCTTTGATCATATTGAACTTTATCATGGTGATTGATATCTAGGAGAAGTATAATCGTGTAAAAAATTGAGAAAAATGACCACGACAATTATATTCTAGAAGAGAAAATATGTGCTGTTACGTATGGGACCAGAAAAAATTTGTTTGTTTTTTTTACATTTTTTTCGACCTCAAAACTCTCTGAAAGTATTTCATTCTACAACTTGTAACTCACTGTGATAAAAGTCACAACACTCAAGATTATCACAGGTAAGTTTCATGTCATTAGGCAAAAAGCTCTAATTACAGGTTCTAATTAAAGACAGACATGACGTATTACGTATGGGACAGTTACACTGTATGTATGGGACACTTTGTCCCCCATTCATTTAGTGTGTGGAGAACCATGTTTATGGGTATTTTGCTTTTAAAATTATTGAAGTAAAATCAGTTGAAACTACTCAAATACTGATCCAGATTGTCAATGAAACAATATTCCCCAAATATTCACCATCATAGTTATATTCAATCGTATTTTTATATTTTTATGACCAACCTGAGTATGCATGCCCTTTGTCCCCCATTCGTTTAGTGTGTGGAGAACCATGTTTATGGGTATTTTGCAAAATAATTTTGCAAAATACCCATTTAAACAAATTTTTGCATTTTTATTATTGAGGCAGAATCAGTTGAAACAAGGAAAAGTAGAAATTACGCGGTGCGTAACATATGTCCCCGCCGGAAGTAGCATTTTGTAACAAAATGTGCAATATAGGTAAAAAATCAAGGTCAAAGGTCAAAGAAGTCAAAGGTCAAAATTCTGTGTAGAAGTTTTGAAGCCCTCACCTAGCGCCATCACATAAAGCAAATGGAATCGAAATTGGGTTAGAAATGGCGAAGGAGTAGCATTTTGTAGCCAATGTACAATATAGGTCAAAAATCAAGGTCAAAGGTCAAAGAAGACAAAGGTCAAAATTCTTTGTAGAAGTTTTTGAAGCCCTCACCTAGTGCTATCACATAAAGCAAACGGAATCGAAATCGGGTTAGAAATGGCGCAGGAGTAGCATTCTGTAGCAAAATGCACAATATAGGTCAAAAATCAAGGTCAAAGGTCAAAGAAGTCAAAGGTCAAAATTCTGTGTAGAAGTTTTGAAGCCCTCAACTAGTGCCATCATATAAAGCAAACGGAATCGAAATCGGGTTAAAAATGGCGAAGGAGTAGCATTTCGTAGCAAAATGTACAATATAGGTCAGAAATCAAGGTCAAAGGTCAAAGAAGTCAAAGGTCAAAATTCTGTGTAGAAGTTTTGAAGCCCTCACCTAGTGCCATCACATAAAGCAAACGGAATCGAAATCGGGTTAGAAATGGCGAAGGAGTAGCATTTTGTAGCAAAATGTACAATATAGGTCAAAAAATCAAGGTCAAAGGTCAAAGAAGTCAAAGGTCAAAATTCTGTGTAGAAGTTTTGAAGCCCTCACCTAGTGCCATCACATAAAGCAAACGGAATCGAAATCGGGTTAGAAATGGCGAAGGAGTAGCATTTTGTAGCAAAATGTACAATATAGGTCAACGGTCAAGGTCAAAGGTCACGACTGAAATTCTGTGTAGAAGTTTCAAAGCTCCCATGTAGTGCTATCATATAAAGCAAACAGAATCAAAATTGGCTCATAAATGACAGAGAAGTAGCAAATTGAAGATTTTGATCACACACGGACGCACACACGTACGGAGCCCGTTTCATAGTCCCCTGCTCGAACTCGTTCGGCGGGGACAATTACTCTTGAAAATAATGATCTAGATTGTCAAGGGAACAATATCCCCCAAATATTTACCATCATAATCATATTCAATCATATTCTATGTTTTTTATGACCAACCCGAGTATGTATGCCCTATTTTTATCAGGATACATGTAGTTACTACTAAAAAATTGAATAGTTTAAAGTGTTTACTTCCATTGATGAAGGGCAGTTTGCCATTTACATTGTAGTTTCAATAAAAAAACAACTTGACACAAGAAATATTAATTCTAATAGATGAGCAATACCTGATGCATGGAATTCCAGTAATTGAGTAGATGTACGATGTCTGTCTAGCAGTCAGGTCATTGATTTGAGTCACACCTCAGCATGTACACCCATTAATTTTGTTGTGGCTACTACTGAAAACTGAATAAGGATAATTTGTGTATCACTTGCAATAAAAAAAAAAATCATTTTACTTTTTTTCTTTTATATCACAACCGTTTCAAATTGGATCTCCATCAAATTAACTTTGAATTCCTCTACTAGTCTTTAATAGAATTGTACGCTCTTTAGTAATTCATATTATTGGTTTCCAGTCATCTCATAAAATGTTGAAAACTGAATCCCCATTTCTACAAAAACTATATACCATCCCTTTAATGCTGATTTTCAAAATGATACCAAATATGTCAATATTGAGCAAAGATGAAATTTTGCCTTCTGAGGGGACCAAATCTTGGACTTGCCCAGAAGAAGAAGCCAAGAGGAAGAAGAAGAAGTTGGTTACTAAGAAGAAAAAGAAGTAGAACTAGAGATTGTAATTTGTCATCACTGACAAATTAAGGTGATCCGATTTTTTTTATCAATGATTAGAGTCCTGATTGCAATAGGCATGACCATACAAGTTCCATCTGTGTTTAGAGACATTGGCCGTGTGAGCTAGTGCTCGATAAAGACAATCATGTCAATTTTCACATTTAAAAAAATTCCCTCCCATAGAGATAACACGTCATAACGAAGATACAAAAAGAAGTACATATGACCTTTGACCTCAATTTGCACAGACAAGATGGCATCTGAGTAAAAAGTAGTTATTTTGTGAAATGAGCCTTGTAACATGGTCTTTGCGTGTGCAAAATATGGGAAAGATAGTACAGGTATTCACTAAGATACAGGATGAAACACTTATGACCTTTGACCCTAATTTACATACCCAAGATGGTGTCTGATCAAGTAGTTGTTATTTTATGAAATAATTTACGTGACATGAACTTAACATGTGCAAAATATGGAAGTGATAGAGGCCGTTTTTCTTGAGTTATTGCAAAGAAAGTTGCAGAAAGAAAGAAATATCTCAATACATCGAAGATAAGCTTGAATTTCAACCAAAATCTTTGACGTGATCTCGACAGCGTTTGAAAAAATGAAGGGCACACTTACGGTAGCGTTAAGTCTCAGCTACAACATATTAAAATCTGGGAGAAATTTACCGAAGGGTAAGTGAGCTAGTGCTCGATAAAGATAGTCATGTCAATTTTCATTTCCAGAAAAACTGCACTCCCGTAGAGATAACACGTAAACTGGTCAAATTTGACAAGATTACTTTCAATCCATTTTTACGAGGTGATACCGTTATCCAATCAAAACTTTGTAATTTTGTGTTTGTAAGAACATTAAATAAGCTACAATATACTGAAATCTGGGTGAAAATTGACAAAGGACTAGTGAGATATGCTCGAATAAACTTGAAATTTGATGACGTCATTTTGAAAATTCACTTTTTTTACTTTATTAAGAAATTTGATATCTTTTGATCATTTTGTCAACATTACCACCCCATGAAATGACATGTACAACTCATCAGCTTTCAAAATATGTAAAGAAAATGGGGGGTCACCGTCCATCCTGACGAGTAAAATCGGATTTAAAATTGGCGGTTTTTTGGCATAGTTGCACTGTATATCGCCATTGACGCGCGCGCGGAATTTAAACTTTGATTGGCCCGTATGACGTCATATTGAGTCGGATCGACTTGAAACTTGGTAGAAATATTCCTTGACATTTCAGACATTCGATCCGTGCGATAAGACGGGAAATTTCTATTGCATATGAGCTGTGCGTGCGTATATGCGCGCGCGCGTACGCGTCCGTCGATTTTTTTTGAAATGCTGTAAATGACCTGAAACGTGTGCAAAACAATTTTGAGGTTGATTAGAGCATGTTTAAATTTCAACGCGCGCGTACGCGCTCGTTTACTATGAACGTGACCAAATTTTATGAAATATATCAATAGACCTTGACTTGAACCATATGATATCTTAATTTCATTCAAAAATTCCGTTCCATTAATGAGATATTGATGTAAACGTGATTTCAGATAATGACGTCATAATGACGTCACGGTCAACTGATCACATTGATACACTAGATCTGTCGTCCTTAGGACATGATACATGCATGGTATAAGTTTGAAAGTGATAGGTGGGGGACTTTTTGAGTTAACCGCTGCACAAGATTTGAGGAGAAAGAAATAAAGAAGAAGAAGAAGAAGAAGAAGAAAGAATCCGTACAGATACAATAGGTGATCCGAGAGGATACTCGGATCACCTAACAAAGAATCCGTACAGATACAGAAGGTGATCCGAGAGGATACTCGGATCACCTAAAAACAAAGAATCCGTACAGATACAGAAGGTGATCCGAGAGGATACTCGGATCACCTAAAAAGAAGAAAGAATCCGTACAGATACAGAAGGTGATCCGAGAGGATACTCGGATCACCTAAAGAAGAAAGAATCCGTACAGATACAATAGGTGATCCGAGAGGATACTCGGATCACCTAATAAAAGGATAGCGCAAAGTCTCAGCTACACCATATTAAAATCTGGGAGAAATTCACCGAAGGGTAAGTGAGCTAGTGCTCGATAAAGACAATCATGTCAATTTTCACATTAAAGAAAATTCCCTCCCATAGAGATAACACGTCATAACGAAGATACGAAAAGAAGTACACATGACCTTTGACCTCAATTTGCAACGACAAGATGGCATCTGAGTAAAAAGTGGTTATTTTGTGAAATGATCCTTGTAACATGGTCTTTGCGTGTGCAAAATATGGGAAAGATAGGACATGTATTCACTAAGATACAGGGTGAAACACTTATGACCTTTGACCCTAATTTACATACCCAAGATGGTGTCCGATCAAGTAGTTGTTATTTTATGAAATAATGTACGTGACATGAACTAAACATGTGCAAAATATAGAAGTGATAGAGGCCGTTTTTCTTGAGTTATTGCAAAGAAAGTTGCAGAAAGAAAGAAATATCTCAATACATCGAAGATAAGCCTGAATTTCAACCCAATTTTTTGACGTGATTCCGACATCGTATGAAAAAACAAACGGCACACTTACGGTAGGGTAAAGTCTCAGCTACAACATGTTAAAATCTGGGAGAAATTTACCGAAGCTTAAGTGAGCTAGTGCTCGATAAAGATAGTCATGTCAATTTTCATTTCCAGAAAAACTGCACTCCCATAGAGATAACACGTAAACTGGTCAAATTTGACAAGATTACTTTTAATCCATTTTTACGAGGTGATACCGTTATCCAATCAAAATATTGTAATTTTATGTTTGAAAGAACATTAAATATGCTACATCATACTGAAATCTGGGTGAAAATTGACAAAGGACTAGTGAGATACGCTCGAATGAACTTGAAATTTGATGACGTCATTTTGAAAATTTACTTTTTTTACTTTATCAAGAAACTTGATATCTTTTAATCATTTTGTCAGCATTGCCACCCCATGAAATGACATGTACAACTCATCAGCTTTCAAAATATGTACAGAAAATGGAGGGTCACCGTCCATCCTGACGAGTAAAATCGGATTTAAAATTGGCAGTTTTTTGGCATAGTTGTACTGTATATCGCCATTGACGCGCGCGCGGAATTTCAACTTTGACGGGCCCGTATGACCTCATATTGAGTCGGATTGACTTGAAACTTGGTAGAAATATTCCTTGACATTTCAGGCAGCCGATAAGTGTGAAAAAACGGGAAATTTCTATTGCATATGAGCTGTGCGTGCGTATATGAGCGCGCGCGTACGCGTCCGTCCAATTTTTTCAATTTTTCAAAAAATGCTCCAAATGGTCTGAAACGTGTGCAAAAAAAATTTGAGCTCGATTTGAGCATACATATATTTTAACGCGCGCGTACGCGCACGTTTTAAGATATAGATGAATTTTGAGAATGTGAGTAAAATGCGCTTGACTTGAACTATATGTGACGTAAATTTGATTGAAAAATTCCATTCCATCAATGAGATATGAATGAAAATGTGTTTTCATATAATGACGTCATAGTGACGTCACGGTCGACTGATCACAATGATTTTACAAGATTTGTCGTCTTTGGGTCACCATACATATATGGTATAAGTTTGACATTGATAGGCAATGCACTTTCTGAGCTAACCTCTGCACAACTTTTGGGGAGAAATAAAGAAAAAGAAGAAGAAAGAATCCGTACAGATACAGAAGGTGATCCGAGAGGATACTCGGATCACCTAATTCCATATAATAAAGCCCTATGGCACATACAGAGCTACCAAGTCTCACGCATTCTGCGTGAGACTCTTGAAGCATTTAGGGGCCGTCTCACGATCTCACGCATGGTCACTTAAGTATGCACCTGATCGCACCATTAAGAGCTAAAAATTGAAAATTGTTTGGCACGAACATCTTCGGACGTCTTGACCCACAAAGGTACGTGAAAAATGCTGAAAAATGCCGTTAGTTTTCGAATTTTCAACCCATTTTATAAAACAAAAGATGCACAGGATTATTTCGTGGCGTAAGTGGGAGGCCGCAGGGGGGAAAAACTCCTCCCACACCCTCGCTCGCTGGCACATTCGCACGCCGAGATGCCGAGCGATAACGAGTCATGAAAATCTCACTCATGAAAATTTTTTGAACTTGACATCCCTGCACATAGATAGTTTCCATTATGAGTACATTTCTTTCTTCCTTTAATTCATGTCTAAATTATAGGCCCTGAAGTTGTAGTTTTACACCTCCCCAACATAAACCCATTTAGGACAAGTCCCAAGTTTACTCTAGCTGGAAGGTGTCTAGGGCCCTAATGAAGTAATGCGGGAAATGCGTGTTGTAGCAAAAATCAGTCCATCCCTACAACAGTAACAGGTTTAAAAAATGCGCCACATCTGATAGTGTACGATAAAAACATAATGGATTGTAATAGTTTTTTCCAATTAGGCCTAACGTTACAGCTGTAACATTTTTTTTTTTTATGTTACAAGAATTTAGGGCCTAGATCTACAAAGTATTTAAGCCAAATTAATTTCTAAAAACAAATATAAACCAGACCGCACTAATTTAATTTACAGTTTTGTTTGTTTTTTTAGGGGGGACACATTTTCATCCCAATATCAATGCACCCCACCCTATCCAACATTTTGTCTAACTAGGCAGCTTTAAGTTTACAGAAACTATATCTAGAACTAGAGTTAGAATATAAATTGTGTGCCATGTATCAGAATACTTTTTTTTTTTTGGGTGGTGGTGTGTTCTAAATAGTAAATGGCTTAGATCTAATGTCGAGTTAAACTTGTGTGCATTATTGTAGTTATAGTAGCATACGACTGTACTAAACAACAACAATTACTGATTACCAGCGTGTAGCCTGCATTAGATAATCACAATCTTTATGATACACACCCATAGGGCCTATAGATCTACCCCTATGGGAGTAGCATGATTGAGTTTGGAGCTCAATGCATAAATTTATAGTGAAAGGTATAAACCCACCTGCGGCAATCCCTTGTTAACCGCGACCGGTTTGCCGTCTCGGATATTGTAGTGTGGATATAATCCCAGGGCTCTGTGGTAAAATAGTGAAATTACATTTCCGGTCCTGTTATGATTGCTGTTGAATTCTATCCCATATTCCGCCAACGGCAACTCAATGCCGAACTCATCCCCGCAATGATTTGGCAAGTTCCACACGGCCCGGAACGGATCATTGCCGTCCACCAGGCTGCTTCCCACGGGGCGCTTCGGGCTGACTCGCTCAGGTGTGTCCGCTATTTTTCCTCGTGCTTCTCCAGCGATACGGTTGACCATCAACTGTCGCGTGTTCGAGGACGTGCCAATGCAACAATCTAGACAGAGCAAAACTACTATCAAGACGTGATACAATGCCGACTTGACATAAGATCTACGAGATATTAACCCCATATTTACAAGACACTTGACTTATTTTGGAGCACCTTGCTCTACCATTCCAAAGATTATGTCAGTCCGGGAAACCCGCTCATGAGGACCGCTCCCGCGTACGAGGACTGCCCCGCCTCATCTATAGAGGACCGCCCCACAGAACTCTTACTTCTGTGGACCGCCCCCACGCCTCATGAGGACCGCCCCCATGACTCGTGAGGCCCGGGGGGGGGGGGGGGGGGGGGGGAACGCCTCATGAGGCCCCCTATTCACTTCTATTCATCTCACATCTGACGTATAATTGTCGCAACTTTGCACGGTGATTTTTTGTTACACACACATGTCCACTATCCATGATGAAAAGAAGAATTTTTTTTTTTTCAAAAATCGAGTTTTAATCAACCGATGCAGAGCGCCCATTAAAACACGTGTGTTTTAATTTTCACTCATTTTAGAGTGACCTCAGGGATCACTCGAAGATTTTGGAGTGATCCCTGAGGTCACTCTAAAACGAGTGAAAATGAACATAATTATTCACTCAAAATTCACTCCAATTTCACTCTAAATTCACTCTTTTTTGTATTCACTCTTAAGAGTGAATATTTTCACTCGATTTTTTTAGAGAGTATAGTGTTTCAAAATGGTTCTAAAATGTGAGTTAGGGATAGAAACAAACATTGTAAAAATGTCAATATATATACAGCATAATCAATGACAAGTCAGTATTGTTAAACATACAAAATGTGAAGAATAGTTTTATAAAAATCTCTTCTAGAATATCCTGTCTACGTAGTTTTGGCTTATTGATAAATTGAATACACATCAGTGATATCTCCTAATGTTTGTGGCTTTATTGCGAACTTTTTATATGGTATATTGGATAATCGGAAAACGTTCATACAACAACTGTACAGGCTGTATTACATTATGCATCAAAATATTAATGTGGAACTCGAACACTTTTTTTTTTTGTAATCACTGCTCCAAATGATAAACAGTGTGACTTTAAAGGGGTATTCCAGATAACTTTCATGATTTAGATCATGTAGTACATAAATCAATAGCTCCATGTATAGATTTGTGGAATTTATAGTGGTTCTTAAACAGAGAAACAATACTAAAAAATTAAACAAATTAATAAGGACGATGATCCACATCAGGGCCCCGTTACATAAAAGTTACTATTATGGTAACTTTGCCATCCAGTGCATGGAAACTCCCATGGAATTCTTGATTTTGATTGGCTGTTGAGTATTGTTGCCATGGTAGTTACCATTGGATGGTAAAGACAACAGTTACCGGTACCACAATAGTAACTTTTATGCAACGGGCCCCAAGAGGCTCACATATTTCAGAAACGTATACAATACCGTATTATGATTGCGAGTTCATCTGCATGCATGCGGTGTATAATCTATGCATGCCTTCTTCTTTTATTCTGCTTCCTTGAGCCCCAACTCATCATGCATTCCTATGGTGACCCTGCCATGTCATCATCCTTGTTCATTGCAATTTGTTTTGAATTTTTAAAATATTCTTATTCTTCATCCCACTTATCAAAAATTATGAAAATCTGTCCTCAGTAAACGAATAAACTAGTTGTTCAAATGTAAGAACCTAAAAATCACCGGAGGTCTCTACGTCTTTCATACCTTTCTCTATCTATCCTCTCTGTCTCCTTCTTTCTCCTCCCGTCACCGAAAAATGCAGGGAAGCACACAGCTTGAAATGATATGTTCTAATTAATCGAAATGTCAAGTCACATTACGGAAGGTCTTTTCCAAGCGTCAGTCAGATAATGGGTTAATACTATAAGGTTGTCTTATGGTGAGCGTATCCCAGTCTTGTGGCGCATGCAGTTCCAGCTATTCAATCATTCGGGGAAAATTATGATCAACTTGATTATTATCGTTATAATTATTCATTTGCGACATCGGGTGTATAAATTGGCTTTGTTAGACTAGCATACTTTTGGGTGTATAAATTGGCTTTGTTAGACTAGCATACTTTTTTTTTCGTTGCTAATATCACTGTAATTGGGGAAAGTCAAAACTTTCTACACTCATGACGTTGTCATGTCCCTTTTGGTAGAAAAACTGCATCTTCTTGAAATTGTATTAACTGTTATCTCCTTCTTGAACTTGTATGTGTCAACAAAATGTGCTATTGAACATGAAATTTCATTTGATTCTAATCAAATTGGATTGATTTTTTTTTTTCCATTTCACTTCTTTTAATATCTTGAATGCGGAGTGGAATTTTAAGGTAAAAAAAGGGGGAGGGTACGGGGCAGGAATGCAATATGGGGAAGCAACTTTGGCGGTTTTCTACTTATATAGATCTTCTGGACTGCTTCGTAATCATTATATTCATAATTATTATCAACTATGATTACTATGTTATATACTTGATGATCATACTGCAACATTTGCATGCATGCAAATGAAGAGTTTGTTTGCAAAAACCGATAAGTTCATATTTGAAGATTTTGAAGTACGGTCTCTGTCATGAAGTACAAAATAACAAGCAACTTACTCTTGCTGTCCAGTGGTCATTTACATAGTTGATGGAAGTTTGCTGTGCTAAAAGTACAAAGAGAAGGTGCCCACAGAATTCCCTTTGAATCACAATGACTGAATCTTGTGGCCCTTGCAAATTGCATTCTCAACCAGTATTGCCCATAAAATGCAAATGCTTTGTACAAGAGCTTGTCATTGGACATGCAAGCAGTGAATTTCAGAGCTATGAATAAATTTGTGGTAATGGCCTGGCACCAAGTCATCTATTGTGTCCAACTGATTCCTTGTCCGTAGGTAGTTGTAAATTGCAGATTGCTTGTATGCATATCGGAGGCCTGAAAGTGAACAGGTTTCGGCCAGACATGCATTAACTTCTCGCAAGCCATCGGGAAAACATGTTTTGATGAGTGTTGAGAGTACAGTCAACCTCCCCTAACAGCAAAGTGGCAGAAATTGTGCAGTGTAAACTAGCAATGCAAAGTTCAACTTCCACATCGTTTTATTCAAAAGTCTGAACATATGGGAAGGGGAGGGGGCATTATCCTCTGCAAGTTTTTATTGTGCCATACATATGTTAGTGATGCTGACTGCACTCTAGCATTTAGGGATTTTCTAACATCTTTGACAGCAAAACTTGGGTGAATTATATTTCATCAATTGAGATGTAGTCCATGAAAGGAGTATCATACAAAGTTAGAATTATCTATTGCTAGTGTACAATCTACTTCACTTTTCCTGTATGCCAATTTCCAAACTTCTGTCTCTTCATATGCATACAATGTTTTATTTTGTTAACCCAATATTGAAGTACCTAGTATACAGATTGCAGGTGTCGAAGTTGGAAATGATATTAAACCGTCACATATTTATATTCATATTCATATGACCATGTTGATGCTATTTATATCTTATTGATGTAGAAAATACTGTCTTTATATATTTGTCAGATTAAACTCAATATACACTTGTATAAAATGTAATAGTAGAAATCGTATCCTCATCAAAATTAGGTTATTATCCATCATATTTGACTGTTGGTTCAATCTCTGGAATGCAGTGCAATGCATGGGAAGGCTACAGCATGTAGGCCTATACAGTGAAAATTCAGTATAACGAGATCTGTGGGACCAAGACAATTCATTCTTTGTATCAGATAATTTGTTATATCAGTAGTCAATAAACAATACAAAAAGAAAGGAAATAAATTCATTGGGACCGGAGAAATTAGTTTGTTATATCAGGTATGTTGTAATATCAGATCTGTTCATATCGAGTTTCCACTGTATTTCATTTTCTTACCTTCGAGAGTCAAAACATTAGTGTATGAAATACTACAAAGCAAGGGTCGCTTGCTGTGTCAAATCAGTTGTGCAGTTTTTGTGATACAAAAATCATTATAAGGAAAACCCAAAATGTTGTTTTGATGCGTTGGATTACCCAAAATCCAGTGGCTGAGTATTAGTCTGAACGAGCAAAACTTTGAAGACTTCTGAATACTGTATGTACTTTGTTCAAAACCATTCTTGAATATAAGGATGTACTTTTGGGGTTTTGATTTCTGTTATGTTGTTTGGTGTACTGCAATGCGTTTCATTTCTGGAATATTTCACACTAATGGCTGGATCGTTTTGATGGAGTATAATGCGATGTATCCTATGAGTCTAGCATAAAAGTTATATTTTTTTTTTGTTGCTGTTTCCGCAGTTGGGCATTAAATGTATACCTGAAATTTGAAGATTGTAAAACATGATATATTCGCGGCATGAATTTTTCGCGAATTGGAGCCGACGGCCTTTTTTGCGGTATGAAATTTTCGCGAACTGCCACTGGCATTCAATGCATATAGTGTAGACAAGAACTTCCCGTGCATTTTAATTTCACGAATCTTGGCGCTCGCGAAATTAAAATTCACGCGAACATTTCTCATTTTACAGTAGGCCTACACAAAGTTAAAATGATATTGCGTCCAGGGTATTCCATGTACAGCAAAGGTAATATTTAATAGCTTTGTATAAAAGATTCCATGACAAAAGGGCGTGTGTCTCTGTTACTTGACGGTGATATGTTCACCCCAAGGTAAGGGCTGCTCTATGTGCACAATATTAGTCAGTTGACATTTGAGACTCGTATCAAGGCTGTTGGCCACTTTGCAGAGTCCTTCATTCAAACACACCCATTCAATTACCCTGAAATTTAATTATTTCATGCTGCAGTGCATTCAGCATTTTTCATCCTAGATTGTCATAACTGTTGTAATGTTTCACAAGTCATTGGTGAAAGTGGAATAATGTGCACATTCATTATCTGTGCCTTGTAGTCACCGTTCTGAAATTTTGTCAATCTAATTACCACAGGACCATGTCTCTACGTCTTTGTCGGGGGTGGGGCGACAATTTATTACTGTAGCTCTAGGTTTCAGGTATTTCTAAGAGTGAAATGAGATTTGCATTTTTGCAGAGTACACATGTGGTGTACTGTATTTCAATAATGAAGCTTTATTTAAGTAGATAGATGCTAAACAGTTCATATGTTATCATGGTTGTCCACCATGAATTTTCTTGTTGTGGCAGGGCTTTGAGTAGTTGGTGGCCCTTTTTTACTGAGAAGATAATTTTAATCTCGAAGTATAGGGCTTTCCAATTGTACAAGCACAAACATTTCAATCTGATGAAATGCTCTTCCTTGGGGGAACAAAGATGTATCTTAGTGTTGGATACGATATGAGCACTGCTCAACTGTGCTTCTTCATTTTGTATCAATAATGTTGCTTCATCATTTTATCTTCAAATAGAGAGCTTTATATATTGGGTGAAAATAAGTGACCCATTACTTTATTTCATCAAAATTTTTTACTTCTTAGAGTGCATTTGTAAATATCCTCATCAGAATTCATTATTCTGTATAGCAATAAATGCCAGTATTATTGTCAATATGATTTTGGTTTGTGGTGTCTTCATTACACGAAATCATTGTTCTTGCTGTTGTTGTTCTGATGCATTTTCAGTGGATATACACAATGCACTTGGGGCTTACAGCACTACATGTTCTCCTTCACACACCATGATCTACGTTGTACAAGTCATCTCTCCACGTGTAGCTATTAAATGGAATGTGTTGGACCACTCAAGACATTTTCATAATGATCAGTTCGAGTTTGGTTGATCATAACTGTACACAACCTGTAGTCGATTGCAACCACCCCCATATAACCACCTCCCCCCCAAAAAAAAAAAAAAATGACTGAAAGTGCAAGCTTTCGTACAAGTTCGTTGAAGGTTACTAGCTCCTCACAGCTACTGCCAGCGTCACCTTCATTACCACAATTACCACCACAAAAAGGTCTTTTATCCACAATATTTCACCATGGTCACTAGAATCAGACCCGCAAATATTGGACTTTGCTCTCCCTACACTTTCTGCTGGGGCATTCTAGCCAGGTTGACGTTTTATGGTGTATGCATGCGTGCTAAATAAGAATAACATTACTACTCAACTGCCAGATACCAACATCTACATCTTAAACTATCTAGAGAAGATTATTTAGTCACCTTCACACACACCCAAAATTCTGTTTCGAGGGTAAAATATCAATCTATTCAATGCCATGGGAACTGTTTGATTCTTGTGTGTGGACACGCACAAAATAAAATCATAAACTCTTGGATCTGCATCATGAAGCAATAGTCGGTTCATCATGATTTATTCCTCAAACCCCCGGGATAATATGCCGCCCAGACTACGGATATTCCATTGGCCACTGCGATTAGTTTACTCTCATACATGCATCAGTACTATATATATGGTACACTGTAGTTAGTACAAAGATGGTCCAGGCAGTGGTGACTACCTGGAATATGACAATTTTGCACTCAATATGTCTTAGCATACTCAGCACACATTGTCAGCTGAGGACCAGAAGGGCCCTATCGAGTTCTAAATAAAACCGAAACAATCAATTTTTATGACATTAAAAAGTTTACTAATAATTAAAAGTGGGTGAATTTTAAAAGTATTGTTTCAAAGGTAGGGTAAAATAGTGCCCTTGTGATTTTGAGGTTTTAATTTTGAACACTACAGAAAAGGAAAATAATTTGAAATTGACAATATAATGTAGAGACCACGCTCTACAACTTGATACCAATATCTCAATACCCCCTCAAAATTGTGATAAAGCCCTTCTGATTCTCAGCCGATGACATTATACCTCAGTACAGTATCTACATGTACATCGTATGCCACAACATGCCAACATGAAGGCACTGTTATTGCATTTCCAGAAATTGCGTATCATGTCACATACCATGAAAAAAAAACCCAAAACAAAACAAAACAAAACATTAATTGACAAGAACACAAGATGGTAGATGAAATTAAGTACATGTATGAAGATATGCATAGTGATATTAAAAGTATAATTATTCCATTTATATAATCGGTGACCAACGTTACATGTGCATCACGAACTGAATATTTCATTTATTTTTTTTAATGTTTGCTCACTCCTGTAATCACATTGCATTCTATGCATTTGGATTATTTTGCAGAATCTCACGATCTGAGCTACAAAGTGTTGGGTTACATGCTCCAAAATTTCTTTGAGATGCTGATTTGGTAATTTTAAAACAGGGACAGAAATGCCAATCCACGCAGACCATTTTAGATGACTGCTTACTGGAGAGAAACACTGGGTGGGGGGGATCCAGAGGGGGGTCACTCTCAGATGAATGTGACACACACCAATGTCCAAACACCTCAGATATAGACCCTAAATGACCTATTGCGGCACATTATTGTGGGTGCTGTTCATTATTCTGAAGGTTTGCTATTGCGAAGGTCCGTTATTCCCAAGGTTCGTTAATCTGAAACACTCAAATTCCCAACATCTAGAGGTTCGTTAATCCGAAAATGAAAAAGGGTTCGTTAATCCAAACATTTGTGGCGTTATTCCAAAGGTTCATTATTCCGGAGATTCGTTAATCCGAAAATTTAATTCGGAATAATGAACCTTCGGAATAACGAATCTTCGGACTAAAGAGCCTTCGAAATTATGAACCTTCGAAACAACGAGCTGTAACCCATTATTGTACCCCTATTCATGGCATTGCACACTGTGAAAATTACCCTAAAGGGTTGTCCGTTCTTTTCTCTAGTTATTCTAATACATATAAAAGACATACAAAAGTGTTATGCCAAAAATGTGCCATAAATGCATTTCCTAGCACATATTTGTTCGACACAAGCACCAGCATTATCTACTGTAAAACCAGAATATTCAGGGCATGAAATTTTTGTAAATTGGAGCCGAGGGTAATTTTCAACAGAAAATTTCAACATAAATTGCCACTGGCATTTACAACATACTGCATAGAGCACATCTACATGACCTTGTACAATTGTAGCATTGACAAGAAGTTTTGTTTGCATTCAATTTTTTAATCTTGGTTCCTTGCAAAATTCATGTAAATTTCTGGTTTTACAGTATACTGGAAGCATGGATAAGGGAGACAACACAGGGGACCCTATGGATAACAAAATGAGCTTGACCAAGGTATGGTATCATTATTAAAAGCAACAAACTGCTGTCCATATCAAATTTTGTAAGCTGATTTACACAAAAGAACCTTCAAATTTGCCCATCTCTGTATTAAAGGACAAGTTCACCTTAATAAACATAAGGTTTGAGAGAAAGTAGCAACATTAGTAGAACACATCATTGAAAGTTTGAGGAAAATCAGACAATCCGTTCAAAAGTTATGAATTTTTGAAGTTTTTGTGCAGTAACCGCTGGATGAGAAGACTACTGCAGTGTACGATGTCACATGCGTACAACAATATAAGGAAAATATAAAGAGAATTTTACAAAATTCCATCTTTTGAAAAAAGTACACATTCCCCTGACTCGTTACCGACAAATGTTATGGGTAATATTATTCCCCCTGCCTTTAGAAAGAGGCAAGTCAAGTGCTCTTTTATTATGCGAAAAAAGTGAAAATATGTTGAATTTTCTTATACATTTTCTTTATACTGTTGTACGCAAATGACTCACAAGCTGTGGTAGTCTCCTCATCCAGCGGTTCCAACACAAAAATTTTAAAAATTCATAACTTTTGCATCGATTGTCCAATTTTCCTCAAACTTTCACTGATGTGTTCTACTAATATTGTTGAATTCTCTCAATCCTTATGTTTATGAAGGTGAACTTGTCCTTTAAAGAGCTTACATAGCCTTGTAATACCCCATTACCATAAAAACATTATACAGTGCACTCCCGTTATAACGAACACGGTTATAACGAAATTTCGTTATAACGAAGTAAATCTTCTGGTCCCAAAATAATCACCATAAAAGTCTATGGTAAAAGATTCGCTTATAACGAACACGGTTATAGCGAAATTTCCGTTATAACGAAGTCTTTTCCGAGCGCCATAGACAAAGAAAAACAAAAGAAATAAGCTCCGTTATAACGAAATGCGAATTGCTTTCAAAAATTAATAGCGGAACAAGCATTTATAGCTTCTCTGCATGGGTGAACGCTTCACACCACTGTGTGTTCGCTCTTTGTGTCACGCATAGTTTCTCAGGGGAACTTGCGTTTATTATTGTGATACAGTTATCTCATCACATTTCACATAGCTTTCCAGTGTATGATGAGTATTCAGCAAACAGAATATGATATATATACGTGGTTTTCTTGTTTTTGTTATATATTGTATTTGTTCGGTTATAACGAAATTTCGTTATAACGAAAGAAAACTGCCGGTCCCGAGCATTTCGTTATAACGGGAGTGCACAGTAGTGGGCTATTCAAAACTGCACTTGTGTAAACACTTGTTGGCACTTGATTTTGGGATTTGATTTGAAAAGATTTATTTGTACATAAAAGCGATTGCAGCATACAACTGAATTGCATCATTTTCTAGAATCTATTCCAGAACACACACAATATCACTACAGATGACTTATAAATCGCACAGAAAATGACATGAATTACAAACAACCCTGTTAAAAGAACCTTTACATGTTACGAAAAGAAATTAAATGTGCTGCATATCTTTTGGAAATTGATATAACAAGGTATCAAACAAGCTATCATATTGCTAACATTGATTTACCAAGATCACAACAAATAACCTACAGCATGTAACCCATAAAATTGCAATTTATATCATTATACCACTTGGCAATGAACATGGGGTACCACATCTGTGAACATACAAAAAGTGTATCTGTGTTCCCACTTCCAAGGATCATCAAAACATACAGTGTATGCAATATATCATAGAATCAAGACTACATAAAACAGATTTAAATATATAATTATATAGCTATTCCAACAGACCCATTAATACTCTGATGTAACTTGCAATATTAGTAATGAAGTACAGCGATCATGATACAAACAAAAAAGTTTGCTGTACAAAGCAAATTCATTGATACAATGTGAAATGCCATGCAATTAATACGAGGCATGGGCAGGTCAGGAATGCTCATGTAGGTGTTCTTTAGACGCTGGCATGGTCTTTTCAGAGAAGATAATGCCAACATTTTTATTATGAATATTACTTGGAAACACTGAACAATCTGCGCTGATTTACGTCAATGAAGGGCAATTTATCAACCAGTTGCAACATAACTCGACAAAAGAATCATCAATTTGAATAAATATAAAGTACCTGCAGCTACAAGGGATAAAAATATCACGGTCTATCGGTGGAAGCTCAGTAGTCCAGTGAATAAGACACCCGCCTAGAAATCAGGAGGGAGTGAGTTTGAATCCCACCCGAGTATGTATGTCCACAATTTTTCATCATAACCATTACACAAAACACAGAATAATTGGCGCTATGTTTACACTACGTTGAGGAAGGGGAATATGTCGATCAGTTGCAGATCTCTGTGGATTGCCATAGTTGGCAAAAGAGCATCACAAACTTAACATTCTTTTAAACATATTGCAATCTGATTTCTATTCTCATCACACTTTAAAGCAAATTATTTGCCCATTATTTGTAAAATGAACCCCTTCTCACATCAGGAAAGATTGACACTGAAAAGAAACATACTACATTGTATTGCCTCAAAATAAGTCTGAGTTGTCAATTTGGAGGCATTCATTCATCTTTGGCTTAAAAACAATATCAAAAATTAGGAAAAGCAAAAGTAATTCAAAGAATCAAGGCACCGGTTTTTTCAACTTTCTCGGAAACTTCAGGTTTGTTGTGTTTCAGGGATGCTGCAGTCTTTTCCAGTCCAGCCTCTAAAACAGTGACACGAACACACGTCCATCTTGACCCCCTCCTCTGGAAACTTGTCCCCGACTGTCCAATATCTTCCACCGTCCACGCCACCTGGATCCTTTCCGCAAGTTAAGATGTTTCCTACGCATCTCCCGTGCCCGGAGCAAACACGGGCGCTGCAGGTTGCTGCCCCCTTGCGTGACATCGCCACGACAGGTCCGAGCGCATTGCGTATGTAGTCTTGGAGCCCTTTGCAGGTCTGCATGGTTCTGTCGTCATTGTTATCTCCCCAGAAGACAACGCCATTTGTTCCCATCTCAGCAGACAGCAGTATGGTGTTATTCAAGTCTTCCTACAAGGTCCACAACATAGACGTAGAGAGAGAGAAGGAATGGGATTGATGTTAAGAAACAAAGCATTCGAGTTTATTTCTTTAGTCCATTCTATAAGTCAGAATTCTTTGAGCAAAAAACAGGTTTCCACATTTGTTGGCTAGGGATTGGAGGAAGTACAATTTATTGTTAAAAATCTGTGTCTTCACACTAGATGTCACACTGGTATTTCTTGAGAACCTGAATGCTTGGTAAAAATCATCAAAGATGTCAAACAAAGAGAAATAACCCATTGTAAACCGAGATAGACCTCACAGAAGCTGAGTGAGACATGCACTGAAATACATACAAACATCTTGTAGACAATGGGTTATTATTTCAGTCCGTTAGGCCTACCAGTGAATAGTAGTATCCTGTATTGCTGTAGTTGAACCTTGTGTAGCTGAAGATGGGGCCCTTGGGACCACTGGATCTTTCCCGCAGCCGAAACGCTTCCTTCAGGTGGTTCTTTACATAGTCCCTCTGGTCCGACAATCTTGGGTGCAGATATATGGAAGGATAGAGGGCAGTGCTGATGTTAAATAACCACATGATGTTGTTGTTCGTGATCATGCCAGTCTCAGTACAGGTCATGTTCGGTGAGTGGCCGTCGTAGCAGTATGGGTAGCTATAGTAGCCCCACATGGCCTTGGGACGTAGCTTCTTCACCAGCATGAGTGTACTCTCCATGTAAAGTTTGGCTGCTTGCGTCCATTCCAGCTGGGCCAACATCTCCACTGTGGCATCATCTATATAAGGCAAAGAGGCTCGGACGTGGTCCAGCGACTTGTTGCGGTAGATGGCCAGGGTGTCGAAGTCCTGCTCCCACTGAGGGCGCCAACTCTCCCAGTCTATCACTCCGACGCCACTGAAGTCTGGGTCGGGGATGGCAGCCAGAACGTCAGCAGCAGCCTTTTCCAGATGCTGGGTGATGTTACCAAGCTGTGGGGAAAGAGTACCGACCAGTACCTTTATACATTGACGCATCTATGTGGCCCAACATGGGGGCTAAGATTCAAAATTGATTATGTTTCCTTTTCATCACGGGTCACCAAAATTGCAGATTGTAGTGGCCCCAATGGGCCACTAGAGAGAGAGAGAAAAAAAAAAATCAGTGTTCAACCCCAATCTATATAACTACATTGATGTACAAGCTGTACATTATTTACAATGCTATAGTATCTAAGGTAGAAGTGCACATAAACACTACACTACTAGCTCTTCAAAGTCTGCCACTGTATCAGATACTGGTAAACAGTTTCCAATGTACATAATATGTACATTTTATATTATCCTTGTTCAAATACTTGTACTGTCATTTTTTGTGTTTGTCTGTTTTTTTTTTTTTGTTTTTTTGAAACATGTATTTTTTTTTAATGAGCACTTTTATGCCTGGAGTCTCATGTCTGTCACATGGATGAGAAGAAAGAGAAGAAGAAGAAGAAGAAGAAGAAGAGAAAGAAGGAGAAGAAGAAAAAAAGAAGAAGAGGAGGAAGCAGAAGTAGTAGAAGAAAAAGAAGTTAGAATAATTCAATATAATATAGTCCTATGCTACAGTTTCAATTATGAGTACTTTATTCTTTTAATTCATGTCTACATAGGCCCTGTAGCGGTTAGTTGTACACGTAGTCCTCCCCAAGTTTCATTACCCATTGAGGACAAGTCCCAAGTATATACTCGGACACGTGTCTATGCGGGAAATGCATGCTGTTGATAGCAAAAATCAGTCCGTCCTCAACAGGTTAAAAAATGCATCAGACATGGCAGTATGATAAAAACATAATGGATTTTGGTACTTTCCAACTAGGTCCAACATTTTTTTTTTTAAATTTATGTTATTGAATAGAATTCATCTATTTAAGCCAAAATAATACAATTACAAACATATAATAAACCAGATCGCACTTGTAATTTATACCATAGTTGGAAAAAAATGATTTAAAAGCTCCTGCTCTTTTTTTTTGGGGGGGGGGGTTGACATTTTCGTCCCCATGCCACCCACCATTTTGGTCTAACTAAACTATATAATAGGCCTAAAAAACAAGTTTAAATTTATAAAATAATTGTGTGCCATGAATACATTTTTTTTTTTTTTTTTTAGTGGCATGCACTAAATGGCTAAATGTCTAGTTAGGTGTGTATATATCATCATTAGTTTAGTAATATTAGTAGCATACGACTTTACTAAACAACAACAACAGTTACACTTTGTACCAGCGCCTTATGATACACACCCATATAGTAAATGCATTTCTAGGGCAGTAACATGATGAGTATTCCTATGGATGATGGAGCTACGTGCATAAATAGGTAAGCCCACCTGCGGCAATCCCTTGTTAACCGCGACCGATTTGCCGTTTTGGATCTCGTAGTGTGGATATAATCCGAGGGCATTGTTGTAAAATATTGAAACTACATTTCCGTAATTCCAGTTATGATTGCTGTTGAATTCTATCCCATATTCCGCCAACGGCAGGTCAACGCCGAACTTCTCCCCGCAATGATTTGGCAAGTTCCACACAGCCCGGAACGGATCACTGCCATCCACTAGGCTGCTTCCCACGGGACGCTTTGGGCTGACTCGCTTACGTGTATCAGCTATTTTTCCTCGTGCTTCTCCAGCGATACGGTCGACCATCAACTTTCGCGTGCTGGAGGTGCTAATGCAACAATCTAGAAAGAGCAGAACCACTATCAAGACATAACACAATGACTTGACATCAGAACTATGAGAAAATAACCCCATATTTACAAGACACTTATTTTTGTAGCACCCTGCTCTACCAAACTCAAGATTACCGGTACGTTGTACATACGCTCCATTCATGTAACATACAATATACTAGGACATACAGCTCTCGCTCCTAAAATATACGCGATTGGTATTCTGTAACACCGCGCGTAGGATCTAGGAGGAGAAATAGGATAGTGACGTCAGCGATCCTTATTTCTCTCCCAGTTTAGGATAGGGGCGTAACTTGATATGTTAATTAGATGTTAATGAGATCTTAAGATAAGTGGTATTCTGTAAGCACAAGTAGGATCAAGTTTAGGAGCAAAAATAAGGATAGCCTCTAGGCAATCTTTCTGGCACTTTATGCCGGGCTATTGCGTATATGGGCCTACTGACGACCTGCTGTCTCTTATTTTGTATGTTCATGAACAAGAAAATAAATGCATGGATTGTATAACAGAGTTATATCAGTTCCTCTCATACTGAGGATTCTAAAACTGCAGTCTATAATGTTCGAAACAATAATGTATTCTTTATCTGGCTGGTATGTGTTTGTTGCTCGCCATTTTCAATTCAATTCACACTTCATTTTATTCGGCACAAAATAAATCAAAAGTACATTATGTACACAATAACAACAACAGCTATTATTATGATTATTATTACTGTAATAATGATAATAATTATTATTATCATTATTAATATCATTATCATCATTATCTTTATCATTTTTATTATTATTATTATTATGGTTATGGTTTAATGAGAAAAGATAGTGATATCTCGTTATATTTTAGGCTTTATTGCAAAAATTGTATATGGTAGGATGTTTTGTGATACAACTGACCTACACATGTGCATCAAAAGTGATATCTTGAATATTTTTTTTAAATCACTGCTCCCAAAGGTATATACAAGACCTTTATCCCTCTGTGTGTCGCATTACTCTCCTGGCCATAGGTTTGTGTGTGAAATTTGTGCGCTTTTGACCCATTGGCACAAAGGGGGTTAACAGTTTTTTTTTTTTGTCTAGATTACTTTTTCCCTTTGTTTTTTGTATCTACATTTTTTTTCCCTTATCAAACTTTGTTACTGTATTTTTGTTTTGTCAATGTTTCTTGTCGTGTTTGTGAATGCAATTTTTGTTTTGTATTTTACTTTTGTTGTTTTATACCATGTATGTTGATATATACGGACTCACTGAAAAACAGCCCTGAGGCTGATAGTGGGTTTTTTTTAAACCGTATTGAAATAAAACAAACAAACAAACAAACAAACAAACAAACAGTTGCCATTTTCAATGGAGTGACATAATCAGCACGTGATAATGTTCCGATAATCATCTCAGGGAATCGAGGAGATGTATGTAAGTAACAGGAATAGAGTATACACGACAGACAAAGCGGAAAGGGCGAAAGTTCTTGTCGAATAACAAATGAATAATGATGAATAATGACATGCAGCTGCTTGGTTTTCTCTATTAAAGATTAATGTCAATGTATACTCATCTTTTTTTTTTCCCTAGTCTCTCTGTTCAATTGTTCTACTCTTTTTTTTCGGGGGCGGGGAGGTGATTGAAAACAGATTATCGTATATTAAAGCAATACAGTGAAAATCGATTGGAAACGCGTTGATAAAGGGGTTGAATCATACAGCCGGAGGAATAGTTCCACTTCTATTTGCAGTGAAATAACCGGACTATCAACTCATCTTTTTTTTTTTTTTTTTTTAGTAATAGTTTGTCAACCTCGGCATGTTTTGGTCTATAGTTTTTAGTGTACTACGTGTTGGGCCAGTTTGTGCGTTCAATGTGTTATGCATTTCTGATTTGCAAATATTGTTGATTTTCCTTACGAGACAAGTTACTGGTTTGGTGCATGGTTTCTTTCTCTAATGTCAATGTTGTCAACTATATAGGATTGGGATGCTATTCATAATTATGTTGAACTGGTCAAACAAAATAAGGATTGAACTTGGACAGTCGAGTGTGAGGGTACTTGTTTGTTCTGCTCGCTCTCCATATATAAGTTTAACTCTTTGTTATGAAGAGTTTGTTCGCAAAAACGGATAAGTCCATTTTTTTGAAGATTTTGAAGTACGGTCTCTATCGTAAAGTACAAAATAATACCTTTTAAATGCTATATTGGTCACTACACATAAAGGTATACATTTTTGAAGTTATGGTCAAAAGAAGAAAAAAAAATTCTTATTGTTCTCTTTATTTTTCTTGACCTTTAATCGCAAATATCTCCATTTGGCAAATAAATATGGACTTATCGGTTTTTGCGAACAAACTCTTCATATTATGCTTTGTATGCCAACTGGTACACAAAACGTCAAAGCGTTGCATACACAGTACATCAAAGTCGCATCTGCAGATGAAGGGTTAATCCGAGTCTCTCGCGTGGTATCACACTGCCTACATGCACCAGATGTCCAATATGAAACAAGTAATGATCTCGGCGTTCGTTGAGAAAGGATCACCAGCTGGACGGTCAGAGAAAAGGCAAAACGCAATTCCGAGGAGGCATTATAGATCTATATCCGGCAAGTCAAAATATAGCGCTTGCATTAGATTGCCATCAGCACGAATCTCATAATGTTATAGGGAAGAACTTTTATGGGAGGGGAAATCACAACGTTTTCAGTAATTTGCAAAGGAGTGGGTCCGATCCAAACATATACAACTTGAGGCTGTGTCTATCCCGAGAGAGACATTTTATTCAACTCTGCGACTTTATCTTTTTGGTTTGCGGGTGGGGTGAATAGTGATGACTTGATAGTATGAGAAAGATTGCAGAATGCTTTGGAATGTGAGGGGAACTGCATGATTCCCAATGGAACACTTCTTATTTGTTAATGCACACTCGCTCCTCAGGTTGCATAGATGTCCTTTGCTATGTGAGTGATTGTATATAGATCTGAAATCTGTGGTAATTTTCACGCCTGACATAACATGCCTAACTATAGAAAGAAGAGAGACGGATTAATGAATCAAAGAGAGATAAAGAAAGGATGAAGGAATGAAAAAAAAAACAGAAAGGAAAAGAAACAGTATAGAAACAGAGAGAGAGAGAGAGGGAGAGAGAGAGAGAGAGAGAGAGTTGTGACGAACACGGAACAACATTTTCTGAAATGCGGGGGTTGTCGTCACTTTCACAAGACGTAAATGAATAGCGAGCTTTAGATCTGAGACGCGAACGCTAAGGCGACGCAGCCTCCAGGGTTGGACATTGGAAACGGCTGTCTATATAGCAACGATTATGCAGAACATATGCATAATATATATATATATATATATATATATATATATATATATATATATATATATATATATATATATATTGATTGAAAGGTATTTATTGACTAACATCTCTTGCAGCCAGGAGGCTGAATTGCGGACATCTTACAAGGATCATGAATACATTCAAATATACAAACATATATCAAAAATATTAGCTATTGCACAATTAAATTAACCTTTACCATTAACAAAACAAAAAGCAAACAATACAATAACAATTGTTCACACCTTTGTTCTTATTTTCATAAATAATCTCTATTGTTTATACAAATAACCTTACTAAGAATCCACTTTCTTTTCATGTACTCATCTTCTTTTTCTTCATCTTCTCTTTACCCCCTCCTCATAAACTTTACCATCCTCTTCTTCACTTTCCCTCCTTCAACCTCTTCTTATTCCCTAAAATTATCATTATCATAGTTGCATGTATTTTCATCATAACAATTAAAATACAATTTACTCTCTATTACAAAACATCAATCAATATTACATTCATCAAAAATATACTATTGCAATGTATTATATAAACCTCTGAATTCATATCAATAAAATTATTCAAAGTACAAAACTTCATATTTTACATGACACAGAACAGAGAAACATGAAATGGCAATTAAACTGATCTAGAAAGTCTGCTTAAGACTAAACAATTCTGGCAGGTGAGGAAAAATTGAGATAAAATCAGAAATAAATGAATGAATAGGGGGCCAATAATCAAATACATCATTACAAAGAGAGAGAGAGAGAAAAAAAAAACCACACTTAACAATGGTGAATCAACATGCGGTTTTCAGCACAGTTGAGTGTTTTATCGAAGAGAGAAGGTTTCGACGTGCCTGCAAAGGGCTGAAATTGAATCATAAAACACAGAATGCCTGGGCGTTATAACTTTCAATAAAACATCGATTACATTTTTCTCTGTCAAAGAGATATATATAAAAAAATCATAATCGTGTTAAAACACTTAAAAAAACTTTCAGACCTTACACATATGGAAATATCTTCATATTCTCTTTTCCCCCTCCTGTATGGTAAACTTTATTATCCTCTTCTTCACTTTCCCTCCATACATATATATATATATATATATATATATATATATATATATATACATATATTGAAACAAGGAAGGAAAAACTGACCAGAAACAATTGTAATAATAAATAGCGAAAACTTTGAGCAAAGAAAATGGGTTTTCATCGGGATTCGAACCCGAGACCTCCGGATTACTAGACCGGTGCTCTACCGACTGAGCTATATTGAAAGCCCTAGATTGGTGTTCGTCCCAAACCCTTTACTCTCTTTGCTCGTGTGGTCAGAAGCTATAGTGTGTGTATGTGTGCCACACACACACACATTAACCTGACATAAACCCAAATGATGTAAATCAACTTTGGAATAAATGTGAGGGATCGCAGAAGCGATGTAGCTTTTTGTGATATATTTTGAAACAAGGAAGGAAAACTGACCAGAAACAATTGTAATAATAAATAGCGAAAACTTTGAGCAAAGAAAATGGGTTTTCATCGGGATTCGAACCCGAGACCTCCGGATTACTAGACCGGTGCTCTACCGACTGAGCTATTGAAAGCCCTAGATCGGTGTTCGTCCCAAACCCTTTACTCTCTTTGCTCGTGTGGTCAGAAGCTATAGTGTGTGTATGTGTGCCACACACACACACATTAACCTGACATAAACCCAAATGATGTAAATCAACTTTGGAATAAATGTGAGGGATCGCCGAAGCGATGCAGCTTTTTGTGATATATTTTGAAACAAGGAAGGAAAAACTGACCAGAAACAATTGTAATAATAAATAGCGTAAACTTTGAGCAAAGAAAATGGGTTTTCATCGGTTTTCTTTGCTCAAAGTTTTCGCTATATATATATATATATATATATATATATATATATATATATATATATATATATGGGTCTAATTAGCGTCGTTTCATAGCGTTCGCGTCACATATCTAAAGCTCGCTGATACGGTGGACTGAGCGACGTTTGCTTGTGCGATATACAAACAACAGCATGCTGACAGACAGAATATGATAATAAAACGTGTTTGTCTCAATTGATATTGGCACACCATCACTCACGTGTGTGGCTATGTCAAGCGCAACACGTTTCTGCCGGATTTAAACACCTTATCTATAGTTTTACCATCAACACCCTAAACAATATAGTTTGTGTTACTACGAAATAGCAATATAAATTGTGTTTAACTTGATCAATAATGAATTCTTAACATGGTCCTGCATTTGATGACCACGCATTTCATTTTCTTTTGTATCCACATTTTAACTGGAGAAACCCATAATCTACAATAAAGCTTATGGCTTTTTAGTAGGTCCATCCACCTACATCCCTAAATTATTTAACACTCAAATGTTTCACCTCTTTAAATAAACATTTCAGCCAAAGTACAATGTATACCCCGCTCTTTGGTTACTCGTAGGACAATGTTGACATCTCTTTCCGTTTACTCGCATTGTACGTATATATTCTATTGATTATGATGGAGATGGAGAAAAAATAAACCCCGAACAAACTTGAATTATTGTACCTCCTTATTCACAATTTGAAAAATCATGGTAAATTTGGTTTGCTATATAAAGATGAAAATATATATATTCAAAGCAAAAGAAGATTATATGCGCCAAAAAGGGAAAAAAAAACTAAAGCTCTAAAATGATCTTTGTTATACTCTATACTTTATACTCTATAATTTATACTTTATATTTTATGTTCAAATCGACATTGATTAAACCTAAAGAAAGCAAAGAGAAACATTTACAGAAGTTTCATTCAAATCAGCATAATTCGGTAATTCACGTTTATGTATATGTTTGTATGACGACTGGTATAAATTCCATTACATTTCATTTTCATCCTACATACATACATTCCATTCTTGTTTGTATTTTTTTCTTGGTACTTCCATTAGAAATGAATTACAGCAATTGGCTCCCTTTAGCCCTTTTCTATATTTCCGAGTTTAGTTTTCAAAGAAATCATTTCTGCAAGTTAAAAAAAAATAAGATTAACAACGACATAAACAAAACCCGAAAATAAACAGAAATTGTATCCTGTGTACCCTGAATATTGCTCTAGTATTTACCAGACCGCTTGTTAGTGTATCCTCTCTGTAATTAATTTCTGCATTATTACCAGTAACGGGAAACAGGAGAGATTCATCCAGTCACTTTTTTAAAGGCATATGATTATATATAGGCCTACCTGGACACTGTTCATGTTATTGTATTTATTTTGCATCATAGGCCCTGATCGTTCTACTGAGAAGGGATTATTTAATGCTGAACACCCTTTCTCTAATCCAGTCCACCCTTTCCCATCATTTCTCCACAAAAGTAGTGCATGGTGACTAGAAAATTTATGCCATTAGCAGGAATTACAAGGAACACCGCTCTCGCCTCGCCGTCTTAATGGCAGGTTCTCTTGCATGACGTGATAAAAGCAATATCATCATCAGGCGATCAGGCTGCTTTTGAAGATGATGTTGACGTAGAACCCAGAGAGAGAGAGAGAGAGAGAGAGAGTTAAGAGGTGATGTAGAATCTCCGTCGTATATTGAGGAAAAACACGCCATCGCGAAGTAAAGACACACGCAGCTGGCTTTGGAAGATATGAACGAAGAGTAGAGCGATGATTGAGGATGTAACGAGGAAAAAGCGGCGGAGAGAGGGCCAGGAAGAGATGAAGAGAGCTTGGGAGGGGGGTGGGGGGACTCTACAGTAGAGGAGGAGCAAACACAGAACACACACATACAGCACACACACACACGCACAGCTTACTAGTACTTGTTCGCATGGATCTCAGTGACCGTACGCACACAACACACATACACACAAACTCACACACAGGCACAGCATCCATAGACGCGGACCAAAGTGTGCATGCATCATACGCATCTGCACCGCAGCAAGCCAGGGCGATTGATAACCAACCCGTGCATGCTCTGCGTGTTTCGACGACTTTCGTTGCATCCGCTGGTCAGATGTCAGCTACGGGACTCATTTCAATTGCAGGAGCCGATGCCGATGTCAGCGACTTGACTCGTGGAGACAATTGTGTTGTTTTCGACGATATCACCACCCGATTAGGTTACCACTGACTTGAAAAAAATTTCGAGCTTCACTCGCTCTCTTTATCGGAATAAGACCTTGCCTCAATCCAGTGACAGTATCACGTTACAGACTTCGTTCGTCACCCTTCTTTTGATTCGGGCCTTTTCATTGTGTCCAGTGGAGGAGTTTCGCGGTACATGACTTGTTATCGACCAGGATCGTTGGAAATTTGAAATTTTGAAAACCACATTCTAGGAGAGAGAAACCGTCGAAGAAGTCTTGATGTATAATGCCGAAATGGGAGATGCCGGTTTCGATACCGTACCGCCGTTACCCCCTCGATATCGCTTCAGAGATCTGGTTTGGGGAGACCACTACGCGGATGAAGACAGGTGAGTGAGTCTGAATGAGGTAGATGCTTTCGTCACAAAGAAAAGCGGCGCGTGTGATGTCTTTTGAGCATCACCGTGATGTTGGCATGTGGTGAATGGGGAAACCCCCGGCACGAAGAAGCCTTGTGGTCGCTTCTTGCTTGGCAGAAATCGACAAGCTGCTCACGGAACACAGTAGCCGTTGGTTTAGTCAAGGAATGAATTATGAGTTTTATTTTCCGGTTCGATCGTTTGCTTGTTTGTTTGTTCCTGGAAAAAAAAAACCCAACAACATAGGGAAACAATATTCAGCATAGATCTCTGTTCTTTGCCTACCCTCTGGCTGACTTTCATTTCTAGCTTGGATGAGTGAATGACTGGATGTAACTATACACAGCCCAGTCGCTGTATCGGATGTACGACATCTGGTCGGGCTAGACTGGATGCAGCTAGGCTTCATTTTGATTCTTTAAAAGACACACAAATGGACTTTCACATCTCCAAGACGAAGGCTTCTCTTTTCTTCGATGCAAATTTAAAGTCATTAACACTAACATCAATGTCTCAGAGATTCATTGCACTCAGTAAATGTTAATCATGAGTATGAATTATAGTTTAAATCATGATAATCAGTTTTTCGAGTACTAAATTCTGATCAACGATGTTGAATTAATGTATAATATCATTGTTGAATTTTAGGAGTATTAGTAAAACTAGATAAATGGCAAGCTGATGATAAATATCCATATGACCTCAACTTTCAGATTACTAAACATCGGGACCAACTTTAAACAGAATGTATCATGACAATAAAAGATTATAATGAAAAAAACGTTAGAGACTGTCTTATGGAAAATGTTCCTGAGAACTTTATAAACATTCAAAAAACCTACAAGAATGCAATAAGCAAGGTGATTACCATCAAACCAAGAGCACAATGCTTGTAACACAAGTGCATTCCAGTTGCTTTTATCTGTAATTGAAGTTAAGAGTACCATCATGATAGCAATATTTACAACAGTTTTACATATCAATGTATTCAGTTTCCATGTGATGTTTATTGAATGTGATGTATTATTTTACACATAATTGTTTGCTTTCAAAATGTAAACATGCCTCTCTTTTTGTTGTTGTTGGAAAGACTGCATATTTCTAAATTTCTAGAATATACTGTAGCTTTTTTAGCCTACATGTATGATGTGTGTCCAGACACTTTGCTTGCTTTGCTAAACATTTTAATCAACACTAATATTAATCCATCCAAATTTGACATGGTTGTAAAATTTAGCAAGACTCAGTTCAACAGGAAGGACATGTGGTGGTAACACAGTAGGCCTATGGGTTAATGAGATGGGGCAATATGGATCTATTCATTGATAATTAGGACTTTTTGAGACGTCTGTACATGGTCTCGATCAGAAGACAGCACTCTGCCATTCTTGTATAAAAGTCAGCAAATAGAACACATTAGCACAATGCGATTTGCTTTGTTGGTCTTTGAATGAAATTGGTTAAATGAAATCAAGGTCAGAGCAGTGGCTGGTTTGCCTGGAGCATTATTTCTGCAACAGCAGCGATAATTGTCATGTTGACATAAGGACCAGGGGCCCGTTGCATAAAAGTTACAATTATGGTAACTTTGCCATTTAATGGTAACTGCCATGGAATTCTTGATTTTGATTGGCTGTTGAGTATTGTTGCCATGGTAGTTACTATTGGATGGCAAAGTTACCATAATTGATACTTTTATGCAACGGGACCCAGAAGACTGTTCATTGTCATACTTATTTCATGTGGTGCTTCTTTATCACATGCTTCTTTATCATTGCTTTTACATCCCGGAGTAAAAAGATGTGAAAGAGTTCAGTGGATTGAAGTGCACAGTTCCCGAACAGTCCAATCACTCCACTCCTGTGGGAGTACTCCAGCCAATACAGACCATTGTCTACTGCAGGCAATTCAATTTATTTGCAAGATGCATCCATTATGCAGTAGACCCATTCACCCCAGACAAGGATGTTATGCATTTAAAGGCATCTTACCCCGATGCAAAAATCAAGTGGTATGATAAAGTCCACACTGGACATTCAGAAGAATGGAAATGCAGAGCACACCTGTAGGCCTACTGCTCGGAAAAATTATCCATGGAAGATTGTTGAGTCAAGGTAAAACATAAAGCTGCCTGTACAAATGGACAAGTCCAAGATAAGGTCCCCTCAGAAGGCAAAATTTCATCTTTGCTCAATATTGACATATTTGGTATCATTTTGAAGCTTAGGAGTTGAAGTTTTGATTTCCATGGAGGAAAAAATGATATATGTAAATTTATGCAAATTTTAAGGGCTTCATTTGCATAAATGTAAAACACAGCGTTACGTATGGGACATTTATAAAAATTCGTATTTATTCAAAGGAAAGCAAATGATATTTGATCAATATGTGGACATAAGAAGTTCATCAAATAGTTTAACTTGGTATGAAAATTTAGGGATTATGCAAATGTAAATGCAAATTAGCTCGTGTCCTATCATGAGATGTCCCATACGTAACAAAATGAGGTCATTTTTTTAGGTTTTTTCTGAAATTGCTAAGGTTATTTGAATGCCCTTTTGGAAAGTTCTAATTTATTGTTTAAAGAAAATAAATACCATAGAAAAAAGAAAAAACAGTAAAAGAAATATTTTTTCTTAGGCATTGAAATAATGTTACGTGTGGGACAAATGTGTTACGTATGGGACATCCTCATATATATTGCATGTGAATGCATGTAGCTAGCTGGGAAGGTCTCTCAGGACACAAATGGTCAATCATCCTGAAGAAAGCATCCCAACTTTGTAGCTACTTTTTGAGTTATAGACACTTGAAACAATACATGTACTTGACTGAACAATTTTCAAAAAGGGGAGGGGAAGATGGCAAAATACACAATGAAAATCAGCATTAAAGGGATGGTATAGTTTTTGTAGAAATGGGGATTCAGTTTTCAACATTTTATGAGATGACTGGAAACAAATAATATGAATTACTAAAAAGCATACAATTCTAAGACTAGAGGAATTCAAAGTTAATTTGATGGAGATCCAATTTGAAATGGTTGTGATATAAAAAAAAAAAACTAAAGTAAAATGATTTTTTTTTTAATTGCAAGTGATACACAAATTGTCCTTATTCAGTTCTCAATAGCAGCCACAACAAAATTAATGGGTATACATACTGAGGTGTGACTCAAATCAATGACCTGACTGCTAGACAGATATCATACATCTACTCGATTACAGCAATTCCATGCAGCAGGTATTGCTTATCTATTAAAATTAATACTTCTTGTGTCAAGTTGTTTTTTATGGAAACTAAATGGCAAACTGCCCTTCATCAATGGAAGTAAACACTTTAAACTATTCAATTTTTTAGAGTTAACTATCCTGATAAAAATAGAGCATACATACTCTGGTTGGTCATAAAAAAATATAGAATATGATTGAATATTTGGGGGATATTGTTCTCTTGACAATCTGGATCAGTATTTGAGTAATTTCAACTGATTCCACCTCAATAATTATGCAAAAATTTGTTTATGGGTATTTTGCAAAATTATTTTGCAAAATACCCATTAAACATGGTTCTCCACACACTAAACGAATGGGGGACAAAGGGCATGCATACTCAGGTTGGTCATAAAAATATAAAAATATGATTGAATATGACTATGATGGTGAATATTTGGGGAATATTGTTTCCTTGACAATCTGGATCAGTATTTGAGTAGTTTCAACTGATTTTACTTCAATAATTGTGCAAAATACCATAAACATGGTTCTCCACACACTAAATGAATGGGGGACCAAGTGTCCCATACGTAACTGTCCCATACGTAACACGTCATGTCTGTCTTTAATTAGAACCTGTGATTAGAGCTTTTTGCCTAATGACATGAAACTTACCTGTGATAATTTTGAGTGTTGTGACTTTCATCACAGTGAGTTACAAGTTGTATAATGAAATACTTTCAGAGAGTTTTGAGGTAAAAAAAAATGTTCAAAAAAACAAAATTTTTCTGGTCCCATACGTAACAGCACATATTTTCTCTTCTAGAATATAATTGTCAAGGTCATTTTTCTCAATTTTTGACATGATTATACTTCTCCTAGATATCAATCACCATCATAAAGTTCAATATGATCAAAGGCCACTAACACTATTTTTCAGGTCATAAAAGTCTCTGAATGTCCCATACGTAACCCGCGTGTTATCTTGGACTTGCCCAAATTTGTCCAAGGTATTGTAACAGCAGCATCCATGAATGAGTATACTTAGGCATATATCAATGCAGTTATATAGTTGGTTTACTACAGTAGGCCTATGTAGTGAAAAAAAGTTACATTACAGGGAGGTTTTTGTTTTATGTGCACATCCCTTTGGCACACATCATCTAGATGTTAGTGCATACTTTTGGATTCTGTTTTGGTGCTAGGCATTTCATCTAATTGTTTTTTTTTTTAATTCTTTGTTTTGTTGTTGGACTTTATGTTCACATTTGACATACAACTCACTGATCATTTGGACCTCCCCCATCTATAAATAATATTATTTTGGTAGCAGTCTCATTGTTGAAAATAAACAGTCTGCATGCTAAAATGTTTCATGACTCTTTGTCCCTTGTACATCATAGATAATGAAAATGGATAGAATAGATATTTGAGTGAAAATTGCTAGGTAATTAATGACCTTTGTGAAAAGTATACAACCTTCCTCCAAAATTAGCAGCATTTTTTTTTTCTTTTTGGAATGCATAAGTTCTTTATGGTTCTTGGGTAATAGGGAATAACTCTTGAAGAATTGCTCCTGAAAGTTTGTTCACTTTGTTGTTGAGATATGTGGTGTACTGTGCAGGTACGATGTCACATTCAAATGTCAAACATTTCCCTGAAGTAAGTTCACTTCGTAAACAGCTCAGTAGCTGATGCGCCCATTGCCAGATAGTATTGTGATGGGATTATCCAATGCCGCTCGTACCCATTGGCAATGTTCTAGTGTAATTATGCAAGTAATATTCGATGGCATTTTTTCCCCACGTGCCAGCTCAGCCAGCTCAGAATACGTCAAAACGGACCGATTGAGAGATCCCGTCGTGTAATTTGATCATGAGCTTTTGGTTCGTAAGATGTTATTGGCTCTCAACGCAATTGCTCGACTGCGATCATGTGACTTCAATAACTCTCCACATTTCCCTTCACATGCAAAGCTTATCACCAGGACATACATTGTAGATGTTTCTACATTTGATTTGTGACTCTGGTGAGGTAATTCTCATGAAGATTTTGTCCTCATTTTTCCATAGCTACAGAGGTCACATCCCACATGCCAAATATGATGGACAGAAGCACCATACATAATAAGATTTATGGTTATCATCTCTTCCCATACATGATTTAACAAACTACAATTGTATATGAAATAACTGCAGGAAATGTAATTCCCCAACTGAAATATACCTACTGTGTGAGAAGTTTTCCAGTAAGTCCCTAGCTATTTGTTTCCTGTTTATTAATTTTTTTACAGTTTTTCATATATCACAATAAAACATGATTTTATTCAATAAGGACATGTTCATCGGGATGAATTCTACTTAATTTATGTTTTTCTTGGCATACATATCATTATCAATGCATATTTTACCATAATAGATCCTATTTGAGGCACTTTCTCCTTGACAAGTAATCTTGTTATAAATTATCCTTTTCTTTTTTTTTTTAGAGAAGAGAAAATGATGTGAATGCGAATCCTCTAGATATGAGTTGAAACTCTCCCACTCCCTTACACTGCAGTCACCCCCCCCCCAAAAAAAGAGAAAAATGCATGTATTCGATTACAATGTTCCAGTGTTGAGCAATATTTCAATGCAAAGTGTGCTAGTTTTAGAATCTTTTATAGCTGACCAGTGCTTAAATAGTCACATCGAGTCGAGGCACTTTTCCAAAGTAATGTGTAAGGAATGATAATTGATTCATCAAGATTGAAAAAAGAAAATAAAATATTTAATCATTCGGAATGCCAGCTTCCTGAACATACTGTATGATTTTGTATAGAATGTAATCAAACTTTTTTTTTTTCAAATTAATGTCTCTGAAAAGAGGTTATTATCATGATAATACTAGTACTGTGTTACGTGATGATGAAATACTCCAGAGAGCATAGATTCAATCACACCCCTTTTTTCTTATGATATAGTTGCTTTTTCTTCCAAAGAAGTTTGTAGTTTCTTTAAGGTCCTAGTTGTGCATTTTTAAAATTAAAGGCTATATTACATGTACCATACCATAATATTCACTCATGTACAAATGTATGACATGTACTTACAGACTTATTGTAACAAATGTAATGTCTATACAAACATGAGTGATGTTCTTTACGTTCATAGCAAGGAATTGAAACTGAGAGAATAACCTCTCTTATTATACCTTGTACCATAGGTGCATGCACAAAGATCACTGGTCTGAGATAAAATAGAGGATGGACATGCTTCAGCAGAAAAATCCTCTTAAATAGAAATTGCCCTCCCCCACCCCCCAAGAAAAAAAAAATCAAAGAAACAAGAAAAGGAAGAAGGTCGGCATCCCTTTTGTGCTGTTGGTTATACAACAGTGTTTACACTGTTTGACAAGGTGTATAATTCAAGAGACCTGTGAAATATCCCATGGACATTTGTATGCAAATGAAAAAAAAAGTAGGTCTGGAGTGTGGAGGTTGATGTGACTCAAATACTCGAAGGCATAAGTGCCAGATACCATGTAGGGGGTCTTTCTTTATTTTTTTTCTTGTACTAAGACAAAAGAAAACAATAACAGATTGGCATGGTTTATGCGTTGAATTGCCCCTGACCTGTTGCAGATGCAAGCTTGTGTTTATCTTAGGACTGACTCGTCCATTCTGCATTTCATCCTATTAGACAGCTTATTACTTTGTCCTCAATTTGCCTTCTCCACCAGTTGCTCCATAATTCTGTCCAGTGACATCCTACATTGCTGCAAAACCAGAAACATCACGGCATGGGAACTTTCGCAAATCAGAGCTGATGACCTTTTTCAAACCACAAAACCTGTGAACTGTCACTGGTACTCAATGCATTGTGTCTACAGACAAAATCTTTTGGATGCATTTTACTTTGAATATTCTTAACTCCTCATGAAAGTCACAAAAGTGTCATGCATGTGAACAATTTCTGATTTTACAGTATTGTTTCAGTGAACGTCCCTATTCACTTCTCTCATGTCATTTTGTTCCTGCTATTAACTGTATGTCTACAAACTTTGTACATATGTGCTCATCCTCTGGCTGAGTCTGGACCCGGCATATTTCATCTCTTAAAAGCATTAGAAGTTATTAAGGAAAAATTAGTGTGACAGACATATTACTTTTACTTAGAACAATAAAGCAGCATTGTCAGCTATGAGCATTCTAGTCATCTTGAGAGAACTACAATGTCACTAACTTATATTATTTTCTACCTGCATTTATTCTTAGAATGCAGGTCTTGGTTTCTTCATGGTCTGATATCTTCTATATCTCATCATTTATGTCTTAATTGCTTCCACCAAATGCTTATACTTATTATATCAAATGGCAACAGTATATTTTTCAGTTTGTCTCCCCCTGGGCGTATTTGGTTCTCACGTTGAATTGCAAAACCTTGATAGCATGTATTGTCTGCATATCATCACATAACATGTAAAAGCAAAAAGGCATAGAAAATGCCTTTGACTCTGGGACAAAAATTACACATATTATGTCCTTTTTCCACTACAATGTAGACTGACAATGAATACATTGAGCATCATCTAAAATAGATTCTGAATCTGTACATGACTCATGAGTGTACAACACAACTTCCTGAAATAAAGCCGTGTGTAAACTGCAAGACGTGGCTCTAAATAAAGCTGTTACATGCTTCATGATGACAATGAAAATGATAAGTTTGTTAAACTTTCTTTATGTGTGTGTGTGTGTGTGTGTGTGTCTGTGTCTGTGCGTCTGTCTGTCTTTCATAGTAACATCTGAATCCCATCTTGATTAAAATATTTGATTCCCTATTCCTTCATCCTCATACATTCTTTTCAAAGTGTTTTCATGCTTTCTTTTTTGTTTTGTTTCTTTTTTCAGCAAAAGAGGCAGACAACGTGCTACTTGTACCTTCAAAACCTGTGTATTAATAAACACGTTGCTTCTCACTTTAGAACATGTGCTGTCCGATAAGCCTTTTTGGTGAGGTACACGTGACTCCTCCATTTATCCTTGGAAGTTGTTAAATGGGATCACTCTCAAAGCAAAGTACATGTTCACAAATCTCTTGAAGCTCTTAAGACCAGATGCCCATAAGTGCATGTTCTTTTCTTGTGACCAATGTTGTCAAACCCCTTGAGTAGTCACATGTTCCCATGTGGTCATGTCTATTTCGTTCTTACATCGGAGCTCAATTATCACAGATAGCAACACCCAAACCATACACTTGCACACACAGACACCTGTCCTTATTCAGGTGGATATAAAATCCGCCTCACTGCAGAGGAAAATGCAGAAATGAGATCTACATATATCTCTACTTTTGTATGAGATTTTTATTTTTGTCAGACTAATAGTGATGAAGATCTTCAAAAGTATTCTGAAAGAATAGCTCCATTGATAAGGTGATGATCATACACCTGTACAAGTGTTCTATGGCTTTATAAATACAAGCTAGCAAGTTTTCTATTTCTTCATACATATCATGTACCCAGAGACAGAATTTTGATAATGACCAAGTTTAATTGATATAGTAGTCTGATTATGTGATACAACATTCAGAATATTGTAATGTCATGTAATGCAAACTGTACTTTTTAAACTGTTATACGATCAGTTGTGTGTAATAGATGTCTTCCATTCAAAACAATGTTGCACTATGTAGCCTGTCAAAATAAATTTGTGTACTGTATTCCAAGGGAAGGGCAGACCAAATCAGTGTTGCATGTCATAAAGATACTTGCCATGTCATAAAGATACTTGCCATATCATTGGATGTTGCAATAATCACAGTGACCATGGAAACAGCATAAATGCTGAAGGTTGATTGGTTGACTTACATGTACATGCTTTAGTGCTCCCATCTCAACTTAGAATGATTGCAAACAGCACCCTATTGTTTTGTACATTTTTTTTTTGTATTTGATATAAGGAAGACAGCTAAACTTCAGTTCAAGATCAAAGTGAGCTTGAGACACATCCACATCTGTGTAAAATGTCCTCTTTTTTATTACAGCATATCCTTGCCTTTAAGTATGATTTAAAACAAAAAAGATCATAAAGACAGCTACATTTGAAGCAAGATTGGAGAATGGCCATAAACTATTAAACAGCAAGCTGAAATGATTGATATATCAAAATTGTCAGCCAGGAACAATTTACACTTCATACAGATATTCTGGTCATGAGTTTAGTTGCTGTATATCATGCCATTATTACATATTTTAGGACTCTTATTTTTGGTATTAGTTTTAGGTAACAGACACATGAAGATTAAAGCATGCCACTCTGGTGGATAGTGGGCTCGGGGTACAATTTGAATCTGGGATCTTCTACTTTATTGTCTACTGCTGTGTCTACCACATTGGCTGACCTGGTTTGAGAGTATGTCAAAGTTTGTATATGGTTGCTGACATTAAAGTGTATGTATACAATTGTACACTGTATTTCCATTTATTACAGAGTAAAGTTTGTTGTCTTAGTTGCAGCATATAAAGTAGGATCATTCCTATTTCTATCAACCTCCCTATCCTTATACTGTATAAGTTCATAAAAAAGCAAAATATGCACAACTTCAAAATTCTTTGCACTAAGAAATAATTTGGGAATCTTTTAAACATCATGAATGATTTTGCAATAATGGACAAATGTACATCTGCAGATTATTATTATCTTTTTTAAAATTTAAATTTTATTCTTTATTTTTATTTATTCAATTTTAAGCAGTCTCTTCTCTATCAAGGACGTGATGATTGCACCAAACTCCCTACTGTCATATCCATACGATGTGATTTCATGAGTTTAGCCTTGTCAGATCTCATTCTGACCACTTTCACCAACAATTGCCACACTATTTGCTGCCTTTTTCCCAAACGGGAAGGACAGCAGCAAGCAGGGTTCTTGGAGGTTTTAGGCATTGCATTTGAAAATTGCTCCCAAGTGTTTCAAGATGGGCGGGGGGGGGGGGGGGGGGGGGGGGGGGGGGGGCAGTGAGTAAAGGGAAATTTGTAGAGAGATTTGAGACACGAAAAAGAGAGGGAGAGGATTTTCAGAGAGAAAAGTCTGAAAAAATCATTTAAAATGTTATCAGTGTGGCCACTATTTGCTCAAACTGGAAGATTTTCACAGGATTTCATACTGTCTACACTTTCTTTCTGGTCTGACAACACACAATGTCTATAAAACATCGAATGATTTTAAACTGAAGAGGTGGCATCAAGGTTTTCTTGAGCAAATTGTGTTAGGGACTGGGTGATACTATCAGACATTTTGGTATTTTTAAAGGGCAAAACCGGTTTCAAATGCGCCCTACATTTGTTCACGATTATTTCGTATTGATGTTGATTGGGAGGAGAGCTTCACCAGTCTTAACTTCACTGACACAGTATCCCGTGGGAGAATTCTCAAAATGCACAAAAACATTTCTGAAATTATCATTCGGTGTGTAGTCCTAAATCTAACGAAAGGATCATGACTTACAATGTATACAGTTCGACCTCGATTATCCGGCCATGTCGGGACTGGCACTCATCCTGATTTATAAGCGAATTGGCCAGATATGGGAGACACAATGTTAATATAGCAGCTAGGCAGGTAGCGTACCCCGCAACGGTGGTGTAATCTATGCTAGCCTGCGCAAAATTGTAGTCCCTTCTTCACAAAAATAAAGTGCATCTTTATGTGAAAATCATACATGTTTTACCTCATTAGATATTGAGAAACCTATCATGCTTATCTTATGAAATTAGTGAAATAGGTCCATGAAAAGATGTTAAAGTCACTGTTTTTTTCTCAATTTTTGGATGAAAAAAAAAGTCCTTCACTGCGTGAATGCGTCCGGATAATAGAGATTTCCGGATAAAAGGAGGGCGGATAATCGAGGTCGAACTGTATGTGATCGTGGGAGACAGAATCTACAAAGTTGTCTGACTTTTTAAAGTCAACAGGGGAAAGTCGCTGGCGCGTAATGGAACCTGCTGCAAATAGAGCACAATCTTCACAGGATTAAAGGTACTCAGCTTCTCTTGTATTTAAGGTTGTCGGCACTATTGACAAAGGAAGACATTCTAGAGATTGACTGAAGTTCCAGGGATTTAGGATCTGAAGTATCTTGGCTTTCTTTTGCTATTGATAAGCCATACGTTGTAGGTGTTACTGGAATTTTAGAAGAAACTTTCCCTTTGTACAGTGGACTGCTGTTATAACAAAGTCCTCGGAACCACCAGTTTTATTTCATTACATGGAAATTTCATTATCTAAACAAATAAACAATGAAGAATAGAGAGCGGATAATGTTGAGGAATGCATTGTCACTTCTTTATAACCATATTTTTTTTTCTTATAATCGTGTTTGTTAAATAACAGGAATGCATTGTAATAAGAAGCTCAGTAATTTCAAATGTTAGGGTCTTTGCTGCATTGTAAAAAATGCACAAGATTTTGCCTGTTTGTTTGTGTTTTTTTTTTTTTTTTACTTTTAAGCCGATGCTATTTTACAGTCAAATTGCCATCATGCATAATACACCACTGACAAGCTTTTCCTTGAGCACAAAATTCTGAAAATAAAAGAGTTGTATTTGTTTCAACTTGGTCAATTTATGTTTAATTACAACTGCAATCATCTACCCAAAATATTTTATTCTTTATTTCACCGTAACAGCCACGTACATAACTATCCCACTAGACAATCTAAAGAATTTCATCTTCCCTTAGTTAGAACTGTACACACTCAAAATACATTTGTTTATACCGGACCCAGATTTTGGAATAGCTTAGATAATGATCTAAAAGAATCTGTGAAGTTAATTACATTTAAGTATAAACTCAAAAAATATTTGTTTTCTAAATACCAGTTAATTCTGTTCAATGAAAAAACCCGTCATGTTTCACTTTTCCTTGAGATTTTGTAGTGTGTCCACAGACCTTTTCCATCCCTCTCCTTTTCCTTCTCTATTCTTCCCTGCTCCTTTTTCCTCGTTCTTCGTTGTCCAGTATCTGTCTGAGTGCATTTCCTCAAATTCTGTTGTTTCTGTGTATTGTGTTATTGTTGTTGTTGTTGTCGTCGTTATGTTTTTCTGTGGCCGATTGCATATCTTCCTTTCCGTTCAATTTTCCTGGCACACCTGGCCCCATAGTGTCTGTGCCACAAATGTGATATGTTATATAGTTTATACGTTTGCATCCTAAAATCCTAGTAAGTATTGTTCATAGTATCAACATCATTATATCAATGAGTAAAATGTGCAATAGTATATAGAAGAATTTAAAATGAATATGTCTTATTGGTATAACAAATTGGTGCTGTTGTTGTTTTGTTCCAGTGTTCCACGTTTTACAAGCGTGGCTTTTTTAGTGGAACACTGTTTTCCATCATTGTGATTATTTACTATTTTTGTTGCCATGACAAAGTGCATTGTTTCTTTTTTACGACATCATTCGTGTATAATTTATATTGTATTGAAAAAAAAAACCTTTATCGGACGAGTGTAAGAGAAATGAAAAAAAAAATTGTATCACTTTGGATTATGTCAACTTTTTCTTTTCTTTTCTTTGTGATGATGGAAATAAATAAACTATTGAACTATTGAACAGACTTGGTATAACTTATCCTTGTCTTGCAGACAGTGTCTGTAATATTTATTTTCCCCCTCTGTTGCAGCTTTATCATGACTTCCCAGGTTTATCTAAACATGAAGTATTAAGCCAGTACAGAATTGTGTAAGGATGGACAATTACTTTAATACTAAGCTGGTTGTGAATTGCTTCCATAAGTTACAGTAAATCATTTAGATGAATTATTTTATGAGATTGCCATTTTCCCAGTCAGCTTCTATTTGCTTATTTTTTTGTGTGCGTTCATGACAATTGGCAACCATGATCACATGTTTTATAATTTTGCGGATGTATGTGCCTTTTATGAGAACAAATTCAACAACAATAGATACAGGCAATTGCTATCTGTCAGCTATGTATGTTATCAAATTTTTTCTCTTTCAGTTGTTGCAGAAATTTTAGAAAATATGATTATGACAGCTTTTATAGTCTTGTTGAACAGGCTATTTTTCTCATCATTGGTCCTCAAATCATTAGACTATGCATCTTCACACATTATGTGAGGACTAGTTCTTCCATTAACAGCAGTCAATCCATTGAATAAATGCTGCCAAGTAGAACCTGTTCAAGAGTTTTGATGGATGGAATCACTGTGTAATCGTTGTTTTCCTGTTCTGTCCTGGCAGAAATTGATGGCTGCAGTGTGGATCAATTTCATAACATGATGCCATACCTTAATTCCATCTTCATCTGAAAAGCAAATGAAATCGGGGTAGATTTTATCATGCAATTCTTGGCATGCATGGAGGCAAATTCTCTCCCCATTCCTTCCCCTGCGTGCATGTTTGACAGATAAAGATCGTGTTCCACTTCGCTTATCACCTGGCAAATTGAAATTTGAGCAGTGCCCGTGTATTGTCCAATGGGGAGAAAATTCACCACCATGGAATGGAATGGGCAGAGGGATGCAGAGTAATCGTCAGTCTTGCATTGATCTCCTCTGGCATGTGAAAGGATCGCATGCTCATGTAAATGTTGGCAAGTTATCAAGGATATTTGTTGCACGCACACAGCATAATCTATTCTCTATCATCTTCAACATTGTAGAAGAGTCAGCGGTTTTATAAAATGTTCATCTCAACAACTTTGGTCTGCCCTGTATTCCCCCTTAAAATTAGTGCAGTATTTCATCCATAGTTTGTACAAACTTCTCTCCTTATTTGATGAACATTAGTAATGATATTATTGTATTGACTGTATGTGTTCTCCATTAAAACAAAGTACAATCGACTACTTCTGATCATGTGTCAAATGGTATTGGTCCAGAGATGTTTTTCAATCACGGTTTGCCAGAATTAACAACACAAGGACCGTGTGAACGTAACTGAACTCCAATCATGTTTTTAGGGGCGGAGATCATCCATGGTGACCCTTCAACCACTCCAACAGAAACACGGCATATTGGAAAATGAATCAACATGCCTAGATAAAAAAAGTAATAATAAATAATAAAATATATAAATTCACCCATATATATCTATAGAGAGAGAGAGAGAGAGAGGGGGGGGGGGGCAGAGAAGTTCAATAATAGTGAAAACCGCCTCACTGCCTTGCCCTGCATATTCACATTCAGATGATTAAAAAAAAAAATCCTTATAGCATGCTGAACAAGAAAGCTTGTTCCTAACATTCTACCATAGGAGGTTTGATAGCAGTGAGAATGTTATGGCAATAAATGACAGCTGTGTGATAATTTCTCTACATACAAAAGATCAATGAACATGTGAAGAACAATATATACAAGCTTGGGGGGAGTGTTTTTGACAGTTATAATGTCAGGAGGTCATCTGACGCAGCGTTGCCTAGGAAACGTGAAATTGTCATCTGTGTCTCGAATTACTCGGATCAAGCCCTCTGTTTCAACATGAAATCTCTGTGAGATTATCATTCAGTGAACAAGTGTTTTTCTATGACTCTGCTGAAAATATTTATTGAGAAATGAAAATGTGATTATGTGCTCATTGTTGTAAGCTTGTGAAGATCTATTCCATAAATTTATGTAGAAATAACAGACTGGTATAAGCACAGGAGAATGTTGGTAGAAATGCATTAGACTTTAATACAATGACAATATATTTTTTTTTGTCATCCTGTTCTAAGCACACAAGACAAATTTTGCCTGAGTGTTTATTTGCTGATCTTTTTTGCTTTATAACCGGTGATTTTAATGAAACCACATTATATCTTTGAAATTATTAGATTTTACAGTGTGGGGTATTCAATTCGATCAATAACCATTCCATGAGCTGAGAAGATAGCATTCATTTGTTGAAGTAGGCAAACCATCAATTGTATGGTATCTGGGTTCAAGGGATAATGCAGTTTTGGTTGATATGAGGCTTGAGGTTTCCAACATTTTTTTTTATGATGATCATTTGAGATAATGAGAAACCTCATATATGTAATATGAAAGACCATGCAATTCTAAGAGGAATTCAAGGTTTGATAGAAATTGGTTTTGAAATGGCAGAGATCCAAAACAAACTGATCTTAATGAAAGATGGGACCAACCCTTTTGTTATAATGTATGATTGCTTTGTTTTACTTTGTTTTTGATTATCTTGGTCATTTCCAAACTGATATCCATCAAATAAACTTTGAATCTCCTTCAGAATGTTATGCATTTTCAGATTTCATAAAGCTATCTTTGATTAAGTATCCCGCAAAAAGTTAGAAGCTGAATTTTCACCTCAACCAATATAATATATCCGTTTAATCTCGCATGCGCATAATACTGACTTCCAGATTACAATGCTATGCCATATTAGTGTTCTCTCTCCAACTTGGACTTGCAAGAATACCAGATACACCAATAAGTGTAGACATGGCAAGCCATGGAATGTCGGCTCAACCAAGTGTCATGTCAGTTTTCACATTCCTAAATAATATACATCCTGTATATTTCAAACTCCATTATCCTGGCCCAATGCTGTTAGGAAAGCTCATTTTCTGAGTTTATTACTAGCAAATCTTTGTCAGTCCTACTTGTTTTTTTTTTAACTTGAATCTTGCCATGTTAGTGTTGACTTCCCACAAATGTCTTTAATCCTCATTTTGCCTGCTTTGTCTTTCTCCTTGTCTTGTCCTCGTTCTTGTCCATTTACATGTATACAATATTCATTTTTTTTATTTTTTTATAATTCAAACTGCAAATGCAGTCCACCAAGGGTGTGACCTCTGATAGGCCAAGGGCCTTTGTCATTCCCTCACACCTGCTGCATTTTTTTGTACTCTTTTACTTTTTCGTACTGTATTGTAACAGTCTTTGTATTTTTTGTCCTTTGAAATTGTTTCATGTATTTCCGTGTCACGTTCTGTTAATTATACATTGTATGTCTAGGTTTGTGCATTTTTAAGAGATGTGAAATAAATTGAATTGAATTGAATTGATTTGGAAAGTACATTGTACTCTGGCAGGTCACATTTTGTTGGAAGCAGAAATGTTGAGGCTCTACATATATATCGTGGCTGGGGTGACAAGACCTTGTATATGAAATTTTGGTAAAAATTATTATTTTTTTGATAAATGGTCAGATAATATGGTAAATGATGTAATGTCAAAATCCTAAATGTCATACCCAAAAATTAAGCCACCACGGCATGTCAAAGGAAATGCTCTCCCATTTGATGGAGTGCTTTGGCTGCCATGTTTTTTTGCTCTCCTGAACATTTGACATTTTGTATACACAAGGTCTTGTCACCCCAGCGGCGATATGTACCACATCAATTATTGTGTTATTACTGTATGTAGACAACTTTCATTCAGTCATGTCAACAAAGACTGAAATTTTCCCCTCTTCTTTTGAGCAGCTGTTGTGCACATAGAGCCATTGCTCCAGAAATTGATCACCTGCTCCTATCAACCACACAGTATCGCCCATTAAGTATCCAGTATATCCATTTCAGTGAGTGGTTTTTCATCAGTGCGAGCGGTAGTAATGAAAGATGCTGAGGCAGCAGAATGTTAAAACCTATTACATTGTACCTCTGCACCTATTTGAGCATTGAAATTGTTGCCGTGGTAACAAATTGTTGTGTACGTACAATAATTACAGCTTCGTGTGAGATGCACCCGATGCACCTATAGTAAAATTGAGTCCGTATAACACTATTGTATTTCCTGCCAGCCATTTATTGAAATACATTCTTTTTACAAGTTCAGTAAAAATGTGAAGGAAAATATGAACTGATTGCAATATTACATGATGAACTTAAAGGACAAGTTCACCTTCATATACATGTGGATTGAGTGAAGGCAACAATATTAGTAGAACACATCAGTGAAAGTTTGGGGAAAATCCGACAATCCGTTCAAAAGTTATGAATTTTTAAAATATCTGTGCGATCACTGCTGGGGGAGAAGACTACTACAGTGTATGATGTCACATGCGTACAACGATATAAAGAAAATAAAAAGAGAATATCACAAAACTTGACTTTTTGAATAAAGTGCACATTTCCTCGACTTGTTACTGACTTATGTTAGGGGTAATATTATTCCCCTTGACTTCTGAAAGAGAGAAGTCGAGCGTTCTTTTATTATGTGAGAAAAGTGAGAATATCTTGAATTTTCTTTATACTTTCTTTATATAGTTGTACTCATATGACATCACAAGCTATAGTAGTCTACTCATCCAGCCATGACTGAGCATAAACTTCAAAAATTCATAACTTTTGAACGGATTGTCCGATTTTCCTCAAACTCTCATTGATGTGTTCCACTAATATTGCTGCATTCACTCAACCCACATGTCTATGAAGGTGAACTTGTCCTTTAACATGAAGAATGCTGTAATCTTTTAATGTCAAAAAGTGGGAGAGTTCACGTAGGAGTGAGGGTCTTTTAATATAAAGGCTAGGTTCAACAGGGGCTTGACCCCTAATAAGGCAGAAAGATTTAAAAAGACACACCAAAGAACAACAAACATTTGATCACTTCAGAATGAGTAGAGGTTTGTAGGAAGGCAAGACATATGGTATGTCAAATGGAAGGTTTACCTATATGTGTGCCACATACTATTGTAGGGTGGTACATCCTATTACCGGACGCTTTTTTTCGTGGCTTTGAATTCTGTACTCAGAGGATGAAATTTCGGCTAAAAATAACACCATTTATTCACAGACTCCTGGAAATTACGAATTCAGCCAACTTATGTCAATTCTTCGTTCCAGTTTTTAGAAAATATGCTTCAAACGTTCCCCCTCTTAAAATAGTTGTTTTTTGCGCGGTGCTAAATCGCATTGTATTACTGGATGCGATTTTCGTAATCGAGTAATCGAGGTCTTTCGCACCTAGTCCTTGCACGAGAATCACAATTCATCCCAAAAATCACTGTACACATTCTCACCGAGCGGATGACAAAGAAAAAATCGGCAAATGAGGCTCAAATTTTGTATTTTACGGTAAAATGTCTGTCTCGAACATTTCGAACAGTTCACGCAATAAAACCTTGTGAGAAAATCGACAACTGGTTATAGACTCTACTTCAGTTTACGTGCTTTGTCTATGGGAGCTGCACGCCCGGGTGATGAGTTGCGGGCCCCTTAGCGCACAACTATTCCGCATAGTTCGCGTTTGAGGACGATAGCTACAAATTTCCGATATCGATCAGTGAGATTTTGGTTCTTTTGGAATCTTCAGCATTTTTCCTGTATGTGAGTGGGATTTCATAGAATTTCAGTCGTGAAATGTGATTCAAACATGCATGAATATTAACTATATACGAGGTGCGGGTCACTCAACTATAAATTTGAGTTAAAATGTGATTTTGTTCGTGTTTTCACATTTTTATGTGGTGTTTTTTGCGATTTCGGTCCACACAAAGTTCTGTTAGGCTACTCTACGAAGTCTCGCGCGTACAGAATGTCATTAGTACGCAAAAATGTGCGTGTCCGGTAATACCATGCGTCCGGTAATACCATGCTTGCCCCTATCACATCATTATAATACTGCAATGCATGAGCACTTCAGAAAAAAAAATGTGTTCTTCACAGCCACATCACTGAATTCCTAAAGAAGCGTGTTGATAGAAATACAGTATACATCAAATGAAGGGAAAATTTGAGACTTTGCTGTCGTAGAATTTATGACACAAAGCTATGGCTACATTTTTTCAAATGGTCTTTTAATTGTTAATTCAAAATATAATCTAAAAATAAACTGCCACATTGTGTTCTTGGTCATGACTGTACCTATATACGTGAATGAATGGGTTGTTCGGAAATTACATATATTTCTCTTTGAAGGTCTAACTTTGACGGAAAATCTGAGTTTACCCCTCCCCCCCCCCCCCCCCCCCAATCGCAGCTACACTAGAATCAGTCACACACAACAAGCTAACAGTACAAGGTATGTGTGCAGGAATGGAATGGCGCTTGGAGCTGTCAGTGTAATGTGGTATATTGCAAATTATCAACCTATTTGTGCATGGTTGCGCATTTGAGAATGAAAAGATGTAAAGTTGGCAATCCATCAGCTGATGATTGGGTACTGTAGAAGTGGACATTTCTGCGGTGTTGAAATTTTTGCGCATTTCGTGCAACCAGAAACTAGTCCAAATTGACATAAAAAGCACATAATATGACATTTGCTTGCCATTATGTGCTCCTGAAGTTGATGTCTTGATTCTGTGGAAGTAAAAACGTGTGAAACTTTTTTTTTACCCAGCTGAGCATGAAATATTAGGTGTGCGAAAATATCCACTTTTACAGTATGCGAACATGGCATACAAAGAGTTAACAAATGTACTGTGAAAGAGAGAGAACAGAGTCTGTAGTAATCATACCAGACATGCAGTGAGATCTTTGAAGAAACATTACGAGCTGGAATTGCTTACAGCTGTACATGCTATTGTCCCATTCACTGTCTTTTGGCTTTTTGCCGCAATTCATGCTTACAACTTTGACTCTTATTGTTTAAAAAGATAAAAAGAAGACACATATTATATCTGTAATATGATATGGACTGATTTTGCTGACACACATTTCCCATAGACGCTTGCCCAAGTACAGGCATGTATATTCGAGACTCATCCTCAGTTGGTTAATATCTAAGTTTATCACGTATGAAATGATTATAGCAGTAAGTTGTAACAAATGTGCCTGCTGGATATCGGAACATGTTAAAGGCATAAAAGGAGGGAGAAAAGTGCAGACATATGATATTCCAGGGCCCTGTTTTATGAAGAGTTAAAATTGATTATATAGTTGATTTCAACTGTAAGTCTATGGCAGCCTGTGTGGTAAGGAAATTTTAAATCGATTTTATCTTTTGGTAAAACGGGGCCCAGAATGCCACAAAGTGAAGATTAGCTGTTCACACATGCACAATACATTTCATTTCATCACTCTGCGTGATTAGATGGGGATACAGTATAGAACAGTACTTTGATAATTCATCCGTGCTGTCGATTTCTGACGTGAGCCTGCACGTGGGCCAGACGCGTGCGAGATGAAACCAAAGACAGAATTAAGCGTGTATCAAAGTTATGGAGTCTTCAGTTACAGCATAGCTGCTGCCTTCTGATGTTACTATTATGTTCTCGAATATCACAGATCTTACCTTGCGGTGCATTTCCAAAATAGATTTGAAAATACATCATGAATTCAGTTTTTTCCCTACACTAGCAACATGATGGCAGAGTGCTTTTCTGCCCAAACAGCTAGTGTTACACCAAGTAATATTTTGTTCTCCTTGTTCATCTTTATTTGTCAGGCTTGATGATTTTAACGTTTGGATGTCCTTGCTCTTAACTGAACACTGGATGAAATTTTGCTCTTCCCATCATCACGCTGAGAGAATCTGCCGGGAATTGTCAAATTTAGTTTGTATATGAGGTTTATCAAATTTTACAATCTTAGTGCTGTATATTTCTTCTGGAAAAGAAAAGAAAAACAGAAATGTATGTTTGTCCCCAAACATGGCCCAGCAAAGCAAGCATTGATTAAAAGCCCTACCATATGGCTTTGCGTCCTCGAAGATCGGTGAATTCTTGATCGTCATGTTAATCATTTATATGCAGATTTGAGAGGAAACATTTTCCTAGCTGTGAGTCACAAACTCAAGATGGATGATGGTAGTGCGTAAAGTCACATCCTTATCAAATACTTTAATGACAAGAACAAAGTTCAAATCCTGACAAGCACTTTATCATAGCCATATGTGCAGCTCATCCACTTGTTATTTGATATATGTAGAATATATATTTTTTTCCTTATCAGCAGAGGATGTGGCAAATGGGAAAATACATGTATATCTCCACAAAATTTGCCTTCCCTGAGTGCAAACTTTTACATGTACATCTGTGTGTTATTTATGTGCATATCAGAATGGAATCTGATTTGACACTGAATATATTTGCGTTATGAAATGCAAATGCTATCTATATGTGGAGAAGCAGTGAACATTTCACTATATTATTTATTTCACATGAAATCTCTGTCTCTCTATTAGAAACTTTTATATGATTAAAAACCAGAGCTAAACCATGTGGCATGAATTCAAATAATGATTCAACATCAAATTGTCATGCTTATTTTTTGAAAGTACTTGCGAGTAAGACTGTGGCTTACAATAATTTATACACTTTTTGCCTGTAATGATAAATACTTATTTGATAATTTTACAGGATATGCTTGTTTGGTAAGCATATAAAATGTGCAATTTGCTGGCACTTACAAATTTTCTTCTGCTTCATAAATGTTATTCAAATCATTGCCAAAGTTAACCCCCTGACTTGGCAGTTTACTTCGTCACAGCTGTGCATAGAAATATCAAACTTACTTTTCCCCCATTTTGTGTGTTTCATCTTCAACTTCAACTTTATTTCATTAAAGTTCATGCCACAAATGATGTAATGATTAGTAAAATAACTTCAGGGAACAAAGGACATTGATTTTATTCATGATAAATACAGTTGTAGTTTGTTTGTTTGTTTGTTTGTTTGCTTTTATTTCTGCATTCGATCAGATGCAATTTGAATGCAAACTTCAAAAAGTACAAAGACAAAGAATAACAAGTGCAGTGAAATAAACCGATAACAGTACATAAATAGATACACATAGGTGATTGCATTGAGCAACGTAGATACACAGAAACATAAAATAAGATATACAGTATTTTTCAGTAAACAACAGAGATAATTGAATGCAGGAGACCACCATCATAAGCGTTTAAGCTTGAAATGGGTGGAGGCTTCATAAAATGACTATCCAACGACATAACTCTCTTGGAGGAAGGTGATCAGGTGAGTGCAGTGCAGTTGCAGGTGAGAGTGCAAGATGCAGTTGAAGGAAGAAAATAGAGATTGACAATAAGATGACAATCTATACTATAAATATTTGTTAGCTCAATTGGTTTGGAGAATATAATTGTATCAAATATCATTTAAGTGAAGCTTTCAAAGAATAAATACTTGAACAAGACTTTATATTATCCGGGAGATTATTCCAAATGTCCGGACCCGAATGTCTTATAGATTTATGTGTCACTAATAATTTGGGATTCAAAAGGTGGAAATTTCTACATATATGAGTAGGGTACGAATGGACAGAAGTATTGAACCTAAACATGTTATCAAACGATGATGGAAGTTGATCATGTATATATTTAAACATAATTACTGCTACTTGAATAATATTCAAATCAAAAACCTTCAATGTTTTAAGCTCATGTCGGGAAGAGAAAAGAATAAAGTCAAATGTGTAGATTGCACTGTGGTGGTACTCTCATTGGTAATTTCAGATTTATGTACCTTTTAACAGTCATAGTCGACATAATATTTCCTTTTTTTTATACTATTTAAACATGTTGTAGACTTAATATGACTACAGTTGACTGCAATTGTATGCATATCATCGAATTGTGCTTTCATTGAGTATACTTATAGATGCAATCATCCTAAAAAGCACACATCACACGGAGAAGGCAAAATTGTTGAGGGCTACGTTGCCAAACATAATGGACGCATTGGAGAGCCGGAATTTTGTCGTTGGCGGTGATGTGAACTGATGGTCGGCTAATGAGCATGCCGTGATTCACCTGTCTGTCCTGCTCTCTGGACAATAGAGTGAGAAAGAGGATTGATTTGTGCTGGCTTAGGGCTTGCATCCCGTTGCCTAGCAACGATACAATGACAGACCACGGCACACCATTAAGTGTGATTGTGAATGTTCCTAGAATGGCATAGTGCATGTGGTAACATTTTCTTTTTCTTTTTAGCTGTGAGGGAAAATAGTAGCAGACATCACATTGTACTGTGAATATTGATCTTTTTCATTATACAGGACAGAATAGGAGCAGATGAATTAAAAGTGAAAAAAAAAAACTGATACAGACTAAAGATATTAGTATACAGGCAGGACTACATGTACGCTGTATGTATTCTTCTGTTTAGTGCAGTTTTCCTTCAAACAGAAATCCAAAGAAATATGGACAATTAGGAGGAGGATTTACTTTTGTGTAGAATCTTAGTGATAATTGAACATCAAGAGAAAAACAAAAAGACTATGAGGCAGGGATTTTATGAACAAATCTATTTTGGAAGCAAGAATTTGGAGGCCATATCATGTTTTGATAGTATGACCTTTGCATATTTTATTAGACAGCTCAAAAATAGTATTTACTTTGTGAAAAATCTACGAGATGTTTGTTGTCATTATCCCGCAAGTTCTTATTTGCAGAAGCCAGTGGCAAATATAGATTTTGCTGTGATTTACACACATGTGGCATAAATTATTGCTCAGTGAAAATATATGTATCCACACCAGGCATAGATTGCTCAGCGGTAGGTAACCCACATATTACTTTAGCCATCTGATTGGTCAGTTCTTGTTAAGGACAGAACCTCAATCTGCCATTTTGCATTCCTGGGCAGGGGAATTGCATCATCATCGAGCGCAAGCAGCTGTACTGACAACTTCCACCGCGCTGTGTGCCTTTGTCCTTGTGCCGAAAGTGGTTGCTATCCCCCCCCCCCCCCCCCCCCCCCCCCCTTATCAATGCCAACTGACCTGTTATGAGGTATTGATTGAAGGCAAATATCTGACCAAGAGATGTTAGAAAGGCCACTTTAACAGTCATCTCTCTCTTTAAAAAAAAAATCAAAGTACTACATTGAAATTTGCAGCAATATATCCACCCCATACACAAAACAAAACACAGTGCTATAGGTGCAATTAGTGTCTTGGTACATTAATGGATAGTAATGGATGGTATTTTTCAAGAGGGCGTGTACACTGTATTTTCATAATTTTGAATGTTAAATCTAGATTTGAATATGTCTTTGATGTTTGATATCATCCATTCTTCTGAACAGTAGGTAGCAATGTCTGTCTTTGGATTCTATATAGTTGTTTGCAAAACATACTTTTCACAGTATAGGTCTCTTTCATAGCTACTTGGTGTAGTGAAAAAAACAATCACTTCTCAGATGCTTGTCGACATATTGAAGAGACTGATACATAAGTCAACTTGCTGAAACACACAATACGATAAACCTCAGGATGTGATAGTACTTACTAAGAGTACAATATGTACTCTTGGTGTTGAATGGGTTAATGGTAGGGAAGGCCACCCAAAGTACACACTGATACGCTGTCACTGCTAATTTGTGAAAGCCTGTACCTTGACTTTTAAGAGTGCATCCATCAGCGTCGCGTCGTATCATTCTCAGTCGTACAGCCCTGGCTTCCTGCATGGCAATTGGGATCGAGAAAGAGTTGGTTGTGTATTCAAGTCCACTACTATGGCTACTGCAGCTGTGCAGATCGACAAAATGTATGATGGTATCATACATGTGTACTATGTAAAGGGCAGAGCATATAATGTTTCTAATATGTCTGATCTTCTTACCATTTCATGATTGATTACTGTGATGAGCGCATATAAGCTTGCGCTGCAAGTCAGGACTGGATGATTTGATTTAATGAGACAGCGGGGCCATTCACACTAAATGCAAGCTACCACATTATTTCAAATACCAGTACCATGACACTTACAATTCACAGAACACAGCGCAATACATTCAAGATGATCCACTGTTAATAGAGTGTAACTTTTATGTCACAACTATGGCATACAGTGAATATTATTATTATTTTTTTGTGTGTGTGCGGTAGCTCACTCTTTTATGAACTCTTCCAGTAAGTGGGTATTTCTTTGACTTGGAGACTAGATGGTGACCCTGTAGAGACTTGAGTCTTACTGGTTACGGAGACATCTCTGCGATGTCTCCTTTACATATAGTCATGGCCAAGTTGCAGAAAATAATTTTGTCTGTGACATACATCCGTGACCTTGCGGAGACCCATTGGTGACTGGTTTTCACAGGAGACATTGCGGAGATGTCTCTGAGATGTCGCAGTTTACAAAGTCCTCATGACTATCAGACAGATAAGATGTCACCTTTAGGTGTGAGTTTCTTCAATTTGTCTCCCTCTACAAATGAAATTTGTTAAGATCGCTACTGCTGATCTGTAGATTAACAGACATGTTGGAAAAAAAGGAACCAGTGGGACTCAAACTTGTCGTGTACTGCTTTCCAGGTAGTGACAGTACCACCAGGCTGTCCCTGGTTGCCGGCAGTGACACGATATGAACGTGGACAAATACCCAAGCTCCAAAATTCCGACATTGTTATATTGAGTAGTCCAAGGAAGACAGGACATATTAAATGAAAGCAGGATATCATTATTCAGAGGGGTGAAGTTTTCGGTGTGAGTTTCTTCAGTTTGTTTCCCTCTATTGTTTGTATCATTTGTAGAGGGAGACAATGAGATTAAAGAAACTAACACCTAAACCTTCACCTCTCTGAATAATATCTTGCTACCATTTTTATGGTCTTGTTTACCGTTGGGAGCAGTAATTTAGAAAATGTTCATGATATCACTTTTGATATGTGTAGGTCAGTTGTATAACAAAACATCTACCATATAAAATGTTTGAAATCAAGCCTAAAATATAAGGAGATCTATCACTATTTTTGTCATTAAACCATAACTGCAGACGGTTTAGTCTGGAAACATTTTTGTCATAACTATTGTTCACATTTTATACTTTACATCAATCATACTGGTTCAAATTTTTAAATTGGTTGTTTCTATCCCTAACTCACATTGTAGAGCTATTTTGATGCACTAATGCTGAATTTTTGTTTCATCTGCAAATGGTAAATTATGCCTTTAAAGTCTCATCTAATGAAAGAGGCCCTTTCCTAGAGTAGATATCCAGTGATAGTGTCGATGGTAGATGTGTGTATGTGTGTGTGTGGGTGTGTTTGTGTGTAATAACTGATGGAGATGAACAGATGTGTGTCTGCCCTGCACAGATGTGAATGATGGCTTCATTATGTGTACTCAATACCTGCCAATTAGCTCCAACAGACTTTGCCTCTTGATAGACACCGCTATATTGTACCCTCGACTGTCTGGTTTGCCTTGTGCGACGGAAGCATCCCTAATTTCACAGGTTTCACACCCTGCATAAAAGAAAGGACAGGAGCATTGCTCTTTAATTTGCAGTGAAATACACCTACCCATACTGTGTTCTCTTTTTTTTCTCTCAAAAAGATGCCACTACCTATCACAAAAGATACCTTATATAGTCACTGAACCCCAGTTATCCAGATATTAAGTTTTCCAATGAAAAGCTAAATCTACCATCTGAATTGTTGAGAGAGCTGGCAACCAAACAAAAAAGATATATGTATATATATATATATATCCCTAGTTGGCACCTTAGGGAGACATATTGGGGGGAAGTGTCTTCATTAGGGAGACAACTGGTCATTAAGGAGACAATTTTCGTGTCTCCATTGCGTAAATTGCCATTGAACATGTATTTTAAAATTTGCATATAAAACAAATGGAAATGTCTTCCAAATGACCCATCTAGGAGCATATATATATATATATATAACATTAAGAAAAATATGCTATTGAGTAAAGATGCATTGATCAAATATGCTATTGAGTAAAGATGCATTGATATGTGCAGAATATCAGACATAGATACTGTACATAACAGGTTAACTACTCTCATCTTGGGAATGCATTGTACAAGCCTCATGAAAATCAAGTAATTCCACATTTTTGAATGTTTTTAAATTTTGGAATTAGAACAGGCAGTAGTTTTAGAGCATAACAGTTTTCTGATTCTGATTCTGATTTGGCTTTGAACAGGTATTACATTTCTCAGTTCCAAGCCATATATGCCATATTTTGCAGCATTTTTCCCCTTTTTTTGTCAGCTTTGATATTCATTTGTCTGTAACTTTATCAGGTAACTTGATGATGGATATTGTATAGATCTATACATAAATGTATGGACAGAAATTACTTCACATTCTTTACTGTTTGAATATAATGTAGAAATCAATAAGTTTGAATGATTTCAGTCCGCAAACATGCACTATATATAAAAGTCAGGCAGAGCAACAGGCTTGGCTAAGCTTGCTTTTCACATCACCGCTGCAGTGCCTGTTATATCAATGTTGGGGGAAATTCCAAGGAAGTTACGTTCATCAGCGGGGTCTGATCGGAAGAATGCCTGGATGCCATTTCCCATCATACCTGTCAGTCAAACTTCAAATTGTGCCTGCAAATTTGGCATGCATCTTAGGGAGTAGGGGGTGGGGAGGGGGTGGGGTGGGGTGGGGGAGTGGGGTGGGGTATTTTTTAAAGAGGATGAGAAGGTGCAATGAATGTTTCCCCCCTCCCAAATCATCAGTGAAATGGTTCCTTCTCATTGTGAATAGCACCTCATCCCCATTTTAGTTGCCTTTTTATTGGTATATTAATGTGAAACAGCCAAAGCGTCCGACTAAAATGCTTCACTAGAAACACGGGCACCTCCCACTGTGTAAAGTTGTGTACATATAGATTTCTATTGAAGAAGATAGCACAATCTTCTGTGTAATGGTGACTTGGTGATATGTAGTGGGATTTTTTTATATCACTTAGGTAATATTGTTTTTTCTTTTCTTCTTAGCTATTGCTATTGTAGAATTGTATTATATTGCATTCTATCTATTTTATCATTGCCCCTTTCGTGTTTTCTATTTTTTACTTTTTATGTAATACAACACTCTGAAAAGAGCAGCAACCACTCTGATTAGTTTGTAACTAGATGTAACGCAGTACATAAGAAATTACATTTATATCATCTACGTCTTGTCCATCCTACAAAGTTGAAACTGAAGAAGCTGGTTAGTTTGTGCAGAAAGTCACGTCATCAGTCGAAACTTGCGGATGCATTGAATTACAAGGAAGTAAAGAATAAATAAATCAAGTTTAAACTCATGTAGTGTAAACACCTGATGTACTGTGACTATGCTTAAGATAGATAAAGAAGAAATTAAATTTGACATACGTAATTGATTAAGATACCCCTTTCTGTTGTATTCATATGAGCAGCGGCGCTGTTTTTCTTCCCTGGCAAACTCCAGAACTGAATTTGACGTAGGTGTAAACATTGTATCATGGTAAATTGCATCTAATGAAGCTACGCAAGTAGTGTAACACAATACTTGTTGTGTGATATGTGAGAATGACAAATCACCCAAACTTTGCAGTGATACCTGCTGACATGACTGGAAGTCATACTGTAGTGATTTAAGATGTGAAGTAATTAAAATAAATGGCATACAGCAAATGATGCAAATGGTATTTTCTTTATCATCTAGTTGTTCACAATATTTTAAATCTGTGCCAGAATGAAACCAGTATTCTTAACCTGTTGAGGACGGACTGAGTTTGCTACAACATATGTCCATTTTTGATGATTTTGAAGTACGGTCTCTGTCATAAAGTACAAAATAATACCTTTTAAATGATATATTGGTCACTACATATAAAGGTACATTTTTAAAGTTATGGTCCAAAGAAGCAAACATTTTCTTATTGTTCTCTTTATTTTTCTTGACCTTTAATCGCAAATGTCTCCATTTTGGCAAATATGGACTTATCGGTTTTTGCGAACAAATTCTCCACATGTAGTATAGCATTGTTGAGTTCAATGTCATAAATTCTTCCAAGCGTACTGCTTAAAGATTAGGGCAAGTCCAAGATAAGGTCCCCTCAGAAGGCAAAATTTCATCTTTGCTCAATGTTGACATGTTTGGCCTCATTTTGAAGCTTATGAGTTGAAGTTTTGATTTCCGTGGAGGAAAAAATGATACTATGTAAATTTATGCAAATTTCAAGGGCTTCATTTGCATATATGTGAAACACAGCGTTACGTATGGGACATTTATAAAAATTCATATTAATTCAAAGGAAAGCAAATACTATTTGATTAATATGTGGACATAAGAAGTTCATCACATAGTTTAACTTGGTATGAACATTTAGGGATTATGCAAATGATTATGCAAATTAGCTCGTGTCCTATCATGCGATGTCCCATACGTAACAAAATGAGGTCATTTTTTTTAGGTTTTTTCTGTAATTGCTAAGGTTATTTTAATGCCCTTTTGGAAAGTTCTAATTTATTGTTTAGAGATATTAAATACCAGAGAAAAAAGAAAAAAAAGTAAAAGGAATATTTTTTATTAGGCATTGAAATAATGTTACGTATGGGACAAATGCGTTACGTATGGGACATCCTCATACATATTGCATGTGAATGCATGTAGCTAGCTGGGAAGGTCTCTCAGTATACAAATGGTCAATCATCCTGAAGAAAGCATCCCAACATTGTAGCTACTTTTTGAGTTATAGACACTTGAAACAATACATGAACTTGACTGAACAATTTTCAGAAAGGGGGAGGGGAAAATGGCAAAATTCACAATGAAAAATCAGCATTAAAGGGATGGATGGTATAGTTTTTTTGTAGAAATGGGGATTCAGTTTTCAACATTTAAAGAGATGATTGGAAACCAATTATATGAATTACTTACGAACATAAAATCCTAAGACTAGAGGAATTCAAAGTTTATGGGATGGAGATCCAATGGAGAGTTGAAATGGTTGTGATATATATAAAAACAAAAAGTAAAATGATTTTTTCTATTGCAAGTGACACACAAATTGTCCGTATTCAGTTTTCAGTAGTAGCCACAACAAAATTCATGGGTATATACATACTGAGGTGTGACTCAAATCAATGACCTGACTGCTAGACAGACATCATATATCTACTCGATCACTGGGGTTCCACGCACCAGGTATTGCTTATTTATCAAACTTAATATTTCTTGTGTCAAATTGTTTTTTATTGTTAAAAACTAAATGGCAAACTTCCCTTCATCAGTGGAAGTAAACACTTTAAACTATTCAATTTTTTAGTACTAACTATCCTGATAAAAATAGGGCATACATACTCAGGTTGGTCATAAGAAATATAGAATATGATTGAATATGATTATGATGGTACATATTTAGGGGATGTTGTTCCCGTGACAATCTGGATCAGTATTTGAATAATTTCAACTGATTCCACCTCAATAATTATGCAAAAATTTGTTTATGGGTATTTTGCAAAATTATTTTGCAAAATACCCATAAACATGCTTCTCCACACACTAAACGAATGGGGGACAAAGGGCATGCATACCCAGGTTGGTCAAAAAAATATAAAAATATGATTGAATATGATTATGATGGTGAATATTTGGGGAATATTGTTTCCTTGACAATCTGGATCAGTATTTGAGTAGTTTCAACTGATTCTACTTCAATAATTATGCAAAATACCCATAAACATGGTTCTTCACACACTAAATGAATGGGGGACAAACTGTCCCATACGTAACGGTCCCATACGTAACGCATCATGTCTGTCTTTAATTAGAACCTGTAATTAGACCTTTTTGCCTAATGACATGAAACTTACCTGTGATAATCTTGAGTGTTGTGACTTTCATCACAGTGAGTTACAAGTTGTAGAATGATACACTTTCAGAGAGTTTTGAGGTTGAAAAAAATGTTCAAAAAAACAAAATTTTTCTGGTCCCATACGTAACGGCACATATTTTCTCTTTTAGAATATAATTGTCAAGGTCATTTTTCTCAATTTTTTACATGATTATACTTCTCCTAGATATCAATCACCATGATGAAGTTCAATATGATCAAAGGCCATTAACACTATTTTTCAGGTCATAAAAGTCTCTGAATGTCCCATACGTAACATGCGTGTTATCTTGGACTTGCCCATTAACATAGTTGAACAGTATTGAACAGAGTGTAATGCTTTTCATGAACTTGAGCATCGACCACTGAAATGAAAATTTTAGGAACTTCATCATAATTATGACATTAATGGTTAGGCATTAATTGTTACTTTCTATTGCATGTAGTTAAGCTCCTTTGTACAGTTGTATCTTATGAATGTAAAGTTACTCCTAGGCATTGCAGTTTCTAGTTGAACACATATGTTTGAAAGATATAATTAACTTGTTATCAATAGATGCAAACAGCAGGGATGAGAGCCATTGATACCAAACAGTGCTACAGCATTAACCTTGACAGATGCAGAGGTGCATGTAGGGAATCATTCCCTGGGTTGCCATGGAAACAGAATATGCAATTTGTCTGTCTGAGCAAGAAGAGATGCTTCTAGCTCCTTGGTAACTGCTGTGAAATATTCAATTATATAGCATTCATTACCAAGTATGATGACATTTTAATGTTCATATTGGTTTATAGCTGATGTCAAACACCTTGCGCGGACTTCTCAGGACCCAGAAATCCAAAGCAACACTTAACCAAAAATGAAGATGAACTAATTCTCCTTTGACACACACTTCCCATTTACCCCGCCCCGAGAAATCTGGGTACTAGTCTTCAGTGGGTTATACATTAACGAGACCTGGTACAGTGTAGTCTAAAGTAACTCAGCTACATGTGAATACGCATTTGTAAGACCTTAAAGTGCCAGTAATTCAATAGCGTTGAATCATTTGTGAGACTTTCAGGTGATTTTGAATGACAATTTCATGTACGGCTATTGTGTAGGTTATCTAAAGAAGACTTAGGTACATCATATGAAATTCATATTTTACATTACTTGATTGTGTGTCTGTAATGCGTGTGTTTATCTGGGCAACTACTGAAGCTTTTAAAATGATTGTTATTACATGTGTAAAAAAAAAATAACAAAACCTGTGCTGTAGGCCTATATTTTATTTGTATCATAAAGAGATGGGTAACAGTTACATGTGTCAGACCCCTGGAAATGAAATAATGAAAATATCTTCTTCCTCATGCTAACAGTATACTCTTTGCAACATTTTTAAGTTGCACATTGGGAAAGTGAAACATAACATTCATATACTTTTCATGATATGCCCTGTCTCTTGCAAGTGCGATATCTTTCCACATCTGCACTAATGAAACAAATTCACAAATTGTTTTTTTTTTTCAGGATTAAAAACGACAACAACAACATGAAACAAACAAACAAACAATAACAAAAACATAATCATAAGTAAAAGTAAGTATCATCCCTGTCAACATGAAAAGGTAGTGGTTTCCTATTTTAGAGTGTGATTTTTTTTTTTTTTGTATGGTGTTGGAGGAGGATATGCTTTTGCATGATCTATTGTTATCATCATCAAATATTATATAAATCTTGGAACTAGAGAAATGTGAAAATTGGAAAAACCAAAGAATAAGTAGGGGCTTGAAATAAAGTTTTTTTTTCTTTTTTTTTGCCAATCAAAATCACGAAGGATTGAAAAAACCCTCTCAAAGATGACAAAGAAACAAGAAATCACTGTACCATCAAGACCAAACAGAAAGTCTCTAACACTCAGATGTATGAGCGTCTGAAGTAAATACCAGCCTTGGGCCCCATGTTGTGTAATTTGGTTGCCATAGCTATTGGTGCAAGCTGTGTTAATGAGCCTTATTATGCAACCAATGAACCTCTTTCCCCTAAGCTATCTTTTTTTTTTTCAAAACCCCATGGGGTGAGAATCAGCTGGGATTCTTGGTTGCCTTCAAGAGCCTGTGCTGATTGATTGTTGAAAGGTTCTCTGAAATACAAATGCATGTTGATTTGTGATACCCTCAATATCACATTTGCTGTGAAATTAATATCTAGAAACCCTCCATATATTCTAAACTAATTTTTCTTGTACTTTTCTTCAAATTACTTGGATACAGTATGCCCACAAAAAATCCTTCAAAACCAATATTGCTCTTGTGACCTCACCTGTCAATCATTGCTAAGGTACTGATATGTTTTACAAACGACGTTGGAATGCATCCTCCCTGAGACCGAGCATAATTTGCGTATTCCCTCGTCATATTTTTTGCTAGTCACATTAATATCACAGAAACATGCAAGTTATGCTGAGTCAAATCAATATGCATTTGTATGTCAGAGAACCTTGAAGTGACGCTTCCATGGCTAAGCAAAATGTTCAAGAGACTATATGAGATTTGTGAGGCCTTGATGTAAATGACCTGTTTTACTTATGTATGGTTCTTATATCGCTATATTGAGGAAAAGATGTGAATGAAAGTTTGGTAGCATTACCTAACTTTGATCACATTATTTTTCATTTTCTTGACTCTAAGCTTTCTAGAGATACATTGTATATGGTTCAATTTGGTTCAAGTCTGAAATATACCAGAATTTATTGATTTTGTCTTCATCTTTTTTGAAATATAAGAAAACTAATCATACAATCAGCAAACAGATAAGCTAATTTTTGCAATTCAAGTTTTAACATATAAATGCAGTTGAGCATGTGGTAGATTAGATGTATTAACATGGTAAAGTCAATTCAAAACACTATAGAAATATGTTTCCGGAAAACTATCAAATTTCAAGTCTTAACCCGTTCCTTTCGCAATTCTCTGAGTGCCTTTAATGCCTCCAAACGAGATTCTTTTTCCGTCGACAGAGAACGGACAGGTAATCCACCTGTGCGAAAGCAGTCAAGCGGCGCATGTATCCCCCTTCCATGGTCAAGTACATGTGCCATCAAACAATGAGAGTATCGATCGGGCATTAGGTATGAATAGACTGTGCGCTGATGGGCTCACAGACTCTTTTGTTCTACACAAAACATGGCACCTGAATGGGGTGATTGGGGTCAGCGAACACAGAAATCTACTGAGCTCAGCTTTGATCGCTATGTACATGTTCATATGAGTTTTTATAGCCGCATAAATGCAAACTAAATCAGAAAAAAGGTAAATATTACGGTGATACAAATTTTGAACAGCAAGGGAACAACTGTTAATAGAATAAACTCTTATCTTTTTATCAAACCCATTTTTCTGGGCATTATAACACAAAGAAACATGAATTTAGAACGCAAAAGCAGGCACTCTTGTCTCCATCTTGGGAACCTGGTATACTCAAGTACCAGGTTCCCGTATGTCAGTTGCTCCCACGGGAACCTGGTATACCAGGTTCCCGTAAGGAACAGGTTGAAGGCATTATATCATAACCTTTGAAAAGGGACAGGACTCAGTTCATATGTCTTTAAAAACAAACGACAAGATTTGAAACTTGCACCAAAAAAAAACCAAAAACAATGTAGGATGCTTTTACCCATATTTTAAAGAATATTCCTTATTATGCAACAAGAGATATTGAAAAAAAGAAATGCTCTGTGATGGTGGTCTACTGTAAACTCTTAAATGTTCAAAGTCACAATATTTAACTCTCCAATTTTAATCCAGAGTGATGGGGGGGGGGGGAGTAAGGGGAGGGCAGGGTAATAATAATTATGATAAAATGATCATTTCTGCCCAGGGTACAATGTAGGTTTTCCTGAGCAAATAGTGTTTTACTACTTCTCAATGCAATCAACATTACCAGGTACCCACTGTATACATCAATCCTGCTGTTCAATCCTTCATTGGGAATGATAAAATGATAATATGATCACTGCGAATCATTTTTCTTAATTAATGGTATGAATGCAAAGCAAAATAATGAACAATTTCCTTCTGTGCACATAGTTATCAATGTTGACTGCCAATAATTGAGTCGTGGCAGAGATTTTTTTTTTTGAGCTTTGTGATTCTTCCTCTCCCCTGTGAAGCTCGACTGTGTATGATGCATATTAGCTTTGAAAGAATAATGCATTTACTGGAAATTAAAATTGTTTATTTCTCGCTCTGTGGAACATCTCTGTGAGAAAGAGTGGCACATAGAATTTCACTGTACTTTTGCTCACCAGGAATATGTTATTGATGTTGCCATTCATACTTCTTCAGAAGTAGAGTTTGAAAATCAAACTTCCAGTTGAACTCAAATGGGATTCAGGCAGGTATAGACTCAAATATGATTAACCGCTTACATTTAACAATCTTACTGTGTGACTGTGGAAATTTCCTTCCCGTAAAAGTGAATGTGGAAAAAACCTTCCCCTGAAAGTGATTGTGATGTCATCGGCCACAGGAGGCTCATGATAAAATTAGCCAATGACATCATGTCTAAATATAGCAGTGAATCAGCGGTGAGGAGCCTTTGACATTGTGGTGAATGGAGACCTAAATTTAGAATCTGTGAGTGGGTGTTTTCTTTGGGCATGGATTAAATCATTTATATCACAGGTGGAAGTAGTTTGGGATTCAAAAATCAATAAGGCAGTAAACTGATGCCCAGTCTAATCATACATAATCATGTATTCAAAGCCAATGAAATGGCATTACAATGCCCCATCCTGCCGGGGAAGTGCATGGTTAAGAAAACAACAACAGCAGCAACTACAGCAACACAACAACAACAACAACAACAACAACAACAACAACAACAACAACATCATCAAACACAAACAGGTATGTAATGACATTCTTCATTGGCAATACCACGATGCATTTTAGTGACATTCAATTTTATTGCATCTGTTGGTAACTTTAGAGTTTAACTAAACATACACACAAACAAACACACACACACACACACACACACACACACACACACAGTTATGCATTGGAAGGTTCCTACTTTTGTCATTAATGGTACAGGCACTAGAGATTATAAACCAGTTGAGTTGTATATCCATTATGTAGATATTTGATAACTGATTTTCATTTCCATGAAGGGGAGTAGTAGTCTCTTGGGAGCCCTTTACAATTTTCACCTGGACATTTTTATGACAGTTCATTATAGCAGGAATGATTTCCATTAGTGTCCAGTTCAAATGATAAGTAGATGATGTTGTAAGAAAAGAGAGCATTTTGGGGGTTGATGGATGAAGAGCAAAGCAGAGGTAGTGAGTGGAACTAAGCAGACAACTCAATCTCCTATCAGTAGAAGATATGAACTGTCCACATCCATCTATTGCTGTATATATAACAAATCTAATAAATGTTCATGCTCATGATTTTAAATCATTCTTTCAGCAGATCACTAACTGTATGATCACAATAGAAGGAAAATGCTCATAGTTATGTCACATTCATTATACAAAGACAATGTAAATCAAAGGAGGATGGGACGTACACTTTATGTTTGATAGTAGATGCATTGTTCTTGAAACTAGTCTGTCATAAATGTCATGTTTGGTCATTGCAAATGTTTGATAAATTGTTTTACTTTTTGATTGATTAACTCAGCTTAAATACACTTTTGTCAGATTGCGTGGTCATGATGTAGAATTGTCACACATTGAATCTATCTGAAATGTATGCACATTTTATTTTCTGAGAGAAATTGGTGCATCCTCACTAAAGCATTCACAAAAATAAATGTGCTTTACAAATGCATTGTTGGGTCGTAAAATGTCATTTTTTTAAAATCTTAATTTACAGAGGCAATGTGAAAGGAAACTGTATGGGTTTATGAACCTGTTGAGCACAAGTCCCAAGTACACATGTGTGTATATGAGAAATGTATGTTATATTTATATCAGGGTTAAGCATACATATCTCATATAATACAATCTTGTATATTCACTGCAGTCAAGATCATTCACTATTCACTTACTGTAAAACAAGAAATGTTCGCGTGCATTTTAATTTCGCGAATTTCGCGAGCGCGAAGACTCGCGAAATTAAAATGCACGCGAAAGGTCTTTTCTACACTATATGCATTGAATTCAATTTAATTCAATTCAATTCAATCATAGTTTATTTCCAATCAACGAAAATCAAAAAACATAGTACAATGTATACATGTCATTAAATGATATTGTTCAAACGCTTGCAAAAGATTCATGTAATATAGGAGACAAATTATAGAACAACATATATGTACAATAATAAAGAGGAACACTGTACAAATACTACGTGGGCGAGCGGAAAATAAATTCGATCATGGAAAATAGTGATCCACTAAAAAGCAAAGCTTGTCGGACGTGGATCGCTAGATAAATAATGAGTGAATGATATACTATTCTATAACAATATACATGTAGTTATTTTGAGATACACAGGTCGGGAAAAAAATATAGAATACCAATGCTATAGTGCCCGGACACTGTTCATTGAACCACGTGTACCGGGAAAATATGACAAGGACAATACATTCGTACACACATTCAATTACCCACACGCATATACACTGTTGGACGCGAGACAGTACCGAGAGGAGAGAAGACGGTAACAATACAAGTCTACGAAGAACAATAGACAGGATAGGAAAAGGAGAGAAGAAAGAAGAGAGGTCTGCACACAGAACACGCCAAGTGCTGCGACATCAGGACAGGTGAAAGCTCAAGCATGAATTATAGCAATTTAAATTATCTAAGATTATAAGTAGAAAGTAAATGTTTTCTGAGTTTATATTTAAATGTAACAAATTTGGGGGAATCTTTTAAACTATTTTCTAAATTATTCCAAAGTCTGGGTCCGGTATAAAGAAACGTATTTTGGGCATGTGTGGTTCTCATTAACGGAAGATGGAATTCGTCGGATCGTCGCGTGGGATAGTTATGAACATGACTGTTTTGATGAAATAAATCGTGGAATATTTTAGGTAAAAGGGTACTGTTGTAATTAAACATAAACTGACCAAGTTGAAACACATACAAATCATTTACTTTTAATATTTTATGGTCAGAAAACAAAGCATCTGTATGTTCTCGGGTATGTAAATTAAAAACAATTCTAAGCGCTTTCTTTTGCAATAAAAGAAGTTTATCAAGTAACATCTGATATGTATTACCCCAAGCAAGAATCCCGTAGTTTAAATAAGGGAGTATCAAACTAGAATAAAGAGTTAATAATGCAGATGAAGGAAGATAATATTTTAATCTATTCATTACGCCAATGTTACGTGAAATAATTTTACATATGTTATCAATATGATTCCTCCATGAAAGCTTGTTATCAACGCAAACACCAAGAAATTTAAAAGAAGAAACTTCTTCTAAGGGAGTAGTATCAAATGTTATATTGCCTGGGAGGCTATCTAAAGAATTACTAAAAAGCATAACTTTTGTTTTTTGAATATTTAATGACAATTTGTTTGCGTATATCCATTGTATGACCTTTATCAATTCTTCATTGACTGTTCTTATTAAGATATTTGGGTCAGGGTGGGAACAAAAAAGATTAGAGTCATCCGCGAATAATATGAATGATAGTTTCTCCGAGGATCTATGAAAATCATTGATATAAATAATGAATAACAATGGGCCTAATAAACTCCCTTGTGGAACACCACATGCAATTGTTTTATTTTGAGAGTCAAAGCCGTTGACATGTACAAATTGGGATCTTTCTGATAGGTAACTCGTGAACCACTCCAAGGCCTTTCCACGTATTCCATAATGAGACAGTTTGGCGAGAAGTATTCCGTGGTTAATCGTGTCAAAGGCCTTGGAGAAGTCCAAGAAGATACCTATTGTGTGTGAAAGTGTGTCGAGTGCGTGTGTGACTTTGTCGATGAGGGCAAGCAGTGCGTGTGTTGTGCTGTGATTTTCCCTGAATCCAAATTGAAAGTTTGAAAATATGTCGCAGGTTTTAAGAAAACGTACTGTCCTGATGTAGACTATTCTTTCAAGAATCTTAGAAATAGAAGATAATAAAGATATGGGTCTATAGTTATTGACATCATCCTTCTCCCCTTTCTTATAAATAGGAATTACTTTCGCAATTTTCATGCTATTTGGCACATGGCCAGTTGCAAGCGATGAGTTGATAATATGTACTAAGGGATCCACTATTTGAGGAATTATGTTTTTTATCAAATAGTAGTCAATTCCGTCGTGGCCAGGACTTTTACCTTCTTTCAATTGGCAACAATCTTTATTATTTCTTCTTTATATGTTGGGTCAAAAAATATAGTTTTGGAGTTAGGTGTATCTAAAAAATCACTAAAAGATTTACTAGAAAGAGGAATATTTTGAGAAAGATTTTTTTCCAATTGAAGAAAAGAAGTCATTAAAAATTTCAGCCATGCCAGCGGGAGTGTTGCTGGAGGCATTGCCCCACCGAACTTCAAAAATATTAGATGAATTGTTAGGTGTATTCATAGCATTCTTTAATGTTTTCCATGTGTTTTTAATGTCATTTTTATATTTGCTTATCTGATTAACATGAAAAAATTTCTTCTGCGTACGCAATAATTTGGTGAGTGTGTTTTTGTATGAAACATATTTTTTCTTATTTTTTTCAGTGGGATTACATCTATATTTATAAAACAAATTATTTTTCCTATTTATAGATCGTAATATAGACTGGGTTATCCACGGGAGTCTTGGAATTTGCTCATATCTATTTTTTATGTTACGCAGGGGAATATGGTTATCGATTTCGGAGGTAAGAGTAGATATGAAATAATCATAAGACAAATTGACATCGGTAGTGTTGTATACAGAAGACCAATCGAGTTCTTTTAAACTGTTTTGGAGACTTTTAAGATTATCTGCAGTAATCTTACGACGCTTATAATAATTATCTTGTTTATTCAGTTTAATTGGAACCTGAGCAAATATAGGAAAATAGTCAGTGATGTCTGAGAGGACGATACCAGACTCAGGAAGTGGAATACCAGTTCCAGTTCGCGAAAATTTCATGCCGCAAAAAAGGCCGTCGGCTCCAATTCGCGAAAAATTCATGCCGCGAATATATCATGTTTTACAGTACTATCAGAATACAAGCAGCTGCAGGAATCCTGGAGCTGACCTGTTCATGATTATTGCATATATTTGCCTCCACCTCATGCAAGAAAATAGATCAAGAGCAAAAGCTATGTGCCATAAGAAACAACCCTGACCATTAACAACCCCCCCTCCCCCGAAAAGAAGAAGAAGAAAACAAAGAATATTCAAGAATCAGTGTTGTGCATGATAAAAAGATGAAATGACCTGGTATAAACCCCAAATTTGAGTATTCTATCAGGCTAATTTGATTAGCAGCTTAGTTTTTACCTTCTGTGTATTAAAAGGATATTAACCCCAAAATGGGTTACTCTAGCACTGATGTGACATTCAATTTAATATGACCAGATGGGTGTAATCTAATAGATTGCCCTGAAACATTGCTGCCTTTCTGGTTTTTGTCAGGCGTGAGACATAATATATAAGCTCTTGTCAGGAAACACAAAGATGGTCCAAATCATATTCATTGATAGACTGTTTAATGCAAGCAAACAGTGGATGGTTTGAACAGTCCTATCTGCAAATGTTCGGGCATAGACCTCTGTGTTCAAGGGACTATCAGGGGTAATGTACTCTGTTAATGTAAAGGAGCTAATTTCCTTCTCGCGTTGGGGTGTGATTAGGGATAGCTCATTTAAAGCTGAAATTCACTTTTGTAAAGTAGCTACATTTACAATGTACATGTACTTTACAAAGAGTTGAATTCACACAGAAAGAAAGATAAAAATCCACTCTGAAAGAGCTAAATTATGCAGTAATTTCACTTGAAAAGGAGTGGTCCCTAATCTCTCTCTCAAATGAGAGGGACTAATGCATTTACGGACTAGAGCTCCACATTGCATGTTCCATGTATAAATTCCTAGCAAAGGCCTACAGGCAGATTATGAGAGGAAATTAGAGTTTGGTTGCACAAAATGTGTTTAGGGTGCACTGTATAGTCTCTAGAACACATCACTCTGCTTAACCTGTTGAGGACAGACTGATTTTGCTACAACAAGCATTTCCCATAGACACCTGCCCGAGTATACTCGGGACTCGTCCTCAACGGGGTAACCAAATTCAGTGTTCCAGACCATTCTTAAATGGAGTGTTGTAGACCTTTGTGTTAAGAACTTCAGCAATAAGTCTTGAGATTAGATCAGCCATGTCTGCAATCTCCTTTAAGACCGCTCCGAAGATTACTTTTTCCCCCTTGAATAATGTCTCAACTGAATCCATTGTTTTATAACGTAATACCATGAATTTACTGATCAGTCTGTAAAGTAAGTCTTATCTATAATTCATTAGATGTGGATAATGTGACCTATACCAGGAATGCTGAGTCTTATGGGAGGGCACACTCAATGCCCGCTGTGTGTATTAAAGTGAATAAATGTAGATGAATGGTTCTTCTTTCTTATCTGTGCACCTGCATGGTAAACTCTGACTGTGTATCATCTGTTCTGTGTGGCTTTGAAAAAATGTACCAGCATTATTTGCAGTTAATTTAAGATCCTCTCAATGGATCAATGGAATGCGCCATATTAGGCAAGCCAAATCAGTAAGGGTAGGCCTATAGTCTCATATTATGAAACATAATTTACATCAGTGAGGTACAGAAAATGACCTTGAATCAACACTAATCAAAGGTGAAAGAAAGGGACAGTCTTATGATGATACTGGATAGTAATGACCCTGAACAAGCCAAATGCCTTGATAATGAGGAGGATACTTCATTCACATCACTAATACATCTAAATTTCCAACACATCTACTTTAATACGTGTGACCTTTTGTTCTTCATGTTGCCGAACTTCCCCGTCGCCTCCTACTTGATAAAATTAAAACTAAAGACAACCTTGTATATCAGCAGCAGAATTAACTCAATTAGTGTGTGTGTGTGTGTGTGTGTGTGTGTGTGTGTGTGTGTGTGTGTGTGTGTGTGTGTGTTTCTTTGAGAATTAGGTATACGCATCTGGTAAATTTCATCTGCACTGTTGGAAAAAGCAATTTGGCAAAATGCGGTGTTGTAATTAGTTTTAAGAGCATGATGGGAAAGGGGGGGGGGGGCTGTCTGTGGTCTAGAAATGTCCAGTCAGGTCGATGTAATGACTAGGTTAACCCATACTGCATGCTGTTTGATAATTGGCAACACTACCACTGAAAAGGGGCTACAGAGTTGTATGTATTTCATAATCTTTGACATTTTCTTGCGTGTCATCGTAGTTTACATGTCTATAGTTCCATTGTTACCTGCAACCTATGTTGCATGTGCATATCAACCAGCTTTTCCATTTTCTTGATTGGGGGAGGGGGTAGGGGTAGAAGGAGAAGGATTTGATTGCTAGTTTGAATCTTACATTGTTACTTGCAGCAATAATAGGAGAAACTGTCAAAGCCATTTTTTTTTTGTAATTATGGTTATGATCTTCAACAGTTTTGTCATGACCAATAGTTGCTTGAAATTGCTTTTTTTTGTTCTGTGGGAATTTATAAACTTATTTCGCCATATTAGTTGTATTTGCTCAGATAAGGGGAATACTAATGTTCTACTTTGCTTCATAGATAGGATGAAAGACATGCAAAGTTCTATGGTCAGGGATGTCTCCCTTTAATAAAACTATTTCCTGTCCAAGGGTGTGTCCAATTGTTCTCCTATAGCATCAGGTGCAGTGCCATACCCATGCCAGAGTAGCACTCGAAAGGCTCCCAAAATATACCGTACCATACTACACCAAGCCAAAAAATGTGTCGGTGCTCCAAAAGCATAACATAACCGTACCAGGAATTGTCATGAGGAGAATGTGCGCAATACACATTACGTAGAGAGTTTATTCTCTTTGTTCGGGGCACCTGTATGTAGTGCAAGCGCACCAAGTGCATGACCTTGTTTATGCAAAATGTGTGACCCCTCTGACTTTTGAGTCCAAAAGTGACTTGAGGTCTGACTCCACAGAACGCTAAAACAGTCGCAGTCTAGTATGTGTATGTGATATTAGAGGCAACGCTGCACACTGGCACTGGTGCGACGATCCCTGACCAGTAAAAATCACTGTCGGACCAGTAACTTTTTTAGGAATGGACCAGTCAAAAAAACAAAAAAGAAAAATGAAAAAAAAAACCACACATCAAAAAAACCAACAACAACAAAACTAGGTACCTACTGGTCCAACAGAAAGGCCAGACCAGTAGAAAAAAAAAAATGGGTTAGTGTTCAGTCCTGGATTCAGTACACTTTGGATTGGTTTTGCTTTGGTTTGTTTTTGTATGAGCACTTGAACACCACCCAAGATGCTATAGTGGCGACTTTAGATTAAAGTAACCCGTTATTACTGGATGGAACCTTGCTGGTGCTTTATGCCCTACCCAGTGCATGGGGACTTCAGAATCCCATGGGAGATTGGGTTAATGAGGAGATGCCGACAAAACGGGAAAGTGATGCCACGCCGGTGCAATGTCCAAATTTCTTGCATCACAGGACCTTTTCTGTTTCACTGCTCAGGGATGACGATGATGAAAACAGACTAGCAAGGTAGTGGGTGAGTGTGTCTCTTGTCTACTCACCCTCATCAGTCCCATTTACCCCTTTCTACTCAAGGAATTTGGCTGTCACTAAAATCCTTCCCGTTGAGTTGAGATTATAGTGGCCATTCTGGAGTTTGCTGAGTGCGCTAGTTGGAAAATTCACTCCTTGCAATTAGATGAGTGCGCCATCATGACCCACTCATTGAACACAACGGAGGCACTCACGACCTTGCGGACACTTAATGGGGTCCACTGGACTAAGGGAGACTTTAGTTCAACTTCATCTGTGTTCACTTTAAAGAAACAGGTGAAATATCAGTATAATGGCTATGATATCTTTGAAGAAAATGTAAAACCAGACAAGATTAGTAGTACTACCATCTAGTTTGGTTTTTTTTCTTATTTTTTTTTTGTCGCCATAGCATTTACAGAAATCAAGTATATAATATATATATATTTCGTCTGTTTTTGCATTAGGTACTGATAAATTCCTTTTGCCTCTAAGTTATTGGGTCTGCCTTATCAATAGCAATGAAATCTTATTCACACACATACAATTCGTGCAGAATAACTACTGTAAAACAAGAAATGTTCACGTGCATTTTAATTTTGTGAATTTCGCGAGCGCCAAGATTTGCAAAATTAAAATGCACGCGAAATTTCTTATCTACACTATATGCATTGAATGCAAGAGGCAATTCGCGAAAATTTCTTGCCACGAAAAAGGCCGTCGGCTCCAATTCGCGAAATTTTTGTGCTGCGAATATATCATGTTTTACAGTATGATATTATCACACCGTGGTGTGACTGATGGGTGCATACAGGAACCAGTAATATATCACTGAGTGATGTATCATTACAGAGCATCAACCTGGAATAAAAGATTGCACAAGTATTGTCCTTTTGTGGGGATAGTAGAAATTTTGAAATGGAAATAGATGTGATATGATATTTATGAGTGGCATGTCTGTGATGCCAAGCAGTATACTTAAAGCTCAGAGCTTGGGTGTCCATGATGGGGGAAAAAAGTTTGAATTTGGGATTGGGTTGCTGGATTGGGTTGGGGAAGAAAGATTGATAAAAGCTTTTGTGCAAAATGTGCACAGATTTTATACAAAACATATTGTATTTTATTTTGCCGTTTTCAGTATGCATTTAGGTTACATATTTTCCATGAAGTTTTGCTTGAATATATTATTTTATTATGTGTGACTGTGTATGTGTCTGGGCACACTCCATCATTGTAAATTTGCAAGACCCAGTTTGATTTCAGCAGTTTGCCAAATGAAGACTTTTGTCTGGCTTTTGCTTACTTGTATTTTCTGAAGCTGGCCCTGATTGGTTTGAAGCAAAAATATAAAGCTTCATAGAATGATGAAACATTGTGTGATAGAAAAGCCACGTGGTTGAACAGCTATAATGAATTCCTGACTGGATTCATAAACTTTGTGAAAACTACTGTGTTGCAAATTTTATTAGACATAGCCAAAATTTATTTGCAGATGCTTCCAAAATAAGACCCTGCATACATGGCATAACTCTTCTTATGCTACAAAGGCCTAACATCATTATAAAAGGACAGGATATACTTTGCTCCGAGGTTGCCTGTCTGTTCCATGGCAACCAAAGTGGTCACCAGACGTTTTATCAAATCTACAGCCACGATTGGGAATAATATATCATATTAGTATATTTTTAAGCTGCCCTTGTACCAAGCAAGAAAAAAGGTCTTCTTGCCTGTGTCTTGCAGTAACAAAAAGTGAACATCCATGCCAAGGGCCTTCATTTTTCTTTTCACTCGCTGACTCCCATGAATGAGTGGATGTTCTGGTAACCTCACTTGATTGAAAGAGGCCGCGGATTCGTGCCTGCCCGGTGTCCGTTGATGAAGCGGCGGCATGAAGCCACATTTCTAATTCACCACTGGCCACAACTGGAGTGGCAGATCCAATGAATTATGCAGTCCCAATTATCAGCAGTGTTGTGCGTGCACCAGGGACCAGGTGATAGAAAAGATGGGAGAAGCTAGGATATACTGTATGTCTTTTCAGCCACAATTTTGCGTATGATATTACATGTGATATAGACAAACTATGTAGACATATCTGTTTATATATTTTTGTAATATTTGCATTTTGATGATACTTATGTGATGCATATGCTGCACTCATAAGCTCGAATTCACAAAGGTGGTACAATGTTGTCCATGGCTTAAACCATGGACAATAACCATGGGGTACTGTGCTCAGTGTTGCATGGAATATTTTATTATTCATTTCGTTGATGAATTGGCCATTTCGTTAATGAACCATCATTCCATTGACAAAATGTTGTCATTTCGTGACAAAATAAGCATTTCGTCGACGAAAGGACTGATTTCGTAATGACATATAATGTTATATCCATGAGACAATTGGCGCCCCATGATCTCTGTGCATGATTTAAACCGTGGACAAAATCGTACCACCTTCATGAACTCGGGCCATATGGTACAGGGGTGTTATTATGCAATCATGCCATTATCCTGCCAGTATGTAGGATGACTGATGAAGGAAGAGAGGAGAGTTGATGGGGGGAAAGACAGAAGGGAAGGAGAGGAAGAAGGTGAAAGAGAAGAAGTTAAAGGGACTGTACAGTTCTGGTTGAGGTGAGGATTTAGCTTTTAACATTTTGCGAGATATTCAAAAACCACTCTATGAGATGTCAAAGAGCATGCAATTCTAAGGGGTATCAAAAGTTTATTTGATGAAAATCGGTTTTGAAATGACTAAGATATCCAAAAACAAGGTGAAACAAAGAGATCCTAATAAAAGGTATGGCCTGTCGCCTTTTATTATTATCATTTTTTTTTATATCTCAGCCATTTGAAAACAAATTTTCATCCACGAAATGTTGAATCCTTCTTAGAATTACGTGCTCTTTCATATTTCAGAAGAGCTTTCTCATTATCTCACATGATGAATGTTCAAAACATGAGTCCCCAGTACTGTACAGTCCCTATAAGAAGAAGGAGGAGAAGTGCAAGGAGACTATAAAATTAGCAATGATGTTTTCTTGTCACCCAATGTTATCTTTTTTATCAAAAACTAACCATGTTAACAACAACATTTATTGTTAGATGTCTAATTCTTTTCTCTTTCTCTATTTCTTTTTTTTTCGGGGGGGGGGGGGGGGGGGTTTGCCAAAGCTGAATATATGTAAACTGACACTCTAATTTGACTTTAATCAGTGTATATAGACTAAAATAGAACTATGTTGAAAGTCCTAAAATCTAGTCAACACTCTTTCTTTCATGAAACTATAGTAATGAATCAGTTTTTAACAATATTGCTGGGATTCCCTTTTGTTGGTTGTGATATTTTGAAATCATGAAATATTAACCACATGAAAATTGTGTGAGATGATGATCATTGATACAGAAATTCAGAATGTGCAAAGTGTGAAATACTGTGAAAAATTTTGCATATTGCGTAAATATTGCTGTTTACGAATGAATATTTTATGTTTTGTGTAAAGTAACAGCACTGCAAGGTTGTGCATTCAACAAGTGGTTTTAAATGCTGGCAGCTGATTTGTGTGTACACACTTACCCATAATTCATGTTGCCTGTATTATATCTATTCCAGTCTATGGCCATTTTAGCGATATGAAAAGAGCACGGGATATCCGGGAGGGTAGCGGGAATGGGGTAATATGGGACCCGGCTGGCTGGCTAGGTGGAGGAAGTGGACTCTGGGGAAGGGACATGTCGGCTAATGAATGCTGCTTTCGCTATCACGGCTGGCGGGGGAAAAAAAGAAGAAAGAAAAATGGAAAGAAAGGAGGACACCATGTGAATTTCTGATAGCTTTGTAAAGGTCAGGCATGTTTGTTTTCTATCCCAGACAAATGTAAGACAGTAGAGAGTTCTGTAAACAATTCTCACATCTTGCAAGATGTGGGCAAAAACCATGCTAAGTACTCTTCGTATGTCGCTTACCCTAGACAGGAATTCATCTGTCTGTCACTTAATATTTTCTTTAACTGAATCTGCCAGAGATTCGAACGTAATTTGTACATCGTCAGGCTGTCTGCTCAAGAAGGAGACCTGTGTTGAATATGAATAGACACAAAAATTACATGATATAGATCCATGGTTTGCAGTGGAAATATTTATTGGTATGCAATGTGTTATTCTTGAAAACATGTGAGTATAATTATTATGATACTAAATATTGTGATGATTATGTTGATAGTAATAGAGATGATCTTTATTTATTTGCCATGACGCATTATTATTGTTGTCATAATTATAGCTACCACCTTTACCACCAGGGGCGGTTCCAGGAATTCCGTAAAGGGGAGGCTCCTTTACAAAATTAGAGGGGGATGTAAGTGCCCCCCCCATTTTTTTCTTTGGATTTCTTTTGTTTTAACAAGAAATAGAGAGGGGGCGCGTGCCTGGTGTGCCCCCCTCTGGATTCACCACTGTTAAGTTTTGATCGTTTTGTTGTCGTGGTATTTATTAGCGCCATATAAGTTGTCAGTATTTGATTATCAGCATTCCATTCCATACCACATAATGAATGTGCTGCAGTTAACACCCAGAGTGTGACGGGTTACATTAGTGTGACTATTTTATCTGAGCAAGTCTATCTCTGACCTCAATTGTTTAGCTCTATTTGCATATCATCAATGGCACATCAGCCCAATTACCGACTGATCACGTCTGACCTTAAAGATGTAGTCTTAGCATCATTTGATTATTCTCAGAGCTGCCTTTGATGATTTGGTGTCCTAAAACATTGAATCATTTGCTAATCAATTTGTTTCTCCTACTCAGATATTATAAGACTCCAATAGAAAGTAGCTTCGACAGACTGGCTTCCTTCAATAAAATGAAATAATATGAAAACAGAGAAATGCCTCTTTTTATATAGGGATTTGTAACGAGGTACACAAACATCCTGACCAATGGTCATAACTTGTGTCTGCATATGAAGAAAATTGTATTGTATCAGATCATCTTTATGATAAATATACAACTACTTAGTGGAAATATCAACAAGTGAGAGTGGGGGTGGCTTTTTATACATTTTGTATATTTTTTGCGATCACTTCGTATGCACTTTATATTCAGCCTGTTTAAATTGCAATTTTATTTTCTTCATTTTCTTGTGTCATATTTCATTTGACTGTGGCCACTCCTCTTACCTGCAGGCAAAAAATCTATCTCGTCCCAAGTTATTTTTCTCATCCAAAGTTATCTAGCCTGTCTGAGTTCATCCATCTTGGTTCAAGTTTGGATTGAAAACAATATATCCACCGTCGTTAAAGGTAGTCAGCCCTTTTTCTTGAAGTGCATCTTCGGTGTTACTAGTTGAGGTCTTTTATAGTAGATCACCAATCAGAGGTGTAGGCAGGCGAATAGGAGATCCCTGTGCCGAGATTCAATGTCATATGACTGAAAATGGGGCAAACCTGATGAGCCAAGAAGAAGCATTTACTTATTTTTTTTTCAATTCAATTCAATTTACTTACAGAAAACCTGAAAAAAAGAACGAGACAAAAAAAAAGAAAAAAAAGAACACCTGCCTACTTTAAAGAAACTGCATACACTTCCAGGGAAGATTTTTTGATGATGTTTTCCACTCATCCACATACCAGTAGTTCTCTCATGACTTTAGAATGTGCAAAGAACATGTTTTGGTTTTTTCTTTTTGTTTTGTTTGTTTGTTTGTTTGTTGTTTTTTTTTTGGTGGCAGTGTAAAGACGCCTGGCCTGTCTGTGTCTGATCCTGGGATTTACAGCTTAAAATAACCTAGTCTTATTCCACCTCCCTGTGTGATAGAGAAACTAGAGAGAACAAAGGATACATGTACAAAGGAAGATCTGAAGATAATAAGCTATTACTCTTTGTGATATGTACCTAGAATCCAGCAAAGAATTCAGTAATCTTTCTTTGCGACTATGGGATTATAGAACTTATTTCCTTTTGATTGTGGAGAGTCTATTAGAAAACTGGTTCAGGCAAAGAATTTAGATTTTATGAGATCTTCAGATAGTACTGGTTCTATCTGTTTGTGCATCTTGAAATGCTACACAATATTTTCAGTTGGGCATATGCTGTTTACCGTTACAATTTTATGTCTCATTTTCAATTTAGGAAATGTTTAGAGGATGTAGCAAGATTTTTTAGTGTGTGAGTTCATTGAAATAGAAATCTGAAATAGTAATAAGGGAAATCATTTGTTTTGTTGTTGTAGTCAATATGTTATAACATTTGAATTGTAATGCTGTTGGTAAGAATTACATTATTTCACCTGTGCTACAGAGGGCATGATATTGGATGTCTTGGATTATAAAGTAATATGTGATTAGAAAATACAATGTAATACGTGAGTACCGTTAGTAAGTGATTTATTATACTTACAGGACAATTTCCTTCATATCTCTTTTACTTCATATTGTTCTTTGGGTCTTTAGAGCAGTGAGAGTTGAGTTTTGAGGATGAATGCAGTACATCAGCAATTCGACACAATTCATACATCCATGCTTTATATCCCCCATGCCTTTATCACTATGAGATGGTAATAAGCCACTTTGTAATTAACTCATGTACGCATTGGTACAAATTAGGATCTTTTCTTTTTTTTCTCAGCTGGTTTGGCACTTCACTCATTTTCAAAGTGGGATAATGCATAAGTTTCCCAGAGCAGTTCATGGACTTCATGTGCAAAGAATGAACTTGCGTACTTGTAGACTAGGTAACCAGAATGGCCTGGCAACTGAAATTTCAGCAGGCATCATTTTATTGTTTTGTGTTGAATGCATTAAGAACCTCTTCGTTTTGATACAATTTTGTAGGCACGTACCATTTATAAGTATTACATGAATAATCATCGCATCATAGATGCTTTCATCTCAGTGAATTTACAAACCCAAATGCCTGTTGGTACAAATGACCTTTTTCTGCTTATGCACGAAGTGGAACTACAGACTCATCTATTATTGCCAGCCCTGGGCTTGGGTGGGTTAACCCGTTGAGGACGGACTGATTGTGCTACAACACACATTTCTTATAGACACCTGCTCGAGTATACTCGGGACTCGTCCTCAACGGGTTAAAGGACAAATTTGGACAGTTGACAGCTAGGCAGGGTGACCGAAAGGTGTGAGACCCCGAGGGAACATTGGCGTTATACACAGACCCAAAATTGAATTGCAACCTGGCCCTGCACTGTGCTATTAAGGTGTGTGATACCTCCATGGGTGTACACAAACAGTTATAGGCATACACTGTATTGTACACACACACACACCCAACTGAAGGTGATGCGTACAAGGCAGAATGCAAGTGCTATCAAGCGTTGTTACAATGCGAGTACTGTACTCTCTCCCCTCTGATATCTCTCTCTCCCTCTCTCTTTTATCCTCTCTCCTTTCTCTTTCTTTGTATCTCTTTCATTTTCTCTCTCCCTCTCTATCTCTCTCTTTCTATCTCTCTCTTTCTGAACAATCAGTCATATTTCTGCCATTTGTTACTTTCCATCTAGCCCAGTGTGTTTCTCCACTCCATTTTCTCTATTTTCTTGGTCTCAATCCCTACCCTCTGATACTTTTTTTCTTTCTGTTAGAAATGTTTTGCGATTTTCCTTAGTCTTTGTAGTCTCTGCATTTTCTCTTTTTTCTCAAGCTTGTACATTCCCTCACTTTCTTATGTCACTTAATTTTTTAAGATATTCATATCCTATATTCTTGAACTCTGTAATCTGCCCTTTTTGCATTAAGTATTTGAGTCATCTTCTTTTTCCTATTCCTGTCCTTTCAAGGTTTGCATATCAAAGTCACCTGTTAAAATGTTTGTGCTTTTTGCTACCGGCTTCTTCTCTCATATCTTGTACTTATACTTTTGTTATGCATAATTGTATGCCATTATCAAGTCCTCGTCTGCATATCTTTTCCCTATCCCTTCCTTGCCTATTTTCTACCCCCCCCCCCTACTGTTGCTCTGCAGTTGCCGAGCCAAGTCTGTTGATAGGGATACATTGTATTTCAGCGAGCGCGATTGAAGATTTCTTTCCAGGCAATTGCCCATACTGAAATTCCCTCTCTCTTTCTGGAATGAGCAGCACTCTGTTCAGTCAAGTTCATTTATTTGGCAAATATATTCTGCGCTGATGTAATCTGCACTCCATGAGATGAAAACCTTGAATACATTTGGAATAAAAATAAGAGCAGTATCAGGGATCAATGCAACTCTCTCTTTTTCTCTCGATCTCTCTCTGAGTCTAGTTCGAGTATATCGAGTGGGAAATGGTCTGAAGTAGTGTAGTAGCAGGTTTGAAGGATTTGCGAATATTGGCAAATTGAGGAAGATCAATCTAGGTCACTTGAGTTGTTCCAATTCCATGTAATAGTTGTGCAGTTATTCTCAGTACTGGAGTATTTGTGCAGTAGTCCTCAGCACTGGAGTATTGTATAACTCCTCCGAAATGATATTCTGAACATTTCTCGTTTGCGAGATATGAAAATTATGTATATTTTCCTTTTAATGAGTGATCTTGCTTTAATAGGATGTATTGCATAGCTAAGAATAACACGAAAAAAAAATGAAGATGTGTGCTTTGAGATATACTTGAATATGACTGAAGTAAAAATCTCTTTCCTCCTGCCTTGAAATAGAAAGTTTGCATTTTATTAGGTTAAGCAGCAGAGTCAGCATGCACATATGCATGAGCATGGAAAATGTAATCAACGAACCAGTAAGATCTGTCATAACTGGCTTGTCGACTTGTGTGTCTGATTTTGTTTTTCATTTCATGAATTTCTTTGAAAGGCCTTCTTGTTCTTTCGGTTACATTGTTGTGTGTGTGTCTTGGGGGAGCTGCATAGCATATATTTTTTTAATGATTTACAAATTGCCCAACATTGACATAAAAAGCACTGAGTTACTCAGTGTAGCATGGTAGTAGCCATGACAAAAGAAGTCATGAGTATATATATACTCGAGCAGGATTTGAACCAATGACCTCCACATCACCAGATAGGAGGCATCTTCTCCACTAGACCACCAAGTTTCCATTCAACAGCTAGTGTTGGTTCCTTAGATCCTTATATAGCATGCAGTGGGTGCTGTATAATCATTCAAAGGAAACCCAGGGACACTGTAAACACTATCCAAAATCTCCGGCCCAGAAAGGGTTACCTTACCATTCTCTCCTATGTTCCCTTGCAGTCCATCTTGTGTTTCCTGTATCATTTCACTCTCCTTTAAGCCTCTTTACCACACATCACTAATAAATCAACCAGTGGGAACTGCTGGTAAAAAGGTAATCCTGCTCAAGGCAACTAAGATTGCAAGCATACCAGTGTCAGAGAAACCTCGCCTTCAAACTCATCAATAGCTTCACAGCTGCTATGCATGTTTACGTTCAGACAATGGTTTTACACTGAATAGGCATTTTCTCGTCGGCCCGATGTTTTGAAATAGCGTGCTATTTTCTGACTTGGGAAATTAACCCGATCATGAAATAACACGCTATTTGATAATGTGAATACTAAATAGCGTGCTAATTTTATCCTTCTGATTGAGAAAATTTCTCAAGTCCAACTCGAGAAATTTCCGAAATAGCACGATAATTTGCGAACTAGCGCGCTAATTGTTAATGTGAAATCATCTCAAGAAATTAGCGCGATGCACCCCATTATGCCAAGCGCTCTACTGGTATACCCGACACTGTTTGCGCATGCTCAGCTGTCGAATTAGCTCCAAAAGAAAAAATTATGGGCTGATTCTCTTTGGGCTGATGTAAAGAGGAAATGAAATAGAACGGTAATTTGCGATCGCAAAAAATATCTCAGGCTTGGATTTTTATCGGGCTGATGTGAAAATGCCCATTTAGAACAGAATCAAATTCTGTAAATTCACATATATTTTGCATATTTTGTGTATTGAAATGATGAGAAATTCAGAATAAGAAGGTCTTTTTTTGATAGCTAAAGTATCATTGCCTCATTTATCTTAGTGACAGAAGGTGTGTAATGAAATTGAGATCATAATTATGCTCTGTTAGGAGCAGACACTGCAAATATTTATTTCTTTGGCAGGAAATTAATTCTGTGAGGTCAAAAAATAGTGATTTCAAACTTGAGACCTCATCTGGAAACATAGATGACTTCGATTACATGAAAGTTCAATAGCTACTGCGGTAGACCTCAAAATGAATTATGAGACGTGATGAAATGGTAGCCACTCCCTCACAAACTTGAAACATGTATTTCTAAGTCAACAGGCTGCAGAACAAAGAATGACATGATATAAATTGTCAGCTGAGATCCAGAAGGGCACTAAAATGCATTTTAAGATTTCATGAAGTAAAAAGTTAATTTTGAAATCAAAGTGCATTTATAAATTAACATAAGCATATAGTTCCATTTAGAGGAAATTAGCATCCTTGTGGTTTTCATTGTTTACGCTTTAATGAAAATGAAAATGTTTTAAAATTGACACAATAATGTAGATAAGATCGAGCTCTACAGCATGACACTAATAACTCAATAACCCCCCAAACTGTGACAATGCCCTTCTGGTTCCCAGTTGATGAAATTATTATTTGTTATATGAGGGATTGCTTTTAGAAAGGGAATGCTGTTGTCTGAAATTATGACCACAAGATACCACATGACCTTTCAAATTTACAGTGAAATACTTATTTATTGTGAACCAGGCACTTGTAACTAAAATTCCCCAGCAGAAATCATTTATGTGCTGTTTGTTTTATAAAATGCTATATAAATTAATTATGTTTAATCATTTACAACAGCGCATTTTTGCTTTATCAGATGTTTGTAGGCCTATGTAGACCACCCAAGAAAAGGCAAGATTTAAAAGTTTGTCATTGTGTGATCTATTTTTATTTTTTATATTCATATCTACATCTATTAACTGCCATGACATTAACATAGCTAACTATTGATATCTGCATGTACATTTCTTCTGGTTTTTTTTTTTCTGTAATGGCAAAGTAAATGGCTGGTTTCATATCAGCTCCCAGTCATTGACTTGATTTGATTCCTCTTCAACTGCTCATTACTTGGAAAAACAATCGTATTAAAACAAACATCATGGGTAGGCCAGTAGTGGCAGTAGATCATGCAGACCTGTTGCTTGTCATTGTTTAAAGACATAATTTACCATTTGCAGATGAAAAAAAAAGCATTGGTGCTTTAGAATAGTTCTAAAATGTGAGTTAGGGATAGAAACAACCACTGTAAAAAATTGAATCGGTAAAATTGATGTTAAGTATTGTTTAATATACAAAATGTGAACACTAGCTATGATAAAAATGTTTTCAGACTAAACCGTCTACAGTTACAGTTTAATGAGAAAAATACAGATATCTCCGTATATTTTAGGCTTTATCGCAAAAATTTTATATCACAGGATGTTTTTTTGTACAACAAACCTACACATAAGCATTAAATGGTGAATCACAATATCTTGAATGTTTTTTTTTTGGTTTTTGATATCACTGTTCCCAAGGTATACAGAACCTTTAAACATAGTTATTAGATGGCTTTCTAACAGCCTTTATTTCAAAGTCACTGTGATTAGAAGTTTAAATGCACTGAGATATTAACAGATTATGCACATTAAAATGCAGATTAAGGTACATATATGCTGTAGCTCATTCCCATATTTTGCCACTTTTCAAGAAAGCTGTGAATTTTCCAAGAAAGTTCGACATCCACGCTCACATGCCAAGTTAGGTCGTGTATAGGATTACGGGAAGGAGACCGATATAGTGTAATTTGTGCAGGCGCAACCCCGGGGTTCATGTAACTCAACTCGACAAGAGTACGTCAGATGGTCGCTTGTATTGACATGGATATGTCTGTGGGGTCTCCAATTCCTTGATGCAACTCAATTGTGTTGCCTCTCCTCACGTGTTGGTGAGGATGATGCGGTTGTGTTTAAATTGCTACAGGATAGGGTCAATTGATAAGTTAGCCCTGGCTCTAAAGATTGCCTACTTTTTAGGGCAATTTTGTTAGGTACATGGGTTGGCCTGCTTGATGTTGGCTGGTATACTTGTATAATAACAATATATAAACATATTTGTATGTATGTATATAATGTATAAAATGTAATTGTTTGTTTGTTTGTATGTGTGTGTGTGTGTGATGCTTTTAAAATATATAAACTTGAAAACAAAGTCACAGATCCACTTCTACCTTGAGGACATGTTTAGTTGGTACTGCAAAATGACGCTGTTCTTGTTTTTGTCTGGGATGAAGAATGGATGTTGGAGATCCGGGGTGAAGGAGGAGTGATATCTTATCCCATTGATATTCAATGAGCATACTCAAATTTTTGCCTTATAGAATACAGCTGTAATTCATGGATTGTCTGGATATTGAGACTATTCATCTAGTTTTATGGTTATGTATAAATCTTGAGATAATTAGATTCATGGAATTTCACCCCTTCCCCCTCACCCCCTTCCCTCCCCCACAAAAGAAAAAAAAACCCAACAACAACAACAAACATAACATGACATAACATAACATAACATAACATAACATAACATAACATAACATAACATAACATAACATAACATAACATAACATAACGAAAAACACATGAATATGATCCAATTTGACATGGTTGATAAGATGAAGCCACCTGCGAGAGTTAACAGATTGTCTTTTGAGTTTGTATCCCAGGTGCATTGGTGGCCATGCTGCCTGTGAATACGCTAGACATGTTGAATTTTGATAATCTTCTCAGAAAAATAAATAAACAAACAAAACAAGAGCAATCAAAAGGAGACAAGATATGTCAAGATATGTTTAGACACTTTAATTTCTCAACTTGATGATCACCAATATTAAAGATCAAATTTGTTCGTGATGTTGACTGATATTGATGCAGGGTGATTATTGGAGGGATTTTTATTCATAGCATGAAGAGAATAATGTAACATTGAACTTTGGATTTGATAAATTTAAGAGATTATTGCCTAATGCGAGGTCAAAACTCATCTTAACAATTTTCATGCATTCATTGGCATTTTCGTCAATGGCAGATCTTGTGACATGCCGGATGTGTTTCCATGAATACAGCTCCTTTTGGCTCTTGCCTAAGCCGCTGTGATGGGAGTGCATACACATAAATTATGTGTAATTAGGTGTGGTGATATCATTGATCGGCTGATGTATCGTTGATGTACACAACATGTCCAAATATACAATGTTCTGTGCATATTTGCACAGAAGTAGCAAACATCTGTACCTCTTTGAATAGTGATATATAGTGCCGTCATATCTTTATCATGAATTCTCAGTTTGATCGATACGTCCTTCACTGAACTTCGCTCTAATGACTCCGTAAATAGGTTCATCCTTTCTTTTGAGGGCGTGCATTTGAAGACTGAAGGTTACAATCATTTTATTTTGTTTGTATGTTTGTGTGTGAGTGTAACAACAGAGAAAGGTTTTAGAAGCATTCAGACCTGTCTTTCCTTTGTCCTGAAAAAAAAGGGGGGGGGGACTGAGGTTTCTGTATATATCTGAGAATATTTCTTTCCGGATGTGATTTCACCAGAGTTATCATAGGAAGATATGAATGCCTTTTATGTACCTCAGGAGTCGAATGGTGTCTGTGTCATATTTTTCTTTCAGTTTGTCATTCGCTGGAACAACATACAAGCAGCTTTATCATGAATGACAGTGGCTAAGTCTTAAATGGTCTCAAACTGTTAGGAAAGTGTAACATATACTGTTAAGATGTCTTGGCTAAACAAACACTTCTGCACCAGGTACACACTGTACAATGCGAATGCTCATGCAGAGTTAAATATTTTGTTTCCATAAAAAATATGGGGATATGTTTTTGAAAATTGTTTTTGTTGATTATATTTTCCTAAAATCTGAATCAGTGCTGCTTGATTCTCAGTGTTCCTATAAATACAGCTGTTTTTTTAATATTTTCTTTGCTGTGCATTCATAAGTCTAGTTGGCTGCAGTAGTAGGCCGTCCTACACATGCTTAGTCTGTTGTTTGACACAAGAGTATAAGTTGAGAATGAAAACGTGACATACTGAACTGATGAAGAGCTGACTACTGTTGCATGAGATAGATGAGGCCATTTACTGCCAGTATGCTATTTTGTTAATCTTTCATGAGCACACACAAAGCATAATTGCCTTTCAATGCAAAATTAAACACGTCGTTCATTTTGTTTTGGCTGCTGGGGTGCACAGATAATTTCATGGATCAGTGAAACCTACCTTTTTTTTCTCTCTCTCTTTCATTAGTATACATTGATAGGCTGTTTGTCATTTGATAAAGGTCATTTTTGCGGGAGGAGAATGAACTGTAGCAATTTGTAAATGATATCAGCTCTGGTTGTGTGTGATTTGCCACTCAGTTTCCTGCTGGCTTGTGTTTTCTTTGTTTGTTTGTTTGTTTGTTTGTTTTTCCTATTGGCACAGTTGATACAAAATGTTACTACCAGTGAAAATTGAGGAATTAATCCCCTAAATCCTTGATTGTATTACTTCAGCATTTATGTTTAATTAAGCAAATGCTTTACTTTAGTTTGGATCTAAAGGAAGGTTATGTTTCTGTTATCATTTTTTTTTTTGGGGGGGGGGAAGCAAATGGTACTTTAGGTTACTTCTGATTTCAGGGGCATATAAAGATTTGAAAGTACAGCTTAATGTAAGCTGCAATCACACTGGCAAAAGATTGTGAAGTTTAAGATCGTGAAAGTCTTCTCAAAGTTTCTCGTCCATCCATGCTGGTAGCTAAACTTCTATAGAACTTTCATGTACTATGTAATTGAAGTCATCACCTGTTTCCTGACGAGGTCTCAAGTCAGAAATCATTTACTACATTTTGACACGGCATAATTCATTTCCTGCCATGGAAGTATAGATATTTGCAGTGTCTGCCCCTAACAAAGCATAATTATGACCTCAACACTGGTGCATGTGCGCAAGAAAGAAGAAAGAACACGCCATCTGATTGCTAGTAATTGTGGCACATTAATGCACACTCATACATCACAATGATCGTGCTTCAGAGGCACCATCCACAAACAGATGGTGGACTGATCATGTGACAAACTTCACAAAGTTTCAGTTACTAGCGTTCACACTGACTAGCATTCACACTGCCCAAAGAACAAGAAGATTGGCAGGATTGGGGAAATATCTCTAGTTTGAGTGGGAAATTTTGCGGGAAGTTTTGTTAGAAGTTACATGACAAGTTTGCGGTCACACTTGCAAAACTGTGAAATCTTAATGATCGTGGTCTTAAACTTCATGATCTTTTGCCAGTGTGATCATGGCATATGTTTCCAGCTTGGAACAATCTTAAGCTGTGTAGTCCCACCTGCTACCAGTAATGTGTGATATGTGATCACAATGGAGCATTGAAAAATTGTGGCCAAAAAGGAAAGTCTGTTAGTGATCAAATCAACCATAATCAAATACCTTTCATTAGATTGCACTATAGGAAAAGTTTTTGTGTTTGTATTTTCAGAATGGTAATATTTCTCCACAGATAAATATATTCTTTTTTTTTCAGCCACTGGAATGTTAATCAGTGTCTTTGCAAGCGTCCCCTCCTCTTGGCATGATCTGTTCATATTGTGACATACAATTATACATGTTTAGTTAGCCATTGTAGCAAGTCAGAAGATTTTTGGCGTAATAATTACACATGTGGCAAATACATTAATTCTTGGTAAATATCCCATGCGACATCTGTTTTTGCAATGTTAATAAAAGCAGTTTTTACAGTGGCAATTGTAGAAACACTAGGTGTACATCACTAAGATATTCGTCATTTGGGCCCTTTTAGCAATTTCAATACTAATGAATGCGTGGGGGATTGAGTTTGGCACAAAAATCTGAAAAAAGGATCAGTTTTTGTTTCACTTTTGTGAAGACCTACAGTGTAGACAAGTTTTGGGGTCGCTTGCATTTTGAGATTTTAGTATTATCCAAGAAAGGAAATGAAATATTACCTTGCTAGAATGGTTTCTTTTTTTATCAGAAACATTGTGTTGAAGCTACTAGCCTTTTAGATGGGTGCAAAGAGACCTGGCTGTGCAATCATAACAATTTCTGTGTGAGTAGGTGTTGGGAATTAGAGCCGCCTTCGATTTGATCTGGCGAGCGATGGGAAAATTGAGCTGAGAGTAATTACATATGTGGATGTGGGTAGTATGGTGCCACTGATTTCAAAACATCCATTTTTTTTTTCATGATAGAAACATGAACTGTATGTTGCACACATAGAGAGAAACATAGACTGGCAAAATGACTTAATAAATCAAATAGCCTTAAGTTACAAGGTATAGGTAGTATTTCTGTAATGCAGACCCGGGTATCAGTAATGAGAGCTGTATGTGGTAGGAGAGATGATATCTTTTTTCTACTTCGTTCTCTTTTTTTTTCTCCCTCTGTATCAGACTCATGTGTACACACTTATTCTATAAATATATAACAATGTCTGTCCTTATGCATGCTTTATTGAGAATGTATGAATGGCACCTTGGTAGAGGTATTAGAAAATTAGAACATGAAAATAAAGGCAAATGAATTTCATGAGATGGTGGTCGAAGAAAGTGAGGTGATAGAGCCAGGAGTTCTAAGATTGTAGGAAATACCCCAAAAGTGGACATTTTTCCTTAAATTTTTACACATTTTGCACAACTAGAAACCAGCGCGAAAATAAAAGCATGCAAGTATGTTTGCTTGCTATATGTTCCAATAGTTCATGTCTTGATTCCATGGAGTTAAAAACATATGAAACTCATCTTACCCACCCGGACACAAAAAAGGAAACAAAAACAAAAACAAAAACAAAAACAAAGCAAAAAATAAAAACACCAAAAATTCCTCATGCAGAAACATTAACTTTTTCAGCAACGAAATGCTGACCAAAAAGTATGGCGAATTACAGAATTAGTGCATGGGTACATGAAGGATTGATATCACAAGGCCTCAATATCTTTAATATGAAAAGCTCACATAAGAAACCATGGATAACAGCATAGTTTTAGAGGTAAAATTAACAGTGTAGAGCACTTTCTACATTATTATATATATTTATCTACATCTAATGTAAATTTGTAAGTGTTAAGTAAGCTCTGAAAATGATGTTTTATTTTAGTCTAGGTGTTTTTGCTATCGTATGTCGCACTTTTTAGAACCCTTCATAGTGATTGTATAATTAGTTTTGTCCCACAACTGCCAATCAAAATTTATCAGCGGTTGCAACCACGAAAGCACTGGCATATCTTTTCTTAGGTACATGCATTTGGGGAACCATGACAATGTGTGTGTATGTTGAGATGTATGCTCAGATTCAGATGAATGCAAGTTTGCAGCATGCAGTTTGATCTTAAAGGTAGGGAATCCCATTTGCATGCCTTAAATGAAGAGTTGTATAAATACAGTGGTATGTTGAAGAGAGTATCATTTTAGAAACTCCCATAAAGTATTGAAAGTGGAAGGTAACATTTAGCACATTTTTTTGACCGTTAGATTTTGAATTGAATTTTTTTCGGGGCTCACCGTAAATTCCAGTACATTACTAGGCTACCTTTGCAGACCCATGCACCGCATGTGTGCCCATCATGTATATTTTGTGAAGAAAGTTCATCAACACTTACAAACAGTTCTATATACATTCTTGCCACACACTCTATATGTTATTACATCAGCTCTTGTACTTTTAGATTTGTGTTTATAGATAACAAATACAGAAGACTGCAACAAAAAGGCTTAAGTGTGGCTGACACACAGAACTACTGAGTAGTTGAGTTTTGTGCATCATTCAAATTTTGGATAACTGTTGACTTCCAAATTTCTAAGCAGTGGCCTAAGCAAGTCCCCTGAGGTTCATATTTAATGTTTTGCTGCATTTTGGGAGGTCTGTAAAAGGTATCCCCTACCTTTAAGATGGCTATTTTAATTGCTATACCGGTATACCTTATACATCCGTAAACCATTTGGTTTCAGTTTTGAAATGGGTCATTACAGTTTTATTGTTGTTGAGACCACTAGTAAATTTTGATTGATGGATCTGAGGCAATGAATTACAGAGTTGATTACAAAGTGTTTTGACTTTTACCCCAAATGTGGTATCATGGTGAGTGCGTATAAATTCACAAGAAAGAGCTGTCAAATGAATTAGATACTGGAGGGTAAAGATGTCAGGACTGGGAACAGATAATTATGTTGCCGTAGCATCATAAGTTCAATGCTCACGTCTCCCCTACCCATAAAAGTGTTAATCACTGGATACCAGATTTATACCCTCCTTCCACTTAACCTTTCCTCCGCTCAGACTTCCCCCAACACCGCACGCGCCTACAAGTGCTATCATCCCATTAGGTGGCCGCGGCTTGGGCTGTTTTAATCGTCTACTGCTGTGAGTGATGTATCAGTGTTGCTACGGCAACCATCATTTATCCTCATTAGAGACACGAGGGGGCCCCGTGTGTCGACTGCGTGGCCAGTGATCAGACAATGCACAATCAGATTGAGCACTCGGAGATATTGATTGGAGTCCAGGCAAGGGAGAATTGATGCTGGGAGCGAGACAATCGTGATGTGACCTAGTTGGGCAACATGATTTTCGGTATACCTCTCTCTTTTTGTGAGGTTCGCGGTCTTTCAGTGTACATGCCTCCTCCCGCTTCATGTCTGTCTGTATGTGTGTGTATTTGTATGTGTGTTGTGTCTGCCATGTCTTCTAAATGTTTCTCTTCTTTCATACTCCTTAGTGTGTCATGTTCTTAACGCCTGACTCAGCCCACGGCATGCCAACTTTGAATGTACATTGTATTTTCTCAAATGCTCAACCATGCGCTGACAGGTTGATGAATTATAGTCTACAACAGTACATTGCAAACATCATAGCCTTAGCATTGTCTTAAACTTACATCACAGCAAAGCCTGCAATTTTCTTTCTGACTTTGCTGTATTTTCTTTATTTCTAGCATTAACATTTCTCTTAATAACTGATATAGCTTTGATAGAAAACAGATAGCTTCATAGACAGCAGCTCATGTCTTCCAAAAGCACTCCTGTGTTGTGCTCTTAACCCATTGAGGATGGTTTGATTTTGCTACAACATGCATTTCCCATAGACACCTGCTCGAGTATACTCGGGACTCGTCCTCAATGGGTTAAAATAATGTGGTACACAGGGGGCTTACAGTGATTCACAACATAGGTGTTTCTCTCTTCAGAGATCTATTTTTCACTGGTTACAGTAGGTGAATTTGTCTTTTTGTCTGTCTTCTTGTCAATGGCATATTCCTCACTTATTTTTTTTTCTTCTCTTTTCCAACTTGTTTCAGTCCTACTCTTGTAATAGCCACTGAGCATGGAGGCTTGACTGAAAGAAATCTGATTGAACACAAAAGACATACTGTACGAATAGAGACAGCAAGGAAAAGGGGGAGCAGAGAATGGCTCAAGAGAAAAAAAAATGACTGCACTTTATATCAGTCTTTAATACTTTAATGGGTGCGTCAAGTTTGTTGTAGAAATTTGCCCAGTTTATACTTCTTGTCTTTAACCCATTGAGGACGGGTTGACTTTGCTACAACATGCATTTCCCATGGACACTTGCACTTGGGCTCCTCCTCAACAGGTTAAGCATACAAGACATCACTGCTATATATAGCTTTTCATGTCTCTATACTATTGCTCTTAATGTTTGTGCCATTTTCATCCCTAAAAGTCCCTATTATCATTGTCTGAGTATATGAGTACATCTGCCTGTAAATCTCAGGAAAAGGTTTACAAAATTGTACTTTATAATCTCTCCATCTGTGTCAGAGAGGCCAGAACATAAAACCAGACTCAATCAGAATATGCATCAATGGAGTAATTAGAGAACACGTACCTCACCACTGTCGGTGCATGCATTCAGTGCGAAATCAAATGTGGAAAAAAGTGAGCACAGTAGTGGGGGGGGGGGGGGCAGTTTTGAAACATTACTGTGAAATTTTGTTACCTATAGAGGTATTCTTGTTTAGTGGCAACATGCGTAATGCATTTTAGACAAGATGAAGTTTTTGTATAATAAAAACTGTGTAAAAAAATGAAATGTCTGTATGTTGTTTTATAAGCACATTTTTCTTTTCTCAATGTGATTTCATTACTGGAACTGTACCTGTCTTACACTTGAGACTCAGTGGGCAGTTCCTGCTCATGTATTTTGACATTTCACTTTACATTATAAAAATACAAAGAGATAAGATAAATGATGTATAATGAATTATGATGAGAAATTGTGTCTATGACGAGATCTACAAAAACACTAATCTAAACAAGATATGAAACAAGAGGGAACTTCAAAAGTACAGCTTATAGCTGAGGGTTACAGTGAAGAGACAATACATTGTATGTGTGAATATGTCTTTGCTATGGATATGAGACACAAAAAGCAAATATTATAAACAAATCTAGACATAATGATAACTAATGAATGAGTCTTGACATTGCATTAATGTTATTTTGTGATCTTACATGGGAGTATAAACATTAAATAAACACTACAAAGTGCCTGTAGATGAATTCATGAACGGTACCACCAGCCAACAGCATTAAAGATGCTGAACGGTAAACAAGAGCGGGCGAAAAATAAACTCGGTGACGGGTGAGGATGCATAGCCTCAGGGAAAGTTTTCTCACTGTCGCAGGGCACCCGTCACTTATAACTTGACAAATAGCAATGAGCATGGGAAATCTATTTATCAGCAGGCTTGCCAATAGCTGGGCCAGATGCCTTTAGAATACAGCATTTTCTTTTTCTCCTCAGAATGACATGCCTCTTTTCCTTTTAGACTTGCTGCATGTCCCTTGAAGATTATTCAGTGAGAGTAGTGTGGAATTTTTCAGTAAGTCTTCTAGGAAATGATTATAAGTTAGATGATAGTCTCTCCAAACATGAATTGAAATAATATACATTGTAAATGATGAAGACAAAAATGATGGTTTCTATGTTGGTACATCATGTTCAGATACCTTGATTACAGCTGTAAATAATGTCATAGGATTAACTGCACATTTTATTTTAATGGTAATGCATGATAGATGATTACCTAATATTTTTCATAATTTTGTAGGAATGTATGACACATGAAGCCTCTGTAAAGCAAAGTGAATATCATCAGCGATGGAGGTGTTTGTATGCAGAAATTGTGCGAAATTGTTGTGTCGCAGGATTTAAATCAGATTACCTCCATTGGCAGGTGTGCGTGGAGCGTCCAATTTATGGGTCTAACAGAATCATGCTCCTGTTTGGGTATGGCATCTGGAGTCTGGTGAATACAGAGCAATTAACCCTTGTCATGCCAGGAGATTTGGATGGTGTATAAGGGTTGTGTGTGCCAATAGGCACTGATAGTACACAGAGGGTTAACCTACCACTTTGCTACATTCAGGAGTCTGGTGAGTCTTTCACAGATTCTATTGGGATTTCAACATCTTCTAATATTTGGTAAGTACAATTGTAGAGGAAGGAATAAATTTGAAGGAACAGGTCAGTTAATGTTGTGGGCGAATTCTGGTCGACTCAAGAATATTATATGTTTTTGAAACTTTTTTTTTCATAATTGGCAATTCTGTGAAGTAACATGTGAGCTCTCTCCCTATTAATTTTGCTCTGTATTTTACAATATCAAATAGACCTGCATTTTCTATCAAGTGCATTTCTTATTACTTATGCACTCTTGGTACAATTTTTATATTTCTGTACAAACCTTGCATAATAAGCTTCTTGTATTTCCATCATCAATACCCAATTACAAAAAGAAAAGTTGTCAATATCTGTTGGATTAGTCGCAAATTCAACAGTTTGTTGCTTTCTTGTTCTTTTTTAAACTTTTACTTTCATGTTTTTCATTTGTCTGCATGGTTCGATCGCACTGTTCGACAAACTTATTTCAGGGTACACTTCCCCTTGAAGCATGCACAAAGATCATTAAAGCAGAATACTAAAGGAAACGCATATTTTGTTGGATTATTCCCCCATTTCAAGCTTAGAGCATGTTAAACACAGCGGCCTTTAATTCATCCATTTAGAAAATTGCGTTTTGGAGAACGGCTGCTTAGAAAAATTGTTTCCTGAATCATGCTCAATTGGAAGATCCGTGGTTATTTTGGGGGCGTGTCCATGACGTCATGGGTTGATCGAAGGGCAAACCCGGAAGTATCACACAACAGCCTAAGCTTACCTATGTATGCTCTCGATGAGAGCGAGATGTCGAGGCTCGTACCCCAAAATCCCAAGACATTTTTTTTAATCAGAATGTCATAAAAAATGAAATAAAATTGTTTTCTGTGAAAGTCTCCTGTGAAATCACACATTTCTTTGTTTAAATAGAGTCTGTTACGTGTTATTTAGGCCACGAATACAGAAGTTGTCAGGCCTAGTGCCTGTAGTGGTGCTTCGTAGTCGATCAGTCACATGCATGCGCCCATCACCGGCCGCATAGGCCTATATGTCGCTGTGCAGTAGTCTCCGTGTATCAAAGAGCGGAGAAGTCTGGGCTTCGTACCTCTGGTACGTACAATGTATTATATCAGCAGTTCCTCGGTAGTATTACAGCTGTGTACGCCATATATTTAGCGAGTCTTTTTTTTCGCGAATCGGGACTTGCCAATAATTTTGCGAGTGCTTAAATTCGTGGTTGTGGAGTACTGAGAGTACACTACGGAAGGGGGAAATATATACGGAAAGAGAGTTAATATTTTCTTGTGTTTTTAAATTCGCAAAAAGCACCAGGTTCACAAAAAAAAAAAAAAAACCTCGCGAAACATTCGGCGTACGTGGATCGCTAATACTAGATACCAGAAGGTACCTATGGCTAGCGTCTGGGCTGTGTTCAGTTAGGCCTACTGCTGCTCTGAAGTACGAGTTCAGGTCAGCACTATAAAAGCTCGATTCATTTTCAGTTCAGAATAAAAACAACTCTTACCAATCTAAATTTTGAAGCCTATCTGGCATTGGTCCTGCGTCACCAACATTGTCCCCTGGCCTGCCGTGTGGCAAGGGCTCGTATTGCCAATCTCCACTAAGTCCGTCCGCTTCAACCGGACCGCCCTGGGCCTTCCCCACTAGCTCGCCCGCAGCGTCTCCCTCGTGCGCCCCGCCGTGCGACTCGTCATCAACATCTATCTCTCCAACTTCACCAGGGTCATCATCACTAGTTTCTCATTGCTATCATCACTCGTGTGTACTGCATCACTCAGTTCATCACCACTTCCACATTCAAATTCCACCAAGAAATCATCCTGATCATCACTGGCCTTAACGTACGATGTCGCGCATTATCGAAAAACAAACTTTCAAAACTTAAATGCAAATACTATCTATAACAACTTGTATAATACAATGCATGCACTATGCGTGCAGGGGCCTGCGGTGCTCGAGACCTTGTGCGATTCCCTTCAACCCATGACGTCATCGGCAAAGCCTCGAAATTTATGCTGTGACCTAGATTTCAGGAGGGTGACAGGTGTAAATTTTCAAAATCCTCTAACTCCACTTCAAAAAGGCCATTTTAAACGATGTAAACGACAAATTGTTCTATGTGTTCCACACTTTGACTTCATATATAATTTTATTTCTTCAGTATTCCCCTTTAAGTAGAGTACAGTGTATGTGCATCTGATACAGGGGTACAAAATCGTATGTGGTTATGTCTTGCCCTCTGCAAAGAGGCATAACAATCTCCCTCCATTAACGATGATTAGATAATTGTGTAGATATTTACACAAAGTGCATCATGTGAAGAGTTAGCAGCTAATTCCATGTTTGATATGTCGAGATATTTCCAATTAAAGCCATAAAGAATAAAAAAAAGTCGAATAGTAAAGTATGGGATGCTTTTAATCATAACTTCAAGAATATTCCTTGTTATATTACAAGTGAGGTGTTACTGCAATGGACAGGTTTGCTCTATGTGGTTTTGGGAAAGAAAGTATTAAGTTTTAAGTCCTGAAAATGCATAATTTCAATTGTGATGTAACAGTCGGCTAATCATGATGAAAAATGGAAAATCATAAATAGTTATGCAATTATCGCAATACGCTCTGCCCATGCATGCTGCACAGTAGCTCTGCTCATGACAGGAAGTCAACACCAAACGTGCGACCTTCTTGTCCTCTCAATGTTGCGCATGGATGCATAAGATCTTCTCATTCTTTTGCACGTAACATACGGACCTGACTCGGTAGTGATGAAATATTTACATTTTTATGCGATAGCGAGAATTGCATGAGATCTTGGGAGCTACAGAGACTGCATAAAACAGCCAGACAGCTGCTAATTGAATCCGAGCCCTCTGATGCATGATGATGATGTGAAGCCGTGAATGCTCTTGAACGGCGGTAAAATGCAATGGTGCGTGACTGTGCCAATGAGCACACACACAGCAAGCATTAAGCCTATCAGTGCCAAATGATAAACCATATCCTGTGTGATAAGAATGGGATTCTCAAACATTGGTTGATGTGAGGGGGTTAATGGACAGAGACACACACTGCTGACTGTGTTCATTCGGTGGATGCTGCAATTTCTGAATGTTATGTGTCAATTAATTGAGCAGAGATAATGGAATTGGTTAATCCATTATTTGTAAGTCTTTCTAATTTCCCTTGAATTTAATCTTAGATGGTAGAATGACACTGGAATATATGGTCAGGATGCCAGTAGACAAAAAAATGCTGTGTGGATGACATGCATGTATGTATTAAAAAGGAGGTGCAGATGTTCTCAGCCTAACACCAGTTGTTTTTCAGCTTTTTATTCGACAAAAAAAATAGTTAAAAATAAGTTCTCACTTTACTATATTTATAGCCTGATTTGGAGATAAAGCTGCTCCTCTGTGGATAAAGATGTTTGTCTATCTTTTGTATGTATGTTTGTGTGTCTGTGTGTTTGTGTATGTCTGTGTGTGATGAGTTCAATACATACCCTTTTTGTGGTGATAATCCTTTAGGTATTTCATCTCTGTGCTATTTAGTCTGTCACGAAGGGATCATCCCCTGTCCATCCCCCGTAGTTAAGCTTCTCCTGCCCGAGCGTGTGCACGTTCCAAAAGTGCAACATGAGCCATTCCGCCAGCCGCCAGCTGTGATTGATGTACAGACATATATCCCATCTATATGATATAAACCCATGCCATCTATATGTCCCAGGCTTTGTGGGTGGGGGTAGGGGGAGACACAGCATACTTGTGTGACTGATGCTGCCGTGGCGATGCTGCCGTGGCGATGCATCCGGTCTCATCCGACGCCAAAATTGATGGGGCCGCCCCCTCAACAACGTGATACCCTCCCTGGATGATTGGAAGCAGGAGGTAAACAAATACAAATATAAGAAAGCTTTACTGAGGAAGAATCTTGTTTATAAACTGATTGAAAGAAGAGCTGTGTTCAAAAACTTTAAATGTTGATGGAATTTCCATTTAAGGAATTTACATCGTAAATATACGTGACAACGGATAATGGTTTCGCAAATCTGTGGAATAGTTTTTGCGGAACCACCGGAAAGGAATGTAAGGCATTGTCTTTCATTCAGTGAGTAAGAGACCTGATATGCCAGCAACATTGTATACTGTGTGTGGTGACTTTAGATTTAAAAACAAAATAAATTTGAGAAAATGGACAATCATGCGTGAGGGTGAATATGTCCACAACGGAAATTTATGTAGATCAACTCAAATGCTGAGATACATATAAGCAATACATATTCACTGATATCCATAATGCTTGCCATGCCAACCTTTCACAACAATGTTCAAGCCTTTGTTGCTGACAACTTCACATAAATTGTGACATGTTTGTATGCTTATGCTGTTGCCAAATTTAAACAAATTATGGACAGTGGTGGTAAAAGAAAAAAATCCTGTGATCAGTGTAAGCTGTGTTTCTCTCTGGCAAGTTGATAATAAATAATTCTCCCTAGTATCTCCTTATCTTGAACAGGCTACAATGTAGATCATGGAAGTCAGATGAGAATTGGACTCTGCCTGTGCAAAGACAACATTTTTGTTGATTCACACATTTATCTTCATTTATCTGTTCATTTGTACAACACATTTGAAAATACGAGTGTTTTCTTGTGTATGTGTACAACTGTACGTGTATGCTTTGTAGGTGCACACGTGTGATATACCTGCCAATTTTAAGTGTGCATTGTCCAATATTTCCCTTCCCAGATTTAACCTGAGGGGATAGTTTTGTTTGAGTTGCAATTGAAAGTTGGAAATTTTGGAGTGAATGATGTCAAAGATGTGAACACCTTTCATTTCTGTTCTTCTTTTTTTTTGTTTTTTTTTTGTTTTTTGTTTTTTTTGGGGGGTATTATGTTAGGGAAGCAAAATGAGATGAAGAAGACAGGATTACAACCATCACTGTCTGTTAAGCTTGGTAGTCTAGTGGATGTAACTTCTGTGTAGCATTGAGGGGGGTCATTTGTTTGAATTCTGCTCAAGCGCATATATCTGACCAGGATTTTTTTTTTATCATGGATATTATATCACTGAAAAAAAGAAAGAAATTAATGCATATTCAAGGCTTTGAATGACAATTCTTCAATAAAAAACAAAATGATGCCAGAATTGTTATAATTGTTAAAATGAACAACTTACTGAATTTGAAACACATTTCTGAAGATCAGAGATCCTGATCGTCTCTTAATTTGGCAAATTTTGAGTAAATTTGTCTCTGATTTCATGCCAAGTCAATAGATTTTATTAGTCCTATCTAGCTTTTCCCAGATATAATACAGATATGCTGTGGAATTCAGAAATATTAGTTTAATGATGGCTAGACGGTGATTTCGGCAGCAAAATTTCCCAGGTTAGCAAATGGAGTGTGTTGTATGCTTGTGAGGCTACATAATGATACCTCAAGTGTCTAGGCTGGGTTAATAAGTAACAGAAGATATATGTGCGTAGTCTCAAGTATTTCACTCCTTTGACATGTATATTGGAATAATGTTACTTAGTCTAGCCTGGTTAATGTATCGTATTCACATGTTCTAAGTTTAAACAAATGAGGACTTTTGACATTCAGTTGTGGAGATTTCTGTAAATAAAAAAGACCAATGAGGCGTCTGTAATGGCAGATGCAGCATTATTCAGTGCTATTTGTAGGTATCAAGCGTTGTTATGTGTAGAATCTATTTTCGGACTGTTAAATTAGCTGTTTGAGTGAGATAGAGAGAGAGAGAAAGAGTGAGAGATAAAGAGTGAGATATAAAGAGTGAGAGATAAAGAGAGAGAGATAAAGAGTGAGAGATAAAGAGTGAGAGATAAAGAATGAGATATAACGAGTGGGAGATAAAGAGTGAGAGATAAAGAGTGAGAGATAAAGAGTGAGATATAAAGAGTGAGATATAAAGAGTGTGAGATAAAGAGAGAGAGATAAAGAGAGAGAGATAAAGAGAGAGAGATAAAGAGTGAGAGATAAAAGAGAGAAAGAGTGAGATATAAAGAGTGAGAGATAAAGAGAGAGAGATAAAGAGTGAGAGATAAAAGAGAGAAAGAGTGAGATATAAAGAGTGAGAGATAAAGAGAGAGAGATAAAGAGTGAGATATAAAGAGTGAGAGATAAAGAGTGAGATATAAAGAGTGAGATATAAAGAGTGTGAGATAAAGAGTGAGAGATAAAGAGTGAGATATAAGGAGTGGGAGATAAAGAGTGAGAGATAAAGAGAGAGAGATAAAGAGAGAGAGATAAAGAGTGAGAGATAAAACAGAGAAAGAGTGAGATATAAAGAGTGGGAGATAAAGAGTGAGAGATAAAGAGAGAGAGAGATAAAGAGTGGGAGATAAAGAGTGAGAGATAAAGAGAGAGAGATAAAGAGTGAGAGATAAAGAGTGAGAGATAAAGAGAGAGAGATAAAGAGTGAGAGATAAAGAATGAGATATAAAGAGTGAGAGATAAAGAGTGAGAGATAAAGAGTGAGAGATAAAGAGTGGGAGATAAAGAGTGAGAGAGAGCGAGAGAAGACAGAGAGGTAAGGAGAGAAAGAGAAAAACAAATGGAAGATGGGAAATGTGGGGGCAAGTAGATATTGATATTAATTAAATTTAAGTAAAATTAGACTTCTAAAAAGCCTTTATGTATGTGTGTGTGTGTGTGTGTGTGCATGTGTGTAGGTGTTTATATATATATATATATATATAGTTTTATCATTTACACCAATCAAGCTATGCAAATTCAATTTTTTTTTATTTGTACATTTTTAAAGATATATATTATGCAATGATATGTGTTATTTTTGTTTTCATATGCCAGTGAAAAGCAAATTTCTGTATTTATTCTAACAAACAAAGTAACGGTACCTTGAATCATTGAATCCATGAATTAAAGTATGGATAAAGAGAGAACTAAATGTGAGAAGAGAGAGAGAGAAAGAGACAGAGAAAGAAGGGCAGATTTAGAGAGAAAGCTAAGGAGCGAGATGAAGAAGAAGAAGAAAAAGTGATAGACAGAAGAGGTGAAAAGTAAATGGGGAAAGTCAACCGAGGAGGCATATTAGTGGTTTGTTTGTCAGGCACATTACCATCCTTAAAATAGCTAGATTAGTTTTGAAGAAACAGTAGAGAACTCTTTCTTTTTCAGTACAACACATCCGAGGGTTCCTCAGATTTTAGACTGAGATACGAAATTTACGTGAGCGTGAGCGCAAGTGACAAATTGCCCGTAGCCATGTCGGCTCCGATTCCAAAGTAAACAGCAGAGGCGAATCGTGGTTACCTCACCAAGGAACCCTAACGAGCATTAGCGCAAATTTTGTAGAGAGAAACTGTTCCTAGTAATTGTCCAGTGAGTGGGTAGAGAGAACGGAGAGTCATCTTCTCAAAAGAAAAAGAAAACAAGAAAAAAAAAGGAGATTCTTGAGTTGATCTACCGCATTGTTCCGATAATTGGCTCCTTGGGGCCCCCATCATCTTACACAATCCTCCACTACATCCTGACTGGTATATACTTGTTCAAAACTTGACACACTTCACACAGAGTAAGTTCTAATACACCTAGAGCTGTGAGGGAAATCTCCAGGCATGGTTCCTTATTTGTTGAGGAACTTTAGTTTATTTTCCTCATGGAAATTTTGATGGTGTCCATCACAGTTTTTGTTGTTATTTTTTTTTCTGTAAAGACCATAATGATGTACCACAGGTGTAGAACATCACTGCAAGTGATCACACATAATCACTTTGTATAGTTTTACAGTTGTCTGCCACGTTACCTCCTGTTTTCTTCGAGCGTTCATCTCCATAACAGTCTGTTGGATGTGTTGTCAGTTGTGACTTGCAATAACCTTTCTCAGGATATTGAGGGAGTCACACATCTTGTCTTAAAAGTGCAGATTAACTTTGCTTCCGAATATATTCAAACCAATCTTTGTGGTTGTGAAAATTGAACGGATTCAAAAGGTCCCTGTGGGAAGTGATGGACTCCTGTTGAAAATTGATTGGGGACAGAACCGATGCAAAAGACTATAGGATTTAAGGAACACTCCACAAAATCAACAGGTTGGTTAGTCAGTAGGTTTGCTTGCTGTCTACTACCTGTAAGAAGGACCTTTCCAGATTGTTCTTTACACAGTTTCCTTTGGAGTATTAAGCAAACCTGAAAAGAATTATGAGTTCAAGATCAGTCCCTTAATGGCACCATACTGGAGAAATGAACTCCATGTCGTAAGGCCTTATTTGATATCATTTTCATTTCTCTGAAACTGTATTGCAGCATATCCCTTTTGAGTGAAACTCCGGTTATGTACTGTATGACATATAGTTTCTGTGAAGCACCTAAATGTTGGGAATCTATAGGCTGGCATTTTCGAGTTTCACTCGAAAGGGACAAGCTGCTATACAATTTCAGAGAAAGGAAAATGATAACAAATAAGGCTGTACAACATGGAGTTCATTTCATCAGTATGGTGCCATTAATGGACAATTCTTGAACTCATAATTCTTTTTCAGGTGTGCTTAATACTCCAAAGGAAACGGTTGATGCAAGCATGGGATTTTAAGACTGATGAAAGATGTGCATCTTGACTGTGTCTTGAGATATTAGACTGATCATAGGAGTACAACCAACCGCATGGAAAAATTGGTCCCAGTGGGAAGGGGTAGAGAGTACTGTTGACCCAGAAAGTTTCTGCATGCAGGAGGAGGAGGAGGAGAGGGAGGACCAATCAGATTCCCTCTGACTACCAAGAGGGATGGCATCCCAAAGGAATGCTTCCTGTTGTCTCCCACTGAGTATGTAAATGTTTTGTTCTATCTTAGGATGATGGTAAGAGGAATACACATTCACAGTGCAGCATTCATCCCGAACCCCATTTTTAGCCGTTAATCAGCTCTGTCAATGCATTGAGTGCTGAAAATGTCTTTAACCTTTAAAGATGATGCACTAAATTGTTTAATGGCCTCTTTAAAAAGCACCCATCAACCCACCCATGGCAGTAACATCTGTAAGATTGCCTTTGGAAAATGCATGGCGTAGAAATTGTAGGAGGTATCTTTTTTTTCTACTCGGTTAGGCAGTGAGTCATCTTTTCCTGCATGTGTGGAAAGTATCACAAACCTGTAAGCTAATAGCAAAATTGGGAAACAGCATTTTCAAAGAAAAAAGCAGGTGATAGATCTGTTCATGTGAATGTGTTCATTAATCCTGTCTTGTGGGTTCGCATGGCTGGAAGATGCATTTGATGAGAGATATTTTTAGGAGTGAGTCAATGTACCCCCAAGAGTCAGCTTTTACCCTACATATGGAGTGAGAGTGTTCCGAAGCCTTAAGCTCCACGAAAGTGTTTTTACCACAAAAAAGAAAAGAAAAGAAAAGAAAAACAAGAAAATGCATTAGCAGAGAAAAAAAAATTCCCAGCATCCTCTGCACTATTTAATATGTTGAAAACATCCACTGCCATCATGAGATATTGGAATTAGTGAAAAAAGAACAGGTACATTTACATGACATTCATAAATCTTTTCTCTCTTATCAGGAAAATGTTTCAATGTTTACGTTTCTTCGGTCGATATATTATATCAGCTATTCTGCTTATAAGATATTGTCATTAGCAGGGCTTTCTTGCTTTCTTAACCTGTTGCCTTCAAGATTATAAAACCTCTCTAGACTTTGGAAAGGACCACCATCTAGGTTCTGGTAGTCAATGGCTAAAACCTTTATGTGGGAAGCACTTCACCTTGACTTGCCATCTTTAACCCATTGAGGACAAGTCCCGAGTATACTCAGGCAAGTGTCTATGTGAAATGCATGTTGTAGCAAAATCAGCCTGTCCTCAACTGGTTAAAGATAATATAAAGTTTTGGTACCTCAAAAGTTTCCCTGAGTTTCCTTGTCTTAGTTTGTGTTTCAGGTTAAAGTACCTTTCATATAACTAACACTGTGAGACTTACTCGCCCCAAAATGCTCTCATGTCTTAGTAATCATGCAATAATGGTTTCGTACAATACGTGTATATTGATTGTCGCGGTACCGTGTCGAGTCAAACTAATGGCTTGTTCGAATTTTTCAGAGCCCGCTCTGCTCTGGTACGAAACCATTATTGCATGATTACTAAGACATGAGAGCACTTTGGGGCGAGTAAGTCTCACAGTACTTGTTAGTTATATGAAAGGTACTTTAACCTGAAACACAAACTAAGACAAGGAAACTCAGGGAAACTTTTGAGGTACCAAAACTTTATATTATCTTTAACTTACATTGATAAGGATATCAAGAGCTATAGTGTAGCTATTTAAGATGAAAGTTGCTAAAAGAAAAGAAAAAAAAAGAAGTAAAACCAAAACATGAATTTCATGTTGCAGTGAACCAAGGTCTCAATTCTAGTACGTAAGCATCACTTCCTTTTATTCAGTGAATATCACAAAAGTTGCCAACAACAGTATCATCAATACATTCCACTCAGACCAATGCTGTTTTGTTGATAATGGGCCAAACATTTCTTCGATTACATTCTTGATGTTGCCATCACAAATGTGATCTGTGCAATTATTGATTAACCCGTTGAGGATGGGCTGATTTTGATACAACACAAATACCTTGTAGACACCAGCCTGAGTATACTCGGGACTCGTCCTCCTCGGGTTAAAGGTCCAGTTTACCTTTGGGGAAAAGTGATTAAAGAATTTTCCAAGATATGACATTTAATGCATGTGTGTGGGTCTGTTGTGCCACAAAACATCCTGTCATATCAAATTTTTGTGATAAAGCCTGAAATATAAGGAGATATCTGTATTTTTCTCAATAAACCGTAACTGTAGATGGTTTAGTCTAGAAACATTTTCATCATAACTATCGTTAACGTTTTGTATATTTAACAATTATTCACATTAATTTTATGGATTCAAATTTTTACAGTGGTTGTTTCTATCCCTAACTCACAATTTAGAACTATTTTGAAGCACTAATGCTAGGTTTTTGTTTCATCTGCAAATGGTAAATTATGCCTTTAATGATCAAATTACTCTGCCAAGGATGTAAATACATTGTTTATATTCATGCATATTTGCTTTCATAGCCTTATTTTTTAATCGGAATTACGCTGTATTTTGATGTATTGAGAAAATATACGTTGCTCTTTAAGTAAGCATGACATGTTTTGTGCATTTATATCTTTGTTAAAAGTAAAATGGATAGGAGAAAAAAAATGAAAATATGAGTGACCCCCTATTTGAAAATACCAAAGTTTAAATATTAACAGTGTTTCCTGTGACAGTATCCTTTGAACTCTAGTGACAGAACTTTCAACATTTCTCTCTTCTTTCATTTCTCAAAATTTCTGACTGTCTTCCGTGGATCTGCAAACATCGCCCTCACCCATTCATCCGGCATCCCGCTCTGATGTGTCACATTGCTTCAAACAGGTAAGAGCTGAATATTGATCTTTAGCACTTGAGCTTGAATCTTTAAAGGAGACCTCTGGATGATTTTCAGACTTTTACATTTGAACAAGTATAAATTAGTTATGCAGCATGGGTGTATGCAAGGGGGGGTCGGGAGGGTCGTACGACCCCCCCAAATTTTCAAAAGGTCCACTTTTTGTAAAAGACATTCTTGTTTTTTGAGCACTTTTTACCCTACCAGGTATATACAACAGAAAAAAAAGTGACCAGGTAGTGTTCCAGCAAATTGTCCAAAACCTCGTAAATTTCGTAAGTTTTAATATGCCATACCGTACATTATTTCTAAGCCGCACTGCCATGCCGAAAAAGTCACTTTTGTATGCACCAAATGGCCCCATTTTAAGATATAAAATTCAAAAACTCCCTACCGTGGGAATGGGGACACCCCCCTCCCACACCCTCCCCCCACTCGGTCGCTCCGCTCCCTCGCAAAGGTATAAAGGTCCACAAATTTTGATTACGACCCCCCCAGAAAAAATCCTGAATACACCCCTGTGCAGTGTGCAGAGTTTCAGAATTTATAGTGATTGGGTTGAGGAATAACAATGTTTTCAAAATTTATAACAAATTGCAATGAGTGAGGATGATGACATGGCAGCCTCATCATAAGAATGCAGGACTTGGGGCTCAAGGAAGCAGAACAAAAGAGGATGGAATGCATATTGTAATGGAATTACACCGCCACATTTCTGAAATATGTGAGGCTCCTATGTCATCAACACTGTTCAGTGTAATTTGTTCAAGATTTTTCAGAGAATTGCTTCTCTGCTCAAGGACCACAATAAATTCCACAAATCTATATGGAGCTGTCAATTTATGTACTGCGTGATATGAAATTATGAAAATCATCTGGAATTCCCCTTTATGAATATTTCTGAACCAGGTTCAGTCATTTTGGACTCTACTTCTACTTGTGAAATATATACATTGCATGCAGAGTGAGCTTGAAAATGATAGTCATAGTCATGGCTACTGCACTCTAAAAATCCTTACAGATGTGGTGTAAAATAGCTATATTGCAATGTGTGTAGTATTTTATATGATATATGTTGAATATGGTGTTGTTGATAAGCTTATGTGCCGAGAGCTCAAATCACCTTCCACCAGGAAGGGGCATAAAAGACCATTGGCAAAAGGAGGTACGTTGCATTAAGGATATTCCTACAGACATAGTGTATATCTTAGCAACATATCTTATGCTGTCATACACTGACCGTTGCCTTGTCAGCCAGGCCTTCTGTACACATATTAAAATTCACTGATCTTGATCAGTATACTTCCTTCATAAATTTGATTGGGTTCCCAGTTGGTGGCAAAAAGCGGAGCAATTTAAGCGATTCTTTGTGCCGATGCACACATGTAGTGCTGTGTGTGTGTGTGTGTGTGTGTGTGTGTGTGTGTGTGTGTGAGAGAGCGTCACTCTATCCTAAGCATGTATTAATGAGATAATTTATTCGTGGAAGCGCTTTTGTTGCTCCCTGTGAATGGGCTAGCTGGAATATCATGCGACATTTAATGAGGCTGCCCCGTGATTAGCATTCATGGTGGAACTTCCTATTCTCGACAAAATGAAGCCTCGTTAACGGAGGGAGAGCGGAAGACTCGGGTTGTGCCAGGCTCCAGCGAGTCACGCCAGTTCGGCTAATTCTCTCGCAGACCTCGGTGATGAGTGTTGTTTGTCATGACACAATACGTTGCAAATCAAGACTGCATTCTAATGAATGTGGTTGTCCAGGGCTGGGCCGTAGCCTTGATTAACGGTGGAAAAAAAAAGACAAAACAGAGGGAGTTTATGAAAGATTCAGTGAGAATAAAAGCCTGTCTTGTATAAACCATTAAGATATGGCAGAACAAAATGTCAGTTCATTGAGAACAGTTTGTGTCTATTTCTGTTGCTTTTAATGTTTGGTATGCAGTTGGTTAGTTTTTCACTGGAACATTGCCACATTAATTGCCAGCATAACATGTGCTGTCACATCCAGTAGTGGTATAGTTACAAACATGGATGACAACTTTTAATAGGTAGGCAACAGTATGATCTGTTTTAAACATTTGGTGCTTAAAACATGTGCCATGTTTTAGTGTTTATAGGGCCATTTTTGTATAAATATTTTTAAGAGAAGGTGACCAGTTAATGATTGGAAAACTTGCTGGTATTGTTTTCTATCACATGAAAATTCATATTTCTCATACTATCTCAAACTAAGGCCATAGAGTCACCGCCAATGTCAAGCCCTGCCCATTTGTACACTTAAGATTAAAAATGAATTTGTGTGTTTCCATTTGTTTTGGGCCACCACAATTACAGAGTTAGGTTTCAGTGATCTCATTGGGTCACAGAGGAAAAAAAAAGATAAAAGGTTTAGTGTCGAGCCTGCATTACACTGTCAGCCAATGGCTGTATTATGCCACTATGCAGTCTAGAGTATGTGAAGATGGTTAAAAAACAATAAACCTCTCTCCTATTAGTATGTATAAATGTAAGTGAATAAATGTTGCGAGTAGAATGAAAATTCCTGCTCTTTATGATGTAGCCTGTAACATTGAATAAAGGAAGCATTTTTGTATCGTTTCTTTTTTTTCACTAGTGGAAGAATTGGCATGTGCTGATATGCTGTAGAACCATGTCAGGTTACACCCATGGACTCTCTTTCACATATTGTTATACTTTAAATGTCATATATTCAGCAACTCTAACTCTTATCAAATTGATACTTCCTGACATGTTTGTTTGCTTGTGGTAAGCTGCCATTGTTGAGGACGGTAATGAGCAGAGAAAGGTATGAATGCTTGTACATGTAGCTTTCGTGTTGGGATCAGAGTTGATGTTTTAGCATTTTTCTTTTTCAATTCACAATTTGTACTGACTTCCAAAATTTGCAAAAAATAACCCCCCCCCCCCCCACAAAATACAGGCATGGGGTATACAGTAGTCTAACACCATCTGCTTTGCAGGTCAAATCTGACATGCTCACTAAAACATAATAAAATCAAAATCATAACCCCCCCCCCCCCAAAAAAAAAAAACAAACAAAAAAAAACCAACAACAACAAAAAACCAAACAAACAAAAACAAAAACTTCTATTCGTCCTTGGCATTCCTGACATACTTGCATTTTCAGTCCCAGACTATGTACCTAATCCTTAAACCTAATCCTAATCTTATGTCCATGGAGAAAAATATAGTAGAAAAGAGGAAAGGGACTGTGTATACTCAAGGTAGTTTTAGACTGAATGACATGATGCATATACATACACTGTATATGAATATGCTAAAGCGTAAACAGGACCAACACAATTAGGTTAGCTTGGTTCTGCTTTTTGAAAAGCTGGAACTGATTGTTTGGTTTTGCTGGACATGTAGCCGGCCATTGTAGCCACACTGTAATTGGCATCATTCTTGTAATCAGTTCAGTGGGTCACAATTAGCTGTATGACTACCGCTGATGAGGGCGCTATAATGATCCTTCGGTCTCCAGTCACAAGGTAAACTCCCATCTCTGTAAAAGACAAAAATGATAACGAACCCCTGAATCTAGGGAAAAGTGATATTGTGAAAATCATCTATAGAACGAGACATACCGCTTGATGAAGTATGGAATCAGATTTTACTGGAGAGAAAAAAACAAACATATTGTTAATTCAAAACACTACTTTTTTTAAATTATAAAATCAATATTTTCACCACAGTGGTTATATCTGCTTTTCAGGATGCAGAAGTCATATTGTTTTAACAGAAGAAATATGAGTTTTTGAAAAAAAGAATAGCTAACGTGAATAGAGGATTTCTTTTTGAATGCCTCTTACAGAAAAATGTGTATTCATTCATTTGCCATCTCCTCACGAATTAAATTGCATCTCTATGTTAAATGTGGCTCTATTAGCTATGCTCCCGTCTGCACGTACTTAACTTATCATACATATCAGGGGAATTTTCAGTGACTTCTTTGCGTGTTTGGTGGAATCTGGAGTGAAGAGTGAAGGGGATGAAAACCCATGCACTTCCCTGCATGACCCGAACACCTCCATGATCCCAGTCGCATCATTAGGATACGTGCTGTATTGTCGCTAGACGCCACTTGCTTTATTAATGGCTGGGACCTGCCTGGGATTTAGACCCCACAGGACTGGTGCAGCAGAGGCAGGTCTGCAACTCATGTACAGTGATTTATCTCCTTTGAGTTGTGAAGGCATACAGACTAAAATCTAACCTACAGAATACCAGAGAGTCAACCAATCTCTTCCTAATAATCATGTGTACACTACTGAATCAACTTATTGCACAGACACCGACTATGTGTAACTCATAATAGCTCAATTAGCTTGCTGTAGCCATGGCATGCTTGTTGTTGTCATAACCCCTCTCACAGAATTGCTCTGTTGACAGTGTTTAGTGCTGTATATTCTGCCTTTAAGAGATATGAATATCACATATGTTTGTCAGTATTTAATGCCTCTGTTTTTGTTACTCAAAGTGCAGCTTTCAAATATTGATGTGTAGCTTTCAGGGCCGGTGCAGCCGTGGGGGCCGTGGGGGCCCGGGCTCCCACACTTTGTGTGCACCATTCAAAGGAATGCTTGTCAGCTGAAGAAACCCGGAAGTGCACGGGGAGAGATGAGCTGAGGACCTTTTTTTTTTTTTTTTTTTTTTTTTTTTTGGCTTGTTAGCTCATGAAACCCGGAAGTGGGGCCCCACACTTTTGAAAACACTGTGCCAGCCCTGATGGCTTTAAAAATTTCAGTTACATTGGAATATGCACAAACATATATTATGTAATAGTAAAAAGCATTGGTAGTCCAGTGCAAAGTATTTTCAAAAGCGATCAATATGCGGAATAATTCATGACCCCATCCTGGGTCTGGAGATTTGATCACATTGATTTGACTTCTCTTTGAAAGTCTGTCATAGCTAGGGAGCTTCTTTGGCCATTTTGAGATTTATGTTTAGACTTTTATGTGATGACTTCATGAAACGGACCCCTGGATGCTCTAGTTAGTAATCATGCATTTTTTGAGAGTTTACATGCACAGTACAATCGCTTGGTATAATTCTCCTTTATGAGCTGGTGGTTGTACTGAATGTCACACTTGTTGAGTTATGCATAGCAGCTGAAATATGATGTGGTTGCAAGTTAAATGCCGGCAGAAATATCACTAATGGACAGCCTCCTAATGGATCAAGTCTTTTCTTCCTGCATTTTTGTTTTCTTTCTGACTGTCATTGCTACCCAAAAACTGACTCTCGTAGTGAAATGTAAAATTTCAGATTGACAAATAATTGAGCATGACTTCATCTTAATGGATGTGCATATAGATTTCTAACTCTAACATGTCCTAAATTTCAAATTTCAAATTTCTCAAACATTTTTAAATCACCGCTCGCAAAGGTTAAGCATTACCTTTAAGCACAGACACGGACACAGACTCAGACACAGACACAGACACACACATAGACACGGACACAGACACACACACACACACACAGACACACACAGACACACACACACACACACACGCACACATGCACAGACACACAGACACACACACACCTAGACAGATAGAAAGATACCTTGAGGTATTAGATGAATGCCTCCTCCACCTTGTGAGGGAGGTGTAAAAACGATGAATAATTCACAGCTGGGGACACCAGAAGGAAAAAAGAATCATCCACCGATGCGGACGGAGTAATATTCAAGCCCTGAGTGAAAAGAAAAGAAAAGAAAGTTAAATGACAGTAATGAGGTAGAGGAGATGACAAAGAAGAGAAGGAAATAAGAGGTTAGAAATGGATTTGAAAAAAAAAAGAGTAATATTTCGAGTAGTTGTTGGCACTAACAATGAAAGGATGACCAAGGATAACAGACCTGTGTTAAGTGATGGCAGCGATGTTTTCACATTACTACAGGGCATCTCTTAACCCATTGAAGATGGACTGATTTTGCTACAACATGCATTTTCCATCGACACCTGCCCGAGTATTCTCGGGATTTGTCCTCAGTGGGTTAAATGTAGTTTTGCAAAACTGAACAGGCTTACCCTGCAGTGTAAAATAAATTTAAAAAAAATAATAATCTTGAGTATATAAGGCATTTGCGATCTTGCATCACAACATCTGTCAAAAGGTTGAGGAGTTATGTTTACATTTTTAGCTTAGCTGAGATTATGTCAAAAAATGTGAATGAAATTAATATTAATGAGAGAACAGAATTTCAGCTCTGAATCTGTAACGGGATTTTAACTAATCTACAGAATCTGATACAAAATTTTTATATCAGATTTTCCTGCAATGCTGGCATTGCCTGAAACATTTCCTAGGGTTTTGAAAAAAAAGTTGTCATGCTGAATAGATGGCAAATGAAGAAATATGATATCATACCAAAGTTGAGGGACTATAAAGATGATAAAAGAAAGCATTTTCACTCAGTTGTATGTTTTCAAATGTCTGATTCAGTGTGTGTGTGTGTGTGTGTGTGTGTGTGTGTGTGTGTGTTCATTTGTACCGTGGCCACGTAAAACCCCTTGTCAGAATTTGAAAACTGTCTAATTATTTCTCATTAGATCTTTTTTTAGTGAGGCAAATACTTCAGAGTCAGAAAAATGATAACACTCAATCACTTTCAGGTCAGCGTGCAGGCAGCTCTCAGAATGTACAGAATTCTGATGTCGATGGAGGGGTTGCTAGGCAACAAGGCAAACAATCACTCTGTCAGTGTGATGATTATGTACCACTGATGTAGATTTGTGTATTGGGTCAATGAGAGGTAGGATACAAGAGAAACGTGTTGCGAGAAAGCCCTCATCCAAGGCGTGTGGAGGGAAATCATTGGATCGCATCCCTGGTACTTTGTTTGTGATGATTGATTGCACAGGTACAAAGGCTCTTTATGCTGTTATTGGGAAGGTAGATATTGAGAAGAGTGCGTGGTACGTTGTTATCAAGTTGATGTTTACCTTGATGCTTGTGCTTGCTATTTTGGGGATGAGTGGGCTTTTTTGTTTTTGTTTTTGTTTTTGTTTTTTCCTTTGGGGGGAGATATTGATCAGATTTCTTGTGTCCTTTAGTACGGACATGCAAACTTGTTTGAGGCAGCTTAGAGTTGTGAGATTTATTATATCTATTATTATTACTATTATTATTCTTGTTATTACTATTATTGTTGTTATTATCATTACTATTATCATTATCAAATTATTATCAATATTATCATCATTAATTTTATCATTATTATTATTGTTGTTATTATCTTTACTATCATTGCTATTATTATTATTATTATTCTTATCATTATCATTATCATTATCATCATTATCATCATTATTATCATCATCATTATTTTCATTATTGCTATTACTATTATCATCATTATTAAGAAAATGACTATTACTACACAAGTCATATATTTCTGCATGAGTTGCTGTATGTGCATTGTTCATTGTGTTGCTAAGATGATTGGCTGAGCAGGAACAACAGATCTTTTTTTTTTTTGGGGGGGGGAGTGGTGATGTTGAGTAGACTATAATGCCTTTTTGTCAAGAGAACATCTGCATGAATGTAGGCCTATGTGCTGTTCATGGAATGAGTAGATTTATTCGGGGGGGGGGGGGGGGGGGTAGCGTAGATATAGGCCTATTAATCAGCTTTCTCTTTGCTTTCAGTGTTGAGATGAGAGACATTTCAAAGTGATAAAATGAAATGACAGATGAATCATATATACTGCACATATCGTGTGCCTGGATTGCATTTGCAAGTATATGAGCTGTTAAGAATATACTGTACCTTTTGACATTAGCCATAAGTGGGATACAAATGTATAAATGAACCTGCATCACAAAACCACCAAAAAGTTGCCAAACATGGAGATCCTAGTTCAGGGCAGATTCTGAAAGAACAGACTCTCAAGCTTTAAAATGATGTCTTCACTGAATCAGGGTGCTACATAAGCACTTGCCCGATTGCCCGGGGCAAGTGAAAATCAAATTCGGGCAAGCGTTTTTGAACAATAAGAACAAATGCTTGCCCGAATTGGGCAAGCAAAAAGTTTTGAAGCCACCTGTTTTTCACTTATTCCCCCAACATACCCACAAAGTCAACCATACAGATGCCCAAAGATATTGGCTGTTTACTGATGCAACACACTTTATATTTCATTTCAGCAACTTTCCAACACATACGTGAAGAAGCCACAATGCAATGTGATGGCAACACTCGATTGGACAGAGTTTATTACTCCATTGTGTTTAGGCGTGCCAATCAATGTGTGCTGTTTATTCAAATGATTGTGTTTTATTAGGCCCTTGACTGGCACATATTTTTATGCCTCCGCCACGAAGTGGTGCCGGAGGCATTATGTTTTCGGGTTGTCCGTCCGTCCGTCCTTCCGTCCGTCCGTCCTTCCGTCCGTCCGTCCGTCCTTCCGTCCGTCCGTAATGAATTTTGTGGACAGGGTAACTATCAAAACCTTTTGAGGTATCCTAATGAAACTTGGCATGTATGTGTATTAGGAGGTGAAGTTGTGCCTATCAACTTTTGGGTGCACATGCTCAAGGTCAAAGGTCAAAAGGTCAAGGTCAAATGCTTAAAATTTCACTCTTTCCCCCATATCTATGCAATGCCTGAAGATATTTTCTTGAAACTTAGTGTATACATTTATTACCCAATTAAGATTCTCTGGTGAAAGTTTAAGGTCATGAGGTCAAAAGGTCAAAGGTCAAAAGGTCAAGTAAAATGTTAAAATTGCACTTTTTTCTCTGTATCTTAGAAATTGTTCAAGGTATCTTTATGGAACAAAGTATATATGCATGTACTGACTGGCAGTGGTTATCTAGGGAATTTGGGGTTCATGTGGTCAAAGGTCAGGGGTCAAAGGTCAAGGGCAATACTTCAAAATCTTACTATTTTCCTTATATTTATGCAATGCCAGCTGGATTATTTTTTTAAAAACTTGATGTATGCATGTATAACCCACTAGAGATTCTCTGGGATTTTCTTTTTTTTTTGCCAAGAAGGTCAAAGGTCAAAAGGTCAAAGATCAAGTGAAAGTGCTGAAGTTACTTCTTTCTCCATATCTCGGAAGTGGCTCAAGTTATCTTTAAACTTAGTACATATTTATGTATGTTCTTCCTGACATTGATTCTCTTATGAATCAAAGGCCAGATGAAAATGATAACAATTTACTGTTCAATACAGAAATTGCACTTTTTCTCCATACAATTTATACCTTGACAATTACTCAAGTGCGTAAACTTATGAAAGGGTCAAAGTCGAAGTTAAAGTTCTGAAATCCCCAAATACATGCTCTCCTATTCATCCAATTAAACACAGGTCAAGGAAGGTGAACATTCGATACATTTGTGACAAACATGTCATTTTAATATTTTGCCCATTTTGTGAAAATGTAATCACACATTGTCCACATGTACTATAGACCTATTAGGAGAATCATGCATTATGGCGGAGGCATACCAGTCGCCATAGCGACATTTCTAGTTTTATATGATTTCCTTATATTTTGGGATCTTTTTTGGGCAAGTCAAATTCATATTCAGGCAAGTACTTTGCAGCAAATTTGGAAACCTGTTTGCCCGACTGGGCAAGTGGATAAATAAAGTTATGTAGCACCCCGCTGAATATGAGTGGATTTTCCTAACCTATCTAGATCATGGAGAGAAAGTGTACACTATGGGAAAGTGTTTGCCTGAGAAAAGAGGCTTTGAAGTTTAAGGTCTGTTCAAGTACTTGATGTCACCAAGCTGTGCTCTGTGCAATGAATGGAACAAAAACAGGATGTAAACCTCAAGGGCACCATAATGAAGAAATCATCAGATTATTACAAGTTGAAATTTTGCACACTCTTTAAGACATTCCATTCATGGCCAATGCAAATACTCGAAGCAGTAGCATTGTATTTTCAGAAGTTATTAGAGTTTAAAATGAAGAGCAGGTAAATGGTTTCTAAGAAATGAAATGGATCCTGTGAGACATGCCAAGTCACAATTCTACACAAAAAAAGGTGTTCTAGAAGAACGACAAAAATGTGACTTCCTATTCCTTTTATGATCCCAAAATTAATGACTATGTAGGAAAAGAGCTGCTCTTTAAGAAACTACCCCCTCTTCCCCCCCCCCCCAAAAAAAAAAAAAATAAAAAAAAATGTCAAGGCTCACCAATTTCCCTTTATTTTGAGACCTCAGGTGAAATTGGGGAGTGCAACTTTTTCTTGATTTTGAGACGCATGGTCATGATATGTTATCAAGACAAGTACCACCTGTGGGTCTTTATTGCTTTTATTTGTAGTTAGCTGTAAATGTTATGATCTTAAAACAATGTCCATAGGAACTTGATGGCCCGGCCAGTACAAAGTCTGCATCTCATGAAAATTTTGCAGTCTAGTGGGGAATGGGGTACACATTGCTTCTAGTTTATTGTCAGTTTTCATGCCATATACATAGATGTATAAAATGGCACACTTTATTCTTAATGCTGGTGAGTTTACCCTTCAATAAAGACGCCCTCGCTGTCTTCCTTCTGGGCAAATCTGTATAGAGATCAACCCGCTCTTTTCTCTGTGGTCAACGCAGTGTCGCGTTCAACAGAGACTTTGTGCTGCGGGTGATAGCGCCTCCCACAATACTTCACGCATGCATGCAGGCATGATGCCTGCAAATGCGCAGGATTTGCAGATATATGAGGCAATGCCTGACTGGACGTGAACCGAGTGGTGAGTTCATCCACTTGCGGGGATTTTAATCTCGGAGTATCGGTTGGACTGACCTGGTGCGTAATGTCCGTGATATTGGCTTGTCATGTTCGATCAGATGGAAATATCTTTCTCCACCTTTTCTCTCTGTTTGAATGAGATGCGGGTGCCGATACTGGTAGGTGAATTGTAAGTTTGATTTTTTCCCCTCATTTCTTTAAAAGCAAAACATATTATGTGCAATGATGGAAATCTTTATTTGAAGCAGGTGGCTAGTTTGTTTTCTTTTATCATAGTTAATGAATGTAGTCTCAGACTTCCACATTCATGTGTGCAATAGAATTAGAATAAAATGATGTAATTGCTTATAGTTATGTATTCCAAGACAAAAAAAAACCCAACAACAAAAACAAAATAAACCAAACAAAAAAAAAAACGTGGAAAGCAGGGTAAGTGCAATTATGATTGACTGTGAAATGTTATTTGTCCCATTAAGGTAATCCACAATCATATTTCATGTTTATAATCATAATCCATGCAACATGCAATTTTTTTTCTTTACTGTGACAGAAAAGTAAGGAATGGCAATATTTTTTGTTTCCACGGCATTTCAAAACTGCTCAGACGTTAATGAAATGCTGGTTTCAGTTTCATTGAGCCATGATGAAAACTACAGACTTCTACTCAACTGATTTCTGTGAGCAAGTTGCTGACAGGCTAGAATATCCATTAAAATTACATTACAAAAAAGAGTTCTGCAGAACTTTCTGGAAATTATCAGTAAATTTCCATTCATGAGCTGCCTGCATATGCCGTGGGAAAGTGTGACTAGAAGGAGCTAGGGAATCCCAGGGGGTGTAACATTTCTGATTAATTCATGCTCGTCTCACACCGAAGTCGGAGGGAAAGTGGGCCCGTAATGATGCCCCCATTGTGCCGCGGAGCCCAAATTACCACCTGACTCACACCGGACTGATGGGCTGTGCATAGTTAATGGTCGCAATCAGGCAGTCACTGCAAAAGCTTTGATGTGCGCACATTTTTTTGAGAGCACCGATTTATTTCTCGTCATATCACTGTCCTGCGTGGGTGGGAAATAAATTCAGAAGCATGGAGATTGTTAGTGTATCCTATTATTCGTCAACTTTGTGATACTTTTGCCCATTGAGGATGGGTAAAATCTTAGGACCTGGTGAGCAACACAGTCTAAGGGGAATGCCCAAGTATTTACTACAGAAATGCAACTTAAACAAAATATTTTGTTTGTGCAAGAGGAAAGAAGCAAATCCATTTTGAACCTAGAAGAGTCAATGTTTTAGACCCTCATCTGTTGTATTTTGTTTCCAGCTTTATGAATAGAGTGTTGGTCACACAATATCAAATGTGTTAAGACTCATGTGCAGTGAGTGCAATTTCTCTGTTTCAAATGTTTTTCTATTGCACAGCAGTATTTTTATTTAACTGCAGCCCCAGGGATTGTCTTCGTCAAATCACCATATTTTGCTGCATAATTCTAAATAAAAAAACATGTTCATAATAATAAGAACTCTCAGGAAAACAGAATGTCCTGTTCATGTCTTTTTTGTGTGTGTATCATTTTTGCATTGCCATCTCCGACAGTTTATTAAATGATTAACCTTTAAAGTCGCCTACTTTCAGTCTGATATTATCATATCATATTTGCCTATGGAGTATGCAGATGCTTTCTAAAAACTTTTATTCTTGATAATTGTATGGTGTTTTGGTCAACTGTTGATATCTCTTTATTTCAATCATTTTTATTATTTCTCAGATATTTTTTTATCCACTCCATATCCCGCTATCATTCACACAATGTTTTCCTCCATTGCTGCCATTACCCAGGGGATTATTGCAGGGAATATGAGTCCGTGGGATATTTTTGTCACATTAAGCGCCGATCCCCAAGAGGATTTTACAAAATGAAAATGCAGTGCTGATAGACTGGGTTGATTGTGACGTGTTTTTCCCCAGTCCATTTTGTTTTTACTGTGGCAGCAGTGTGAGCCCGGAGCAATTCTTCATGGCGTTATTGTTATTGGAGATAGACAATGAAATTTAAATTCATTCACCTCGGATGACTCTCAAGGTGCTGGATTTTCTTTTCTTTTTTTCTATCTAGGATGCTATCATTACATTAGTAAACAAAGTCTAAGAAAATGAGTGTAATATGACCCCTCAATCCTGCCCACGGAAGGAGCGAGAGAGGGAAATCACAAAGCCAAAAAAGTTTTCACTTGCTAATCCGCCGAGAGGCAGGTTTTGTATTGGATAAAGTATCGCCGTTGTTTCTTGAATATTGTCTTTTGCTTGAGTGTAGAAAATTGATAGTCTTGATTAAAAATGGTACTCGACTGGGACATGGGAAGAGAGGGAGAGAAAGAAGAGAGAGAGAGAAAAAAAAATGAATAACGAGAAAGAGGCATGACTTTGGCTGCCTTTGAAGAGTGCTGTTTCCATGAAATGATTAACTTGAAGTAAGTTTCAAAAGATAGTATTTGACTATCACAAAAAGTAATATAAGACGTTAATGAGAAAAACTGCATGACTGACTGAATTTGAAAAGGTTAATTTCCATGAAATCCTAGCTCACATTTAAGGAAATGCAAGCTTTAATGTATGACTTTCTTGATGTGTATACAATAAGAAATCATCCCAATAAATCAAATTGTATAGTCTCCTGGTGATACTGGAATTTTGTTCTTCTTTCATTTCAACCTGTAACTCCTGACGTGTGTGTGTGTGTGTGTGTGTGTGTGTGTGTGTGTGTGTGTGTGTGAAATTCAATTTCATGTAGTGTATTGGTGCATACCCAACAATTGAGGATATTTGCAAAGATCATAGTTGTCCAATTTTGAATAGTGTCTGCATGTACATGTACGCCGATAGTATTTTAAGCTTAAAATTAACTAAATAAGCTCTTAACTTTAATGGTTTTCCATTTCAATTAGTCAGTTATAAGAAAAAAACAGTACACTTTTCAGACACAAAAATAGTGGAATATGCCTGCTTGCCATAAAGGAACTATTATCAATGAATTGACATTTGTGTTGCAGCTAACCTCTTGGTGGTAAATCATTATATATTTTTTTCTTCAATTGAGCAACCGGTTGAAGGGAATATGGAAGTGCCATTATTCCTTTCATTGATATATTTTTCTAGACATAATACTCTATCACCATTTTTTCCTTTTGTGATAAGAATCATTTAAAAAATCTGGTCAACTGACTATTCATATAACTTCTACCAGATTTAGATTCAGTTGGACATTGACATGCATAATGTCTCAAATCATGCATTCAATGTATCAAACACTTGCTGCATATGTCACTGAGCTAACATTCTAAAATGGCAGACTTGTCATGGTGGTTCTCTTTCAGGTTAAATTTTCCTGTGGATTTTATATAATGTGAGGCAATCAGGACAAAATAGCAGAAGGAAAGAAAATACTCTACTATTACTAATTATCAGTAATAGTATGCAAGGTACATGTTTATCCTGAGGAAAGTTGTGGTTTGATCTGTTCCAGCAGAAATCAAACAGATTAATTGAAAAGAGAGTGACAGCAAATATACTGCTGAACTGCACAGAGATGATAATGCTCCCACCAGGCTCAAAGCCTTCAAAAAGTAGACCAAAATAAATTGTCATTTTTCTACATAGCTAACCCGTCGAGGACGAGTCCCGAGTATACTCTGGCAAGCGTCTATGGGAAATGCATGTTGTAGCAAAATTAAATCATCCTCAATGGGTTAAAAGAGTAAGCTCTAAACGTTAAAATGATATACCTCTTGTCAAAATAAGAAAATTTATCCCATTCAAAAAGCAAATGAAATAAGAGGGGGTTAGGAGGTGCAGTTTCATAGAAAAGGGAGAAGATGAGGATTTATTAGGGCCACTGGGGCTAGCTAATACCTTGATTTGGGGTTTGTTTTAAGCCACCAAATTTTAACTGAAGTTTAAAAAGAGATGCTGACTCTCTAAGGTATAAAAGACAGTCTTCAAAACTTTGAGTCAGTCAACCCAAATTACTACTTTGGTCCATTACAGAGAATCCTTATCTGTGACTTTTTGTGTGTACTTGAAGCCAGGCAGTCACATCTTTTGTGATGTTTTGTTAAGAGTGCCCTCTGTAGGTGAAACATTTTCCATTGGTACCAGTCCTGACAAGAAAAGTGACCTTTGTTAGTTCCGAGGCAGTCCTGAATACAAGTGGAAGTAATAATTAGCTCAGGGGAGATGGAGATATAGTAAGAGAGATGTCTGAAAAAGAATCATGTGAAGAGAGTGACCAATGTAGTATACAACGACATCTTTGGTGTAGTTCTGTGACTCCTTTTTTTGAGAGAGCGCCCTCTTTGTCCAGGGATAGATTAGTGTTGAAACAGGGAGCCATTGAACACTTTTGATAGTATTAAAATATTCATTTCAATCAGTTATCAATTCCAATACAAGAAATTTGCTGTTTTTAGGGGAAAATGAGAATCTCTTTAATTGCTTTACTAGTGATTATAAGTCAATAAACTAAGCAATCAAGTAAATTTCTTTAAAATTCTGCATCCAAAACAATTATATTTGAACAAAATTATCATTTGTTTTGTTATTCCTTTAAGAACAAAAACAACATGAGTTTAGTAAAAAAAAGAATACTGTAAACAGAAATAGCACAAAACCATAAATGCATTGTTCCTAGGACTCTATTAGTTAAAGGGAGTTTCCAACTTGTGCATCAGTTTGTATGAATAGAAGCAAAATACAGAGGAACAGAACAGTGAAAGTTTGAGCAAATTCTGATGAAGGAGTGATTAGTCAAACATAAATTGGCAATTCTTTGATGTCACACACTCGGCCATCTTCACTTTGCTATTTACTATGAAATAAGAAATTGTCATTTTCTCATCAAACAAGTTTCTAGTTTTATATGCAGCCTCAATACAATTATGGTATATGTTTTTGTATTCATCACATTCATGCAAAAAAAAGAAAATTATTTCAGTATCAATAAAAAAATTAGAAAGATTTAATGGAATTTTTGCACTGGGCAAATTGAAGGCAAGCTCATGTGCTACATCATGTAGTTGCCAATATGTGCTTGATTGATCATTCTTCAAAAAAAAAAATCATAGCTCTCTAGGTTTTGATCAGAATTTGCTCAAACGTTCACTTTTCCATTCTTGTAACTTTTCTGCTTCTATTCACAGAAAACCAATAATTGTCAGGGTGGACTTCCTCCTTGCAAAAATGTTTAAATTCACTCCGCTGTGTTATATTTGAAATTGTATAGACTACTCTATCATTGATTGAAAAATAAAAAGCTCCCAAAGACTAGACAAGGGCAGTGTTTTCAGCATTCTCATCTTTGTGCTGTTTCACAAAACAGACTTGCTGACATTCAGAAAAAGAAGAAGAAGAAAAACAAGAGAAAACTCAGCAACATTTTCCATGCCGTGGTCAGGTAAAAAAATGAATATGTCGGCAACCCAGCTCAATTAATGTGAGTGTTGGGTGGTAGAAGGCATAATGGTGCACCACATACCCGAGAATGAATGGGAACTGGGTAGGCCCTTTTCAGGGCCAAACACATACCCTAGAAAGAATATGTGGTGCACCGTTAAGCCTTCTACCACCCAATGTTTTACCACCACGGAAGCCTTCAAAGATTTTAACTCTTTATGTGCCACGTTCACACGCCCGACTCAGTAGACGGCGTGCCAACTTCGCATATTCTGCTGAAATGCACAAACCCACCCAAACCGATCAATAAATTGCCAAATGCCACACTACAGTGAAAATGTTTCTCGTAATTTCGTTCCTCTCACATATAACTTGCATTTTATGTGGTGATTGACTAGCAAGTGGTGTTCCCTAATGAATTTGTGTGTAAAGTCTAAGTTTCTGTCACTGTTTTGCGTGCAAAAGTCATGCCTTATTACAATAACGTAGTTCCTGGTCATTTCAAAGAAAAGCAATAACAGATTTGACATACAATTTACATCAAACAAAGCTTGGCATTTTATCTCCAACTTTGCACACTATGTGTACAGCTAAACAGAAATCTATAAAAGTTACATGGATTTGAAAAACAGAATATTTTCCCAAAGCATGACAACGTTGGTGTTTCCTGAATAATGTGGCACACAGGGGATTTCTACCATGGCACATAAAGAGTTAATGTGAGTGCTATTTTCATGGTGTCATTGTGGGATACTTAGTGTGGGATGCCCAGGAATCCACCCTATTGGTTAATGATGTGAGCATATGATAGATTCGCCTGCCCAGAATGCCGAGTAGAATGGCCTCTTTTGTGATCCATTTCAGCTTGGAAAGGTTCTTTCCCTTTACCACCCCTTTCCCTGCCCCAACCCAAGGGGATCTTCAGAAATGGAACTGGTTGCCTGAAACAACCTGTCCTTGTTATAATTTCCTTGTTTGCATTTTTTCTTCTTCTTTTTGTTTACAAAACTCTGCCATATTTTGCTCAACCATTTTCTATAGCAAAACTTTGCTATCTCTAAACTGCCAGGCTAGACTGTCTTAAGAGAATAACAACCTCCATATTCCCATGACAGCTAAATGGTATTTGAGAAATATCCCACTGTTTGATAATCACTGTATAAATTTTTTACAATATACTCAACCCTGAAGTTTAATACAATACATCTCACTTGTACCATGTGCGCCTCTTATCCATCTAATTGTCCTCTTCCCATCCAGTTGCCATAGCAACAGACTTCTGTCAAGGATGATGCTAGTCAGTGTACAATTACAATGTTAACAGAAGAAAGAAAAAAAAAAGCTCCTTACAGCACAAGCTCACTTGAAAAAAAAGAAAAGAAAATCTTAGAAGTGACTCTTGTCTTTCCCAAGGGATTTCCCCAGATGCCATTGATTTGTTTGAGAGGAATTGATTACTTGTTTACTTGTTTTTGTTTCTTTTTTCCTCTTATGCTGGCCCATTGTCCTTGAAAAAATTTCCTGTTGTTGGAAGCTAAAATGAAAAGAAATTCTGGGTCTGTTCAGAAGTCAATTGATGTTGTACCCATCGGGAAACCCCCCCCCCCCCCCCCCCACAAAAGCATAGCTTTTATATCGTCGCTTGCCCGGAAGAAGGGAACGAGCGCGCGAATACGCGTAAAAATAGATTTCGAGAAAATCGCAATTTAAAGTTTCAATTGACTATATCTTTGATATTTGAATATCAATACTGCTGAAAATTCACAAGTGAACAGATAATATTCCAATTTGGTACTAGCTAAAGTGGCTATAATGAATAATCTACAAATTTTATGATATTGCTTATGATTTTACCTCATGTCCGTTCGTTCCCTTTTTCCGAGCACACAACTTGCGGGCGGTGTTCCCAGTAAAAGGAAACGGAGCTGAGCTGAGTGACTCGTTCCCTTTTACCGGGACGCGTACACGCGCGCAATGTTACCAGTAGAAGGACACGATTCATGTGTTTGTACAGGTTTCTGTGGAATGCGCGAGTCGGTACGACATACTGCTCACTGTGTACCCACGTATGCATTTTTCTGTGGTCGATTAATAAAAATTCATCTGAGGACCCAAAACAAAATGCGGGCTAAGCTATTGAAAATTTCATATCACAGCAGGCAAGGCGAAATACAGCTAGATCTGGGAAATGCAGCAGGTCAACCGTGTACTGTAATAACTCGGGCCTGGGCTAAGTAAAGCCTGTCATTCTAGTCTAGGGTCCTAGGCCTAGCCTAGTCTACTTTAGTACTTTATTTTAGGCTAACTTATTAGAGTCTTAGTAGTAGAGTCTAGAAGTACTAGAGTAGGCCTACTAGTAGGCTATAATTATTGTCCAGATCTCGACAGATCGGGGTCTAGGTTACGGTTTAACTTGAGCCTTAAGATACAATATGAAATAGGCCTATGTTTTTTTCTTTTGGTTTTCACTTAGGAAACATAATAGGCCTATAACGCAAAATCAACAAGTTCCCCCGCCCCCCTTATTTACCGTGATGTGTCTTGCTGCCAGGCCCAGGGTTCATGGTCCATGACCTGAGGTTGGGGCAGGATCAGAGTTCTAAATTTATATTCAAAGGCTTAAGCCACGTTCCCAAACTTTGGCTCTCAGCGTTCGGGTATGGAAATGCAGCACGGTGACAAATAATTGACGTGAAAGCGGACTCATGCCATGGGACCACCCTCTATATTCTGTATTCCAATGGGAACTAAATCTTCTTGTTCTTAAAATTGTGACTTTTAGCTATGGCTAGAGCCTACATTTTATTTTTTGTTTCAGTTTTTAAGTAATTTTTTTAATGAATTTAAATGTAGAGTATATCCAGCATCTATTTTTTTCCCATGGAGCTGAAAATTTTGGTCAGCTTCGCATTAATTGTAATAATGACCTCCCAACATGTGTGAAGCCGTGATATTATTAATCGACAGAGCCTTATCGCCTTGTATTTTGGGGTTGAGTAAATGTACTTATAGTTATACATCCTACTTAATCGAGACATCCGTATTGACTTTTAATTTGGGGTGGGATGCATACAGATTCTGTCTATAATTACCATTAAACTTCGGTTTATTTTTTCTTGTAAATTGGGAATAGTTTTCTTCCTTGTATTTTGTTTTCCAATCTAGGATGGGGTGAACCCCTGTACATTAGTTGTTTTTATTTTGTGTGTGTGTGTGTGTGTGTGTGTGTGTGTGTTTTCTTTCTTACATTCTTTTTTCTTTTTTTTTCTTGCCTGGAGAGCTGGCGAGGCCTGTAACACTTCCTATCTAGAACGTATAAAAAACAAAAAAAAAAACCAAATTAGAGAGCATACACGTAAATGAAATATTCATCGTTTATCTTCTACTTCTAATGACCTTCAACCATACCCTCACTTCATCAGACAAGGAATAGTACAGGGAGAATGGAAATATGCAAAACATAAATCTCCCCCCCCCCCCTTTCAACCTCTCACTCACTTTCATCTACTGTATTTCCTTTCAGCCTTATCAAATGAAATAGACACAGACACACAATTCCTGCTCACATCTTGCTCTTCTCTGAGACAGTAGGAAATAGATATTGCGTTGTTCCTTGTTATAAGGTATGATAGTATATTTATTTGAAAATAAATAAAATGGAGAGAATTTCATTCACAACAGTAATAAATAAATTCATCAATAGCAATTAGACAATTCATAAATTATTCATTAAATACAGCAACATCAGTGTAACCAAAATGAATGCCTTAAATAGATCTACTCATGTAACTATTATCCCGATATCTAGAGTCTGCATTTCTTTCGGCATTTATGCAACATTCTCCAGAAATATATATGTATGGTCTTCAAAATATGATCACATTTCTAAATGAAAAGTACACATTTCATCTTTGATATTCATCACCTCAATATAAGCTCCTAAAATCCATCAGCATTGTTTCATGATAAATTATATGGGTATATAATCATCTCTTTCTTTCCTCATGTACCTAAAATAGACAGTTTTATAAAATAAATTATGTCCCTAAAACACCATAAGAGTTCTAAATTTCCATTTCTAGTGTGTCAGGAATCAAGTGGTTACAATTTATTTTAGTCAACAGAGCTGCAGTCCTACCAAATTGAGTCGTATCATTTCTACAAAATGTTCTCCAAGCTTTTTTTTTTTCCAATATCTAACTTTTTTTAGAGATTTTTTTTTTCAGTTAAGATACAACAGTAACAGTTTCAGCATCACTGTCTAGGAGGTTTAATTATATTCTAGTGAATTAAAAACAACTGTGTTTAGTATAAATAATTATATACATATATATATATCACTAAGGAAGCCAATCCTGGAAAAGAGCATCTCATTCCAGTGAAAACCAGTAGGTAAATATGTATATTTCATGACAATCATCATTTCAGTCATTCACAATTAAACCCATTAGACCAAAGAAATTACTTTGCAGACTTTACAATCCAGTTAACAGCTTCAAGTTTGAGTCATACTATCATTTGAATAATAAACAGTAGATTATCATTACAAGAAAATTATATCTAAACTCAAAATTAAAGAAATGATTAATTTTAATTTATTAATTAATTCTTTTCAGGAAAATCATGATTTTTCCCAATCCTGAGTGCAACACATGTCAAATGTTGAAATTAGCTTTAGCAACAGCCACATTGTGTTTCATACACTAAGAACTGAATTGCATTCCATGAGCAAATGCCCACTCTCAAGATACTTCTGATCGATGATACTGATGCGTGAAGTCCGAACAATATACATCAGAGCAGCCGAAATAAATCTTTAAGATGAAAAGCCCTTGGTTTAACTCGTTAAAAAGTTAAAGTTTTAATGTACCACTGCACAACAAAAAATTATTGGAGGCATACTCTCAGTATACATTGTATCTGATAAACATTTAAGATTTTCTCTTCAACTACACACATTGAAGATTAGTTTTTCAGCGCATCTGAAAATCATTGGAGACATTCTTGTACACTTATGCAAACACGAACATCACTAAAGACTAACTCTTTAGCAAACTTGAAAATAATAGAACAGCTAGTCTTCAGCAAACGTGAATATCACTGAAATTTTACTCTTCAGCAATCCTGAAAATCATTGAAGACTTGCTCTTCAGCAAACTTACAAAACATTGAAGACTTACTCTCCAGCAAACCTGAATATAATTGAAGACTCGCTCTCCAGCAAACCTGTAAAACATTGAAGACTCACTCTCCAGCAAACCTGTAAAACATTGAAGACTCACTCTCCAGGAAATCTGAAAAACACTGAAGACTCACTCTCCAGCAAGCCTGAATATCATTGAAGACTTACTCTCCAGCAAACCTGAATTTCATTGAAGACATACTCTCCATCAAACCTACAAATCATTGAAAACTCACTCTCCAGCAAACCTCAATATCACTGAAGACTTGCTCTCCAGCAAACCTGAATATCATTGTAGACTTACACTACAGCAAACATGCAAATCATTGAAAACTCACTCTCCAGCAAACCTCAATATCACTGAAGACTTGCTCTCCAGCAAACCTGAATATCACTGTAGACTTACACTACAGCAAACCTGAAAATCATTGAAGATTTACTATCCAGCAAACCTGAATATCATAGAAAACTTGCTCTCCAGCAAACCCGAATATCATTGAAGACTCACTCTCCAGCAAACCTGAATATCATTGAAGACTTACTCTCCAGCAAACCTGAAAAATAATTGAAGACTTGCACTACAGCAAACCTGAATATCATAGAAAACTTGCTCTCCAGCAAACCTGAAAATCATTGAAGACTTGCACTACAGCAAACCTGAATATCATTGAAAACTTGCTCTCCAGCAAACCTGAATATCATTGAAGACTCACTCTCCAGCAAACCTGAAAATCATTGAAGACTTGCTCTCCAGCAAAACTGAATATTATTGAATACTTACTCTCCATCAAACCTGAAAATCATTGAAGACTTGCACTACAGCAAACATGAATATTATTGAAGACTTGCTCTCCAGCAAACCTGAATATAATTGAAGACTTACTCTCCAGCAAACCTGAAAATCATTGAAGACTCACTCTCCAGCAAACCTGGAAATCATTGAAGACTTACTCTCCAGCAAACCTGAATATCATTGAAGACTTGCTCTCTAACAAACCTGAAAATCATTGAAGACTTACTCTCCATCAAACGTGAATATCATTGAAGACTTGCTCTCCGGCAAACCTGAATATCATTGAAGACTTGCTCTCCAGCAAACCTGAATATCATTGAAGACTTGCTCTCCAGCAAACCTGAATATCATTGAAGACTTACTCTCCAGCAAACCTGAATATCATTGAAGACTTGCTCTCTAACAAACCTGAAAATCATTGAAGACTTACTCTCCATCAAACGTGAATATCATTGAAGACTTGCTCTCCGGCAAACCTGAATACCATTGAAGACTTGCACTACAGCAAACTGAAGATCATGAAGAGCTATTCTTCAGCATGCTCCACATAGCTCTCATTGTCTTCAACCTGTGAGCCAGCAGCATGTGCAGGAAGATCTCTGTAAAAGGAATGGTATACACGAGGAATAACCAGGGTGTCACAGAGGTTGATGAGATCTGACTTCTTTGCTGAGCTGATCTTCAACATGTCCTTGTACAACATCTCAAGTTTGGGTACCTTCATTCTGCGACAAGAGGCAGAAACCTTGAGTTCACTGAAGTCGTCGTCAAAGCTGTAGCGAAACTTGATGGTCAAGGGAGATGCCTTCTCATACCTCAAGTGTTTCAGTTTCATCCACTGCACTTTGTTCCCTTCCACATCTCTCTGTGTGTTCGGGAGGATTTCAGAGGCCAGTCCTTTCAGATCAAAGAACTCTTCATGGCTCATTTGTTTAACCTCATAGGGCTTCTTTTGGCGGGACATGGTGACAACTGTGGACCATTGATTTGGGTGATACACTGCCACTTTGCGTTTTGTACGCTCTATCGCACTATGAACTGAATCGCATTCCATTTGCGTATGCCCGCTCTCAAGATACTTCTGATCAATGACCTTGATGTGTGAAGTCCGAACAACATACATCAGAGCAGCCGAAACAAACTTGTTTCTGTTTTGCCCCCCACAGCAATCGCTGTAGAGGGTTACATGCGTTACTGTGTCTGGCAGAGCCTGGAGAAGATGAATAAGGCAGGAACCAACTTCACAAGACCCTCTGTTACCTTGAACCTCACTCCAGAGAAAACAAAGTACATCACTGTTTGCCTGGTTATAGAACGTAAGATTATATGATGATAATTTACGTTTGTAGTAGAGTACAGATGTCAAAGCAGATGGACAACTCAGGACCTGTTGCAAATCAAAGGTAAATGAAGCACTACTTTGACATGCCTGGGCCCTGGCTTTGTCCCGCTCTTTCTCGTCTCTCGCCCTCTGCTTGTTGTGCAAGTGCTGCTGGTGCTCTTCTTGCAGATCTTCTCTTTCCTCCAGGGTGGCATTGTCATACCTTGTGCAACTTTTGCACTCATCTTTCTTCGGAACAAAGAAACCCAGGTTAAACTCGTTGTTAAACACTTTTCGATAGATCTTACTTGATTGTGGGTTTGTTGATGATTCTTTGTACATATTGTACATTTTTGAGATACTCAGCTCTGTAGGAAGATACTGGCGGGAGCTGGAAGATCTGCAATAATGGGAATCAATGACCTTGAAACTCTTGATATGAGAGCGAATTTCATCTAATGCCTCTTCTGGGGTCTTGTTTTTAGGTGACTGTTTGCCCCTTTGGTCTTTTTTGGAGAAGGAAAGACCAGCTTTCTTTTTTAAGGTGTAGTACACCGTCTTAGCCTTGATGTCAAAGGTACTCAGGAAAAATTTCTGACATACTTTTTGCAGCCCATTGGTGGTAGGAAGGAAGTACTTATTGCGAGGGATTTTTCCACCTGTAACATTTGTTGGCTTTACATGCTGACAGATAAAATCTCTTTGCCTCTCGTAAGAGCCACACTCCCAATAGCTGTTAAACAGCTCCTCCCTTACATCTACTGAGATCTTAGTACTACACTTAACTTTACAAGAAGCTCCGCATGGAGGGCCTACACAGCGTGCTTGGTGCTGTTTCCCATCTCTGGCCTTGTATGGGAGCCCATGGCTCCTTCGCTCTTTGCGCATGTGTTGCTTCCACCTGGTCGGATCTGCAGTCTTTTTTCTTGCTTTCCCATTCTGTGAAATAACAAACATATGAGAAATTTATTAATGATACAATATGCATGTGTGTGTGGTGGAGGGGGGGGGGGGGAGGGGAAGTGATATAACCACCTATTTTTTTTTTTTTTATAATTACAAGCATAAATTACCATAATATTGTAATCTTACATTCTATACCCAGACAAACAGTGATGTCCTTTTTTTCTCTGGTTCAAGGTAACAGAGGGTCTTGTGAAGTTGGTTCCTGCCTTATTCATCTTCACCAGGCTCAGGAGACAGTAACATATGTAACCATCTATAGAGATTGCTTGGGGGGGGGGGGGGGGGGGGGGAGAACAAAACCAAGTCTGCTTTCGGTTGCCCCGTTGTATGTTGTCAGGTCTCACATGAGGTTACAGGCCATAGGTTTCTTGGATACAGAGCAACAGAGCACCAAATGCGCAAGGTGGCTGGTTATCACCCAATTTAGCTGGGCATACGTATCATGGTGTGCCCAAGTCATAACGTGAGGCCAAACAAATGAGCCATAATGAACTCTTTGATCTGAAGCCTGGGGACATCATTTAAGTTTGGAAGTCAGTATAGTTTTACCTATCAAGGAGGAATAACTGCATATGATGTGTCACGCAGGGGGGGGGGGGAGCAAATAAGAGTGTGATCAGTTTGTCACGGACAATCTGAAAATTTTCAAAGTTTGAAGGTCTGTCATAAAGAAAGGATGATATGTGATGAATTGGTTTATGTTTTATTGTAAAGGGTTCCACTAAGTTTATTGGCAGTATCCCGAATTTGGTTACCATGGTAATCAATCTGCATGATAATCCATGAAATGTGCAAAATCACGGACAGACCAGATAGAAATCTGGTGCTTTCTATTACTCTTTTGCGATCTTTACCTTAAGAGCTTTGATTTGCCCAAAACTTTTAATTGCAGATGTTAACCAGATATCTGTAAGATCCTATGACCTACGTTTAGTCAAATGCCTGAACAGAATGAACAAACTTTACCTCAGAGAGTCTTGGAATGTCCTCACCAACACGAGTACTTGACAGGCCGCATACCGGTATTGGCTGCATTAAAAATATGTACATATGAATGAATATTATAGTAAGGATTGTTAACCAGTTGAGTGTCAATCAATCAAATGGTATACAATTGACACAAACATAAACTTAGAATTCAAAACTTCATTCAGGTACAGCAAAACTTTTAAAGCCATAATTTAACATTTTCCACATTTAAGAAATTGGAGCTGCATGGTCCTACATGCTATCAGAATGTGTAATGGGGTGTAAAATGAATCTGTGAAAAAAATTATGCTTCCTTGTTTTCATTTAGTGCTTCAAAAAAGTGAACACCTAAAATATCACCTCCATAGATTACTGTGTTGGCTTATTTGGTGGGAGATGCTTACATAATAAAAGAAAATGTGAAAGGAAAGGGTTTGGAAACTCAGTGTGAGATTCAAGACTGTTCAATTCCCTTTTTTATAGTAGGCCTAGGGGGTGCATCTCTGGTCTGATAGACTATGTAACAAAACAGTTTTATGCATATTTATATATTTTTGCATTTACATTTTGTCACAAATTTGGCCAGAGTAGAATTTTCAATGTGACTTTGTTACTGAAGCAAGACAAAATATGACCACATGACCAGAACAGTATTCTGGCACCTCAAGGCCAATATAATGTAAACATGCCAGCACTAAGCCTCATACAAAGAATCTTTAAAACAGCAAACAATGTCTACTGGCTGTTTCACGGATATTTTTCAAACTTTACTAGCCTGATGCCTTGTAAATATCACAAGGTAACAGACGTTTCAATGTTCTTGGTTAATTACGACATTGAGGTGTATATTGGAAATATTTGCAAGTGAGATCTCTCGTCTTTAAATCATAAATTACAAGTACACGGTATTTACCTCAGACTGGAGTGTCTTTTCTTGACTTGGATCTAAAGAATTCCCATCATTTTCAGTAGATGCAGGTGCCTATTATGGAAAAGAATTTATGTACATGGACATCAAATTAAAATACAGCTATTCAAATCTAATAATTTAGCAATCTGGTGGGCATTTCATCCAGTGTTTTTGTCAGTGATTTCACTTATTAATGTGCTCTTAGCCAATCAGATGCAAGGATTTCAGTAGCTTATAACAACTGTCGGTGACGAGCAAGTTTCATGATATGCTCCCCTGGTAGATGAATATTTTTTTCATTCACTAAAGATCAACGTTACAAGGCAAAGTACTTCTGACATTTGATTAAACACTCAATCACAAGGCCTGATGCAAAGACTATAGATTAGCACACCGGCCCGTATTCTCGAAGGAAAACCGTGGTTTAAACCATGGTTTATGCAAATTTCATGGTACACCGGAGCACCACTGCTATAACACGCTCTGGTGCGTACACTAAGGTCCAATCATCCCGATGATAAGCGCATGTGTTGGCAAAGGGCGCGAAGTTCACGCTTGTTGCCATGGTTTAGACCACGGTTTATGTAAATTCATTATGCGTCAATTTACATAAACCGTGGTCTAAACCATGGCAACAAGGGTGGAATTTGCGTCCTTTGCCAACACATGAGCGCTAATCATCGGGATGATTGAACCTAAATGTACGCGCCAGAGTGTGTTATAGCAGTGGCGCTCCGGTATACCATGAAATTTGCATAAATCGTGGTTTAAACCACGGTTTTCCTTCGAGAATACGGGCCACCATGTCTAATGGCTGTTTAATAGATATATTTGTTAAATATCTAGTCCAATCTCTTATGAACCTACATTTTAATGTTCCTGGTTAATGACATTGAGGTGGATATTTGCAACTTTGATCTCCTGCTTTTAAATCATAAATAACAACTATTTACCTCAGAGTGGAGAGTCTTTTCTGGACTTGGTTTTGAAGAATCCTGATCATTTGCAGTTGATGACGATGCCTATTATGGAAAGAAGGTAACTGATAAATTATATCGAAATGACAACAAAACTACTCAAAACTAATCATTTGGAAATATGGTAAATTACATTTTTTTGTCATTCACTGTCTTAATCTTGTGTTGAAGATCAAAAATCATAAGGTGATTATTTCTGACATTTGATGTAAACACTCCAGCACTAGGTTTGGTACAAAGACTTAATAGTACAGCGAACATTTGGATATGGATATTTAAATTCCAAATCTACCAAAACCTATACCTTATAAATTTCACGATTGCAACTTACATTTTAATGTTTTTGGTTGATTATGGCATTGAGGTGAATCTCCTGCCTTTACAATAAATAATAAGCATTTACCTCAGACTGTAGAGTCTTTTCTTGACTTGGTTTTGAAGAACTCTGATCATTTGCAGCTGATGAAGGTGCCTACAAGTATTATGGAAAGGAAATACATCTAGAAAAGATATCAAAATGACAACAAAGCTACTCAAAACTAATAATTCAGAAATCTGGTGAATAACCTTTTTTTTTTGTTTCATTCAGTGTTGCAAACTTGTGTTAAAGATCAACGACATAAGGTAGATTTCTTTTGACATTCGATGTAAACACACCAGCAGTAGGCCTGATACAAAAGCTTTATAGTATAGTACAGTGAACAATGTCTAACAGCTGTTCTATGGATATTTCTCAAAACCTACTATTACTGTACCTAAACCTTGTAAATTTCACAAATGCAACCTAAATTTTATTATTTTTGGATAATCATGGCATTGAGGTGGATTTCTGCCTTTATAACAAATAACAAGTATTTACCCTAGACTGGAGAGTCTTTTCTTGACTTGGTTTTGAAGAGTTCTGATCATTTGCAGTTGATGACGGTGCCTGTTCAGGGAAGAATGCATGTGAAAAAGATCTAAAATTCACAATACAGCTAATCAAATATAATAATTCAGAAATCTTGTGAATCACTTTTTTTCTTCATTTGCTGTTGTAAGTGTTACAGATACATTATACGGCAGATTACTTCTGACATTCGATGGGGTATCTAAGAGGATATTAGAATGTAACATTCAATGTAAACACTCAACCATTAGGCCTGATAAATAGTTTAATAGTATATCAAAGAATATCCAATGGTTGTTTTATGAGTATTTTTTTTTGTTGTTGTTGAAATATTCTAGTCCATTGCTTTGCAAATCTTACAAATGCTACTCACATTTAAACGTTCTTGGTTAATTGTGACTGCCATTTAATACATCATGAATTACAAGCATTTACCTCAGACTGGAGTGCATTTTCTTTACTTGATTCTGAAGAATTCCCATCATTTCTGGTTGATGAAGGTACCTATGCATGTGAGGTAGAAAGAAAAAACATAATTTAGAAAAGATATAAAAATGACAATAGAGCTTAATAAATCTAATGATTAAGAATTCTGGTCAATTCCTTTTTTTCCATTCATAGTTTTAAGTGTAAAAAATTAGTATTCTAAGGCAGATTACTTCTGACATTTGATGGGCTAAGTAAGAGAGCAATAAAATGTAACTGGAAATTGCAGATGTTTCCTAACACAACATAATTTCATAATGAGAAATCAAGTACACAAACACAACTGGATCTAAAAACAAATTCCATTATTTAACTTTATGTAGTAACATGTTTTAAATCATAATTATTGAATTTTAATAGTAGTAGCCCATTTCAAGTGACTGCAAATATACACAAGAAATTCTTCAGATAACTGCTGATCTTAGAACAATGCTTTAAAAAGAATTTTCAGCCACCAGTATTTTACAGATCAAGAAGCTGCAAAAAAAAAGGGATTTTCTTTTGTTTTTCTTTACTCTGAATTTGATGTGACATCATGACAAAATTCTAATTAACCTTTATTTCTTATAAGTGATTTAGTGATATCCTTATTACCAGCTTACATCATTTGTATGACAGTTCTCTATCAGTATTTCTTTCACAATACTGCAAAGTTCCAATAAAGTCATGATAATGATGGAATCCTGTACCTTTAAATCACGAATTACACAAATCATGAATTACACACAAACCCAGAATGAAGTGTTTGAGTGGCCATTTATTAGCTAATTGCATCTGCTGTAGACTACCGAGAAGTTGTAGGCCTACATGTAGTTGGTAGAAGTGCTAATTATGGAAATACATGAATAAAACAAATCAAAACAGTGATGAGGCAATGGATCAATCCCTCCCAATGCCATTCTTCCAATTTTTGAAGAGTTATCATAACTACTGTATACAAGATATTACATTTTGATGCCTATTTTGTGAGTATGCCAATTTTGTCAGCCAATTGTGATAAGATATGTGTACTTCAGTTACCATAACTTGCTCACCACTGTACTCACGGTTTTTAAAAAAAATATATTAATTTTATGTTTGAATTGAACTTACTTGTGCAGAAAATCTGGCAAGCGGAATGTTATCATCTTCTTCCTCTGAACTCTCTGAATCCACCATCATACTTTCCTCTTCTTCTCCTTCATCCTTTTCCTCTGGAACATGGAGGACTGTGCCTTCCCATATTTCAGTTTTTTTTTTACTAGTCTTCCACTCCATGATAATTGTGGATCCTGGGTGCGGCGGTCCATCGGGGCAAATGATGTCCTTCACTGCAACTGTATTTTCTTTGCCATCTCTTTTCCACTGCACAAGGATGAGATCTTCTGGGTCCATTGATCTATCATTAACAAAATAAACACAAAAGGAATCTTTACTCTTAATCAATATGAATCTTTCTCTACTTTCCCATCTTTCTTTGAATACTTAATTAATCAATTTATAGATCTAAAGAGTTTTATGAAATATTTCATCATTTATATGGACATAAAATTATTGCATATATATGTATAAAATAGTTCATAAAACTCTTTAGATCTAATGTAGTATTAAAAAATAGCTGGGACCTTAGAGAAAGACTGTGATCCTATATAGAGCAACATTGGCATATGAGGCAATTAATAATCATTATTCATCATTAACTACTTAAGACTTCTAAGTAAAGGTCAATTTAATTCACCAGAAGTTAATGGTACTATGTCTGGTCTATCAGCCAAAGCCTATTTTGAAAGTGTTTTATATTTGTGGAGCCCAAGAACTTGAAGCTCAATTTACCATACCAGACAATGACATTCATCTGTAAACTTTGATATAGACTTAGAAATTTCAATTTAAAAATTAAATTTGAGTCAAAAGCGTTGATAATTTTTTTTTTTTCATTTGAAATGCCGGAAGTTGACGACAAGGGCTGAAGAGCACATTTGAATTTTAATCCGATCAAATACAAGTGTAGTCTGAACGAATTGTAAGATCTTGAATTTGAAAATATGGCCATGGGCCATCTTCGATCGATTCATTGCATTTAATCCTACTTATTAAGCCTGAGAAATGTTTCCACGTTTTAAATTTCTATTTTCATTTCAGTCAGAGCAGTCAACTACAAATTTTAATCTAATTAAATGAAGGCGTAAATCGGCATTTAAAGATTATTAGATAAACTGTAACAGTACTAGACTGGACAGTCACTAAATCATTATAAAGATCTGGAGCATTTTTTTTACTTTAATTTGTTTTTGTTTCTTTGTATTTCTTATCCATCGAGTATTATTGTGGACCTAAAATTGATCGAGATCTTATGATTATCCAACTTAATTAGATCTAAGCCTAAGTGCGTTTAATACGCCTGCAGAGTTTGGGTAAGCGCAGTTTAAATATTTTTATTTCTAGAGTAAACCGATTTTAAACCTAAAGTTAGACCTTGGCATGTTGTTTGTTTGACGTTGATCAAGACTTCAGAGAATGAAGGACTCACTTTAGTTTAGACATCTATCAGATAGATCGACGGCAAGCAACTGCAACTCCTAATCCACACTAGTCCAGACAGTACGCGCACTTACGTCCAGTACTTACGCGAGTAATGTCAGATCCAAGAGTAATGCCTAAGACTAAGTCACAGATCCACTCCGGGGCCCGTACGGCGAGTAGAAATGCCAAACGGACATTTTGATCAGTGGCCGACCAGTCCAATGTTTTGTTCGGCTACGGAGATATATTCGCCGTTATTTGTTGACAGGTGACTGATTACCACAAGAAGTCGAAATCCAAGTGATTCACAAATTCGTACAGGGCCCGGCGGATATAACTAAGACTTAGGCTTACGACTAGAAGTGAGTCTTAAAGTTAGGCTAATCAAAATCGAGACTTTGATTTCGTCACACCTACTACATATGTGTTGAGTTATAACAAGCTATATACTGACCACATACATGCAACCCATAGAAAAACTGTAGGACCAAACTTGCATCTTGACAGCTGAAATGTGCATCTAAAATAATTTCTCATTTTATTAAACTATTTTTGTAATCAAAACTAATATTTGAATGATACAAGTACTAAATCTCTGTTTGGTAACAGTTTTGTGACCTTGTACTCAAAAATGTAAAATTAAACAATAAAAATGTTTACATTTTAAAAAAAAATTGTGACAAAAATCTCTCGTGTCATACACTTTGTACATGTACAGTGTTTCACAGCATTGATATTGCACTGTGGGTGTGTGTGGATTTCGTATTCTATTGACTTTTGTATTTCTATCGACTATTGGAATGCTTTTCTTTATCAAATCGTGAATCTTGAGGACAGGCATATTCCTAGTACTATGAGTCTAGAATCTAGCAGAAGTAGCAGCTGTGATTGCGCGTTCAGAATTAGAAGTTAACCTGTTCAATTTCCATCACCCTTTATAAAACTTAAAAGTTTATTATTTACACAACACGTTGCACTGCACTACACAAAATATTGCGTTTGGGACTAAGCGTAGTTCGCAGTGATCGAAATACCGTGTAAATTATGTTTTGTAGAGAAAACTTGTGGCATTATTTATTACTTATTACAGAGACTCGTGCAAATTTGGGAAAGAGATATCTAGACCGACTGACACAAATTGTTTAATTCCTTCTTGAGTAACTTTTATCGGTAAACTTACCAGTTCTTTCTCAACACAGCAGACTAAAACTGTTGCCAATACTCGCATTCGTGCCGTTTTGCAGGGAAACGTCTGCGATTATCGTTGACCGGGAAAACGGCGCGTATGCATTCGTTCCCTTTTACCGGGAAGACTTTTCGGCTTTGGGAGCTCGTTTCCTTCTACAATTCATTGATTACGTCATAATGACGTTCATTTTGAGATTTTGAGTAACATCTCATAAAACTTCTTTACATTCCCTATCATTTTCTGTTAAAATTAAAAAATTGAATATTTTGATGAAATTCGGTGCTCGTTCCCTTCTTCCGGGCAAGCGACGATATATTGAATCAGTATCGGATGTCAGAAAGGAAAATCACTCCTAGCTCTCTATAATAGGTTTGTGATAGATATGAATTACAAAACAAAGCTTGACTCATATCTGAGCTTCTGAAAAGTCAGACAATTGCTTTGTGTGACATAAATTGAGATGCTGTTTCACTATTTGTTGTACACTGAAAAGATAGCTAATCCTCATGAAGGCTTTGTTACACAATCTTGGTATGTTTACTGGCAGTCTTGTCTTTCTGTCCTTTTCCATTGCAACTGTAGCAAGAGGTTTGTGTGCATAGAAAGAAATATGTGTATGTTACAGCATTACTAAACACAAACACACACACACACGACAAAACAAAGTAAAAAAGGGACTGTGGAGGTGCCAGAGAAGTTGTAGATATTGAATGAACAAGTGGTATTACACTTTTTTTCTGTATGTCTACACATGCTTCTCAAGCAACATTATGGTTTTTTTGGATATTCTCTATGCCAGCACAAGTTATTTCGGTGCTTAGTCCCTGTCGCAGCAAATTTGTGTATCAGTGATATATGATTGTTATCATATTTGCTGTACTTTTATTTTAGATTCCTTGCAGATAAGGTTTTCCAGAAAGTTTGGCACTTTTTCTTAAAGATTCTGTGACTTAAATTGCTGGAGAGGAAAGTACCAGATCATTGTCTGTCATCTATAGACAAGGCATCAGCAGATATGGCACTCTATTAGCACATTCCATTCATGGCCAATACTAACTTTCAAAAAGGCAGCATTAACTTTTTAAATGTTATTACAGTTGAAAGCAAAGAGTATGAAAAGGCTTTCTAAGAAATAAAACGAAGCCTTTGAGACATACCTAAACACCCTTCTGCAAAGAAGGTGTTCCAGAAAATCTGCAAGAACATGACTTCCCATTCATTTTATGATCCCAAAGTTAAGACTTATGGAGAAGAAGAATTGCTCTTTCAGAAAATACCGTAAACTGAAAATGTACAAAGTATTTTTGAGTCCTCATGCAAAAACATGGCGTGTGACCTTTTGTTGGTTTTGTGATGCACCGTCACATATGATAAAGCTCCAAGGCAATATTCATTCCACATCCCAGTCTTTTCCCTGAGATTAAGCAAGTGTTCGAGTTGGTTGGAAAAAGGGATTGAAGTTGTCCATCAAAGCACTGAAATGCCTGCGAGATAATCCAATCTAGTTCAGTTTCGATTAGAACTTTGCCAGGAGAATGGGTTAGAATTTCTTGTTCCTCTAACAGAACCTCAGATTAGCTATTAGAATTAAAGATTACTTGCTGTCCAGAATGATAGTTTTCTCTATTTTTTTTTCTCTGGGATATGACTCACAGGTTTATGATATGGATTTTTATAAAGAATTGACCCCATTATCATATTTGAGTTTTGCCACTTACAGAAGGCTGTGGATTCTTCTGTAGCTATTCCCTAAATAAGAAAGTAATCCTTTGCTCTCTATACGATAGCCATTGCAAAAGCAAAATATACCCTGAGTAGCAAAAAAAAAAGGTCAAAATTAAGCCCTCCCAAAATAATAACTGATGCATTTTTTTTTTTCGAACATCAGAAGTGGCTGACGAATTTGGGAAAGAGAGTTATGGATTAAAAAAAAAGAAAAAAAAAGAAATATATATATATATATATATATATATATAATATTTGTTGGAGGGATAAACCATGAGATGTCAAGACCTCTGAATCTCTGTCGGTCATCAACCCCAGCATTTTGTATGCACCCTTAAAAAAAAGGAAAAGGAAAAAAAGTCTCCTTTTAGCTGTGCAGTCAATTCAGCACAGTAAAAGTTAATGTTGTCTAATAATAATGATAATAATGATAATAATGATGATGATGATGATAATAATGATAATAATGATGATAATAACAATAATAATAATAATAATTATAATAGCAATAATGAAAAATAATAATAATACTAACAACAATAATAAAAAGAAATAATAATGATAATAACATAAATAATAATAATAATAATAATAATAATAATGATAATAATAATAATAACAGTGTCAACTTGTATAGTGCACAGTTCCATCTTTGTCATAATGAGCATTGCTATGAAAATCATGCTTTCTTAGGAAGATATGAAACTGTTGACAACATTTGCTTGAAATTCAGTATGATCTGTTAAATCCATGGTTAAAGGCATGCATCTAATGCATTCTAACTTGAATGTTGATGTCTTCTTAGAGTGCTGGCTTGCCGTATTTGATTAAAAAAAATGTGGCTTTTATTGTTATAATTCTTGTTAAAAAAAGGAGGGTGTGTTGTGTAAGCACAACTTTATTATATGCATTGAAAAGTTGTGAATGGCTGTGATCTGATTGCTCCTCTGTTGTGGGACTAGGAAATAAACCTGATATACATATATATATAAATATATATCTTTTTTTTTTCTTTTTTTTTAAAATTGATTGATCAGTGATGACTGAGTATCATCCTCATTACATTGGTTTCATGCATCATTTATTTCAAGGTCTTTGTGTTGGTGCTATTTTCGGAGTCACTGCACTGTTTTCTTGCATTAATGAAGCTGAAAAAAAAATACCCCCAAAACAAAACAAAATAAAACAGACATTGGCCCATGAGATATTGACCAGGAGAAAATTAATGACAGCAATATTTGTTGAAAAAAGTATAATTATTCATCATCCCACCTATTCTTTATTCTGGGAGATTATAATTGCAAACTGAAACAAGTCTGGTAACCTATTACATGTGCATATTCTTTGGATATTGCAAAATACTAAAAAAAAACCAACAAAAAACAACAACAGACAAGATGTCAGAAAATGCCACATGTTCAACTCAAAAGCTATTTATTATTTTTTAAACAAATTCGTAAGGTTCTTCTCAAAGAGGAGCTCCTTTTGTTGTTGCTCACTTGCACAGGTGGTGCAATATCATTCTATTTATGTCACTGTGATGGAAGCTTAACCCGTTGAAGACCAGTCTCGAGTATACTCTGGCAGGTGTCTATTGGAAATGTGTGTAACAGTAAAATCAGCTTGTCCTCAATGGGTTAAAAGTGGTTCAGTTTTTCCAAAGTGAAGAATAACAAAAAGGAAAGATAGAAACTTAACCACAGATTTGCATCAATGTGATATTTATGTCATATGACAGGCCACTATAAAAACAAACAAATGAACAGAAAACAAAAACAAACCATCCCCTCATTGCCAAACCATTCTTTTCCTAAAAACTATTGTTTAGTAGTGGGAACATCTGATGAATTCACATTGAACTTTAAGAGTTGCTTGTAAATTACCTTTGTGAAAGGCTGTCATGATTTGCCCAACCTTTCCTCGTGATTATAATTTCAGGTGTGTGCATGACATCAGCTGTAGAGGGGTTTATAGCTCCATCCATTTGAGGTGGACTGAAGTTGATTAGCCAATGTACTACCTTGTCTGGTTGTCATGGTTGCAGGATGCAGGAATGGCTGTTAAAATATGTTGCCATAGTGATTTGGGGGAGCTAATTGATGCTTCTGATGGAGGGGTTGAAAAAAACCCAACAACAACAACAAAGAAAAAAAAAAGAACAGGAACAGGTGATACCTGCAATTTGGTCAGCTGTTAAAAATGTGGCCAGATCTCTCTAGTAGAGCTATTTCCAGAGACCGTATGTCCAGATCTTGGCTGTAGTTAGTCTGTCTTTGTCACCATGGCGATGAATCTTGTACTGCAAAGCTCCTTAAAGCCCCATCTGCTGTTTTGTGCGTCAATGCATGATGCCATGCAGGGATGCGGTGATTTGAAATCAATGAGGCGTAGATGCTTGTGGAATGAGGGCGTGGGAGTGGAGGGGGGAGGGGTGCAACGAGTGAAGACCTTGGGAGATGTCATTAGGGGGCTCCTTTGAGTGTGAGTGCCATCTTTAGCCGGCCTGCCGTGGGACCCGAAGGAAGTTGTCTTTGTCGGTGATAGAAAACAAAGTGAAAATAAAGTGGAGGGGATGATGGGCGTATAATTACATCATCAGCGAAAATGTGGTAATCATGCATTCCCACCTGACCCAATATAGTTCGATGCATGAATGCAAGATTGAAACAATCATGTAAGATTGAAACAATCATGTAGAATGTACAGTGGTTCAGATGTAATTTTGCCTCAATCAATGCAATTCATGACCGGTGTATCCTATTAAAGATCCACAGCATGAAAGAAGAGGAAATTGCGCAATAAGACCAAGAAAAAAACAAACAAACACAGGAAAAATAGACAAACAGTCTCTAACAAACTTTGTATACATAAGTGAACTATTCAAAGGGAACTTGCTGTACAAACAAAAGAAAGTATTACTTTCTGAAATTCTTTGCATAACATGTTTGTGTATCGTTGTCATGAAATTATTCAGGTCATGTTAGGTACAATGCATAGTGCCTAGCATGTATAGATTGCCAAGGTGGACTGTTATATATATATATGAGAAATGAAATTATGTAAACTCAAAATAATGTTATTTTACCATTGAGCATAAGAGAGAGAGAGAAAAAAAAACCCACGTTGATTGCTTTTGTACAGTCAGCATTAAAATGACTATCAAACCTCTTAATCTATTTTGCTTGCCAGAAATATGTGTGCCTTCTGCATAATAGATGGAAGAAAGCAGTGTTTTGAGGACAGTTGGTGTATGATTACAATCACTTCGGCAATATCTAAGCATCATAAAAGGATTTTAATGTGTTGTTTGAGTGCATGAATTGTTGAAGATATCCCCTGACCTACAAATCATATTGATATTTGTCATTTCTTGTATTTTGTACATTTTAACAATATCTTATCAAATGAAACAATACTTTTAGTACTTGGTTCTGCAATTTATATCTTTGATAATTTCGTTATCTGTGTTGATTGAAAAAAAAATTCTTCATGCATAGAATTGTCAAAGTAATGAAGAGAACCAGTTTTGAGTAATTTATCGCCAATTAGGATGAATCTGCAGTTTGAGATGGAAAAAAACAGTCGCTTCATGCTCTGCGGAAGAAGTCTACTGCCAGCCGTAAATTTTGATTAACGGTGAAGGTGGTAAGCAGGCTGTACAATCCAGGAGGGTGATTTACCGCCCGTCTTCACTTCCGTAATGAGATGATGGCACCATTTAGCTGATGTCTTCCTGATATGGCAGTGAGTAAGGCCATTATGTTTTATGGTTATTACAGAAGAAGGAAAAGAAAAAAGTTTGTGAGATGATAATTAAAGTAATTTTGTCAAAGGTGAGGAAAAAATATAAACATGTTAGCTTTGTCCTTTTCAAATAACCAAAAAAAAAAAAGGATTTCAAGTGGAAGTTTCTATTACAGACAAAGATCCCTCTATATTTGTGGCATAAAGGCATTATATCCCCCCCCCCCCCAAAAAAAAAAAATAAAATAAATAATGGCAAATATAATGCCCAGCACTAGATAATGCTGCAAACTTTTGGTGCCTTGCATCTAGTTGGGTTTACTTATTATATATTGTATTGCTACGATCAAGGTGGTAAGAAGAAAAAAAAACAAAACATCAAATTGCAATTTAAGATCCTTAAATACAGAAAATAAGGTGTGTTTGAGGAAAAATGACAATGTTTGCTAGAAATAGGACAACTATCAAGTGGCCTGTGCATTATATGGCTGCAGTATTGTAGTACTCAAGGAATCATATTGTTGATTGGATACAGAAGTTTGTATCCCACAAATACAAGTGCAGCGTTGCAATATCATTGTGCACAATCTGATGCTTTAGAACTTCCAACATGGTCAAGATAGTCTTTTAAAGGGATGGTACAGTATTGGTGGAGGTGAGAATTGGGCTTTCAACTTTTTGCGATATACCAAGAAAACACTTATGAAATAGTAGAGAGTATACCATTTTAAGAGGAATTCAAAGTTTATTTGATGAAAATCGGGTTTGGAATGACTGAAACATCCAAAAACAAAGTAAAACAAAGCAATCGTACTAAAAGGTGGGTCCCTCACTTTATTAGAATCGCTCTGTTTTGGATATCTCAGCCATTTCAAAACCAATTTTCATCATATACATGTACTGTAAATGTTGAATTTCTCATGGAATTACATGCTCTTTCATATTTCATAAGAGGTTTCACGTTATTTCACCAAAATATATTAGAAACCTGAAATTAGGTCTCAACCAAAACTACACAATCCCTTTAAACTGCACCATGAGAAAGTATTTACCATCCATCAAAATTTAGTGGGAATGTCATTGTTTTTTATCTGTACATCTGCTTGCTCTGTATGTCAGCATAATGCAATTTTCAGCCACAGGTGTCTATACAAATTTAGATTTGATATTGATTTTGATGCTCTTTGTATTTCATATGTCACAAGGAACATGGGGAAATATCTTTGGGTCAGTCCCTGAACTGATGTCATACATGGGCACCGTGTCATGAAAATTGTCGGCCCTGACAAGTTGTCTGTCTCTGACAATTACCACGGAAACAGTAAAGTGACCAGAGTTTATCAGCCAATCAAAACCAAGGATTTTACCTGAAATTGTCAGAGATTGAATACTGATTTGTCAGGGCAGACAACTTTCATAAAATGTTGCCCTAAGCTGGTCCAGATGATAATGATTGGTTGATGTGTAGTACAGAAGAACAGATGACAGTTGCCATGGAAATATGAAATTCCCCTTGTAGTTGATTGGGAATACTCACTTTACAGGAGATGTCTAGCTATATGCTACAGAGATATCTAACTCACTAATGAGAACCATGGAGGGGAAACAACATTGATAGACATAGGATCTAGGCCTATAGTATTGTTGCAATAATAAGAACATCACTCTAGATGGTATTACACTATCCGTACACAATTGTGTGTATATCATAGCACAGTCATTCTGTAATAACTTTTCTGCAATCCACCCTTTTGCATGCTACAACGTGTATGTGTTAACATGTTGAGGACGAGTCCCGAGTATACTCTGGCAGGTGATGTCTATGGGAAATGCATGTTATAGCAAAATCAGTCCGTCTTCAATGGGTTAATGGTGGTAAACACAAAGCTGAACTCTTTTTTTTTATGCCTCCGCCACAAAGTGGTGCCGGAGGCATTATGTTTTCGGATTGTCCGTCCGTCCGTCCGTACGTACGTATACGTCCATACATACGTCCGTCCGCATTCGTTTACGCGATAACTTGAGTAATATTGACTGATATTTTACCAAGTTTGGTGGAAGTATAAAGTATGATGGGGCAATTACTTGATTAAATTTTGGGTGAAAGTCAAAGGTCAAAGGTCAAGGTCAAATCATTGAATTATATCTGTTTACGCGATAACTCAAGACTGGATTTAGCAAATTTCATCAAACTTTGTGTGAGGATGATGTATGATGGGACAATTACTTAAGTAGTTTTTGAGTGAAATTGGACAGAGGTCAAAGGTCAAAGATCAAGGTCAAATCCTAAAAATTTATCTGTTTACGTGATAACTCGAAACTGGATGTAGCAGCTTTCACCAAACTTGGTCCAAGGATGATGTATGATGGGGCAATTAGTTGAGTAGATTTTAGTGACATTGGCAAGAGGTCAAAGGTCAAAAGGTCAAGGTCAAATGCTAAAAATGTTGCTATTTCGCCATATCCATGCAATGCCCAAAGGTATTTTCTTGAAACTTAGTGTAGACATGTACTACTGCATAAAGATTCTCCAGAGAGAGTTTCATGTCATAAGGTCAAAGGTCAAAGGTTAGGTGAATATGTCACAATTTCACTTTTCTCGCAAATGGTTCAATGTATCTTCATGGAACTTGGTACATACGCATGTACTGACTGGCAGGGATTTTCTAGGGAATGTAGAGGTCATGGGTCAATAGTCAGGGGATCAAAGGTCAAGGTCAACTCTTCAAAATTGAACTATTTCCCTCATATATACGATTATATGCAATGCTTTCATTATTATTTTTAAAGCTAAAATTTGATATATACATGTATTCCTAATAGAGATTCTCTGGGAAATTTCCAGCCAGAAGGTCAAAGGTCAAAGGTTAAGGGTCAAAGGCCAGGTTTAAATGCAAACAAAAAATATATTTTATACTGTAATTACAGTCTTTCTTCATACCTTGAAAATTACTCAATGCATAAACTTACAAAAGGGTCGGTCAGAAGTCAAGTAAAAATACTCAATTCCAAAATACAGGTACCTGCACTATTATGACATTATAACAAACCTAGTTCAAAGAAAGTGAACATTCTTCAGATATTTCTGACAAGCCTGTCATTTCAATATTTCGTCCGTTTTGTGAAACTGTCATAACACATTGTAAAGACATTGTACCATACACCTATTGGGAGAATCATGCATTATGGCGGAGGCATCAGTCGCCATAGCAACATTTCTAGTTAGTATTTGTATTGTGAAATGCAGAAATAGCCCTATCAATGCATGTTGCCTCATTTCCTTCATGTCAAAACAAACAAACAAACAAACAAACAAACAAACAAACAAACAGAGAAATAAAAATGCAAAAACAAACCGTGCATCTGTGAGCTCCAATTGTACTTGGTGCTTCAGTATTATATGCATGCATGTGCATAGTGCATAGGAAGGTTATCTATCCCCTGCCCCACCCCATGGTAATTGACCCGTCTGGATCGAAGACTGTAACACGATGATTGTGCCCCTGGGCAGTGGGGGTCATGTGACCAGGCTACATGGGGATCACGTCCAGGCCAACCCCCCTGCTCCAGGGCCGACTGTGTAAGAGCATCGAGGCGTGATGGCCGCCCTGGCCCACGAGGGCTGCATGCAGGAGATTGTCTGAAGTATAAAGTGTCACACCTGTTACAGATTTTCTCCACAGAGACGTGTGCTGAAAATAAAATCACAAATCTGTAAAATCCCTACAGGGGTGTCCATGCATTGCACATTATAGCCTTTGACATAAAACCCCATTGATCATTTCAATCATTAAATCTTTTATTAAGTAGTTGGTTTGTTTGTTGCTTTGCTTAATTGATTATGCTCAAGGGTTATTTAAGGCAAATTAAAAAGGCTTATCGAATTTACTTTTATGTTACATCCCTAGTCTGGTTGGCCCCTACATAGAGGTGTTGGAGAGTAACATAGAAGCAGAACTCCATATCTGACATTGAAGAAATTACGTTCTGCAAGAACATGGTGCAATATATCACAAATTCTTATTTCATATCAGTTAAATAAAGTATGCATTGACTCAATATCATATTGTCTTTAAGATGGCAGTAGAATTGAGAGATAAAACACCAACCAAGTCATTTAACAAATAAATGCTAGATTGCAGAATATGTAGCAATGACTTCTGTTTTCTCTCAAGACAATTATGATGATAAGAATACCAGTTCCTGGAAAAATTCTGTTTGTAAAGCAGTTTATGAGGCTTCACAAACCCTGCTTTGATGAAGAAATGTTAAGAATGAAAAGAACAAGAACATAATACATTGTCATCATTCATTCATTCTAACACTTTCAGTCTATTCCACCTGTTGGTTTATGTCTACATAGAGCCTGAATGGTAGACTGCCCCTTTAAACACTTAATAGCAGTCATGTGATCTGCTCATTGTGATGTCAACGTGTCGTAAGTGACACTCCACGCTGGAGCTATTCAAGGGCATCTATCGACGGCTCTTTCAGTCAGAGAATGCTGAATTATGCTGGTATAGATTCATGTGGAAACACAATGTGATGAAAAAACCCCTCAAACACCTCTGTTCCAAATCCGTACATCTTTCTCTACTGTAAACATCTGAGCAGATTTACAAATGCAATTCTTGGTAATAGTTTATTACCAGTGATTATTCTTTATTGGGTATAAAATGATCACATAAAAGACGAAATGTTAAAACAAACACTTCTCTTTAGACATATTCACGTACAGCGATAAATGGTTCAATCGGTCACAAAGTGCTGAATATTTTTGATTTTGATTGTCATATCATAAATGGAAGGTGCTATCATACAAGCCTATACATATATCCAAACATAGGATACGTAACATATGATTATGTTAACCCAATATATATTATAATTGTTCATTCCCCTGATGACAATGTACATTACTTTATCAACCCAACAATATTTTTTCAGAAATGTTCCAGGCTAATTCTACAAAACAATTTCATGTAATTATAAGGAATATTCTAACTTCTGTGGATTTACTGTTGATATAACAACAAAGTATCACCTCCAAATGCTTGTGTTTTTAATGGAGAACCTTATTCTCATTGAGGGTGAGTTCCAAGTATACCTGGGCAAGCGTCAATGGGAAATACGTGTTGTAGCAAAATTAAACCGTCTTCTAGTTAACGGGTGAAAGATTCAAATGGCACTTTACATCTAGCAAACTCCTGACAATTGTCCAAGGCTCTTCGGGTAAGCCTTTCTTGAAGCACAGCACTCAAAATCTATGATTGTGAGAAAGTAATGGTTACTTTGTTGGATTTTGTTTTTAATGAGCAAATCAGAGCAGATGTTGATCTTGCAAAGAAATGTCAAAGTGAAAAAAAAAATTCAGATGATCGACTGCCTTTCACATCATTCAAGTGTGATGCAGTTATTATTTATGTATAGATTATTTTATCCATTCATCTATTCATTCACTGGTGCCATATGCATGAATGAATGCATAACTACAACTGTAGCTTCTGCCAGTCTCATCTGATAGACTAAAAACTAAGTCAAGCCCTGGGTAAATTTATTCATTGAAATGAAAGAGTTGTGACTGAGGTAGTAAAGAATGAATTGACATTCTGAATCTACTTTAAGGCAGTGCTGTAATTAGGTAGTTTAAATGCATATTAGTTTTCTTTACTTTTTTATTTCAGCAGGGTGCCTTTATTTCATTTTTGTGTGGAGGATAGGTCAGACATTTCCATTTCACATGATGATTTCATGATTAAAAGAACATTATGATATGAGCAAAGTTAGAAAACAAGCAATATTTGTCAGAGAAGTTTGCACCATTTTTTTTTTGTAACTGTACTTGTATTTTAATACCTAGCATTACAGTGTGATAAATGATCCATTACACTGTATAACACATACACAGTTTTTTTTTATTGCATCTGCCCTGTATTTACTTACTGCTTTGTCTGTGTGCATGTGTGTGTGTTTGTTTGCATGTGTGAGAGTGTTTGTATTCACATGACAAATAATGTCCTGTTTGCAGACTATACACATGTATATTGTAAAGCCAAAGACATTGTGGTAAATGTCACTTCTGTATAGTATCTTTGTGAGCAGAGGTCTTTGTGCAAAGATGAATAGCTTTGCTTGCATCTGTCATCCCAGGCAAGTACCACCAGTGGATGACACTTTTTCCAATTTTCTGTGTCGCAAGTACCTAGGTGCCGTGGGCAGAGCAGCGTTTTAGATGCATTATGGGATAGCTCACGGGACAAACTTGCCCCGGTTTTGGCTGCAAATGCACTCAGATCACGCTCTGTCTTTATCCAGAGGTTTTTTTTTTTGAAAGATTTCTTCGCTTTCCATCATGTGACCAGCACATTGAAGCCTTGCAGTAGTGAACCATGGCTCTAGTGACCACAAATCAGTGAAATTTAGAAACTTTCAACTCTTTTAATCTGAATTATAGCCAAGAAAAAAGGGGTAACAACGGAAAAGCAGACAAATAACTCCATTGAATCGTATGGGAACTACGTCTCGCGTGAGACAACCGGAAGCAAACAATGGCACTGAGGAATCCCACAGTGCATCTGTGACAGAGCTCTTCAGCGTGCGCAGAAGTTTTCTGCGCAACTGAGAATTCCAACCGAGTAACCCTCTCTCCACTGTTACCTCAAGCTCCATGGAGATTTAGGTGACTGTTGTTTCTAATGGCAGTGACAGACATAGTCACTCTTAATGTGTCAGGTGAATTTTCAGGCCGTGCCAATGTGCTAAATCTGCAGCACCCAATTCTTCATGGAATAACAGTAATTGACCCCAGCAAAAGTCTTCCCTAATGCACTGAGTGTGATAAACCATTTTTTTTTTTGAGGGGGGGGGGGTTTGAACTTGTGGTGTATTTTTTTTCTTTCTGATATCATCAAATGTTTACTGGTCATTGATTTACAATGAATAGAGTAACCCCCCAAAAACAAAAAACAATACAAAAACAAAAACAAAAACAAAAACAAAAACAAACAAACAAACATACCTGCCAGTAATTTTTCTGAATGTAATTGCTTCATCTGCCTTATTTACAAAAACCTATGACAGAGTTTATGGCTGATCATTAAATTCGCAGTATAATATTGGGATCAAAGTTTGTACTTTTGTCCGATATTGCCATATTTGTGTAAATTTCTTTTTGATGCAATGTAAATGTAACATATTCCACCATTTGTGTTGGCCACAAAGTGAAATTCATAGGTAGCATTTTGAAGATGACAAGTTGATATGTTTTTGCTGCAATCATCCCCCTGGACCTTGAAATTGAAATGTTAATATTATTTAACATTTAAATTTGCAACAAGGAATAAATGTTTTCTTTTTAAACATACAACTCCATGCTGAGTGTGCTTGTACTACACTTACGCCATTATGTTTACATTTTTTCATCTTAACCCGTTCCGTACAGGAGCCTGGTGGCCTGTGTATTAAGTCTATAGGGATTTCAGAATTCAGTGCGGAATAGGTTAATTGATTATAGATTAATGCAAAGGAAAAATGTTATTTGATAGTAAGGCTAGGAATAATGTTATTGTATTGCTGTTTCATGACCTGCACTTTAAGACTACAATGAGACCATTTCTGCACAAGACTGGAGACAACATTAATTACATGAAGGCAGCTGCATAAAAAGACAGCGCTTTTATTGCGAATGATGGCTTTCTGTGTGTGCTGAAATTAGATTGCACAAAACTCTTTTTTCCTGACTATATTGACTAAGAATGGTTGATGGGGTATAGCCTTGTGTGCTGAAAAATTATCATAGAATATATACCCGGTGCTCGTCTCTCTTGAGCAAACTCACGAAAGCAATTGTGCTAATTATTTGCGGCAAGCAGGCAATTTCTGCCGTGACACAGCCATTACGTGTTTTCCAGACGATCAATATCCTATTGTGTTGAGGGCGATATGCCACAGCATGGATTCTATTTACTCTGTTCTCTGTTCTGAGAGATGTAACAATGTGATATTCCGCAGGTAGATTAAATGCCAGTGGAAATGCGTATCGGTCGCCAGCACGTGGGAACACCTTACGACGTGCTATTAATATATCTGAGGGTGCTTTGTTTTCATTAACTCGACATAGCCTCGACTGGATTATATCTGCCCCTTCAAACAGTGGTGGAGGCTTTTGGTAACCGCGATACAGGCGCTGTGAATGCACGGTTGTCATGGAGGTCTGGAATGCAGTGAACATGGAAGCCAGAAAGAGGCACGCTTCAGTTCATCCAGAGGGGCGTTATTCCGGCATCAAAGGTTGAACGGTGGCATTTTCAGCTTTTTCTCTTTTGTACGCTGCAGAAAGTTACACCCATTCTCCCATGCAATCGGGTGAAGAGAGAGAGAGAGAGAGAGAGTAGGAGTGGAGGTAACAATAATGAGGGAGAGTGGTTTCAAGGTGGACCCTAGGTCTCATTACATCTCAGCTTTATAGTGCCAGTATGTTGCAAAGGATTGCTGCGTTGCCAAGCCTGTGACACCTGCGCCTTCAATTTCCTTTCTCCCCAAGTTGTTGCAGACCTTTAAAATCTGCCGTGCCAGGGAGACTGGGCCAAGATGTGATGCGATAAAGTCTTTGTTAGCAACATTGAATTGCACCCTGACAACACAGGATATTAGCGGAAGCATGGCCGATGAACTCCTTTTCCATTCCACGCAGCATTGGAATCTATATCTGTGATGTCTGCACTTCTTGTCCATTGAGCTCTTGAAAGCAAAGCACCACCTGTTGATGAGGAAGATATAATACAATACTATTACCTTGGTGGTCATAAGAAGAAAAATGTGACTCTGCACCTGCACGGATGTCGTTTTGCCATCATGGACTGAGAAGTTGAAACTCCGTAAGAGAGAGTACATCGTTAATGAGATTTATTAAGTAACTTGATGTTATCGCTATTCAAAAGCAGCCTTAAAAACACCATTTCACTCTTTTTTTTTCTCTTTTTTTTCATGAGATGTCTGTGTAGAGGAGTTGAATGTGATGCAATTCTTGAATCCTTGCCTTAGGGTTGTGCAAGAGGTGTGACGGAATCAAATGCATGACTGCGACTTCCCCGAGGCTAAAACCTAAACGGTGGTGAGAAAAGTGTCCCGAGCTCCTGAAGTGTGATCTGAAGGAATTATGAAAGCTCAGGCTGTTTCTTGTCACCATCACATTGGGCAAAGAGAAAAGAATATGGATGTGTTGCCTGGAGCATTCTGAAGAGACTTGTCTTGGCTACTGCTGACATGATTTCAAAGGCAGTTCTGGAAAAAGAAAGGGGGGAAAAGCAGAAAATCACTAGGATTTCCAGTAAGCATCGAAAAAGCCTTCAGTCTATCCGTGGAAGAGCATACAGTGACTACTTTAGTTGCTTCAGGGCTGGCAACCTGTTATTTTGGAAGTGAACATCTTGTGAAGCGTGGAAAACGGATACATTAACAACAGAATCCAGTGTCTAAATTTCACTTGTTGAAAATGTTGGAAGTTTGAGGAGAACTTTTTTGTTAAAACATCAGAAGAGTAACATTTGGAAGCTGATTTATTCAACTGTCTGGTCTTCTTGGTGTTGTCTCAATAGGACCGTGAATTTCACCTTATTTGATGTTATATGTGCATGGGATATGGACTTGATATTGTTGATAGACTCTAATGCATCATCGTGATTCATTCAGCAGCGGAACAACCGATAGATTTCAGGAAACTCTGTCTCTACTTAAAGTGATCTTTATTTTGTCAACGATATCCTGGCAATGGAAAACACTGGCTATTTATGTCTAATAGTTTTCGCAAAGTGACTGTAATCAGCTCGGTACACTCCTTTCCTGCTGTTTGTGACGTTTGGGATAATATTAAATCAACTTTGCGAGGATCCAGACAAGATTTCACTCAAACGTTAGAGAGGAGAGGATATTTTGCTGTCGACTCAGCACCAAACAGTGAGAGATCTTTGGTGGTATGCCGCGCCACATTGGCTAACTCGTTACAGTGCTGGCATGTGAATATTAGCGGACCTTGACATCCACATGTAGCAGCTGGTTGTTTACACTCATTTTTAGTGACGTTGCTGGTGAAATAGAAGTGGTCGTAGTGAAAGCAAGTTTGACAGGGTGCCTAATTTTGCTGGTATTAGTGGACTGACAGTTATGGGTATATCACAACAAGTGGCAGGATTCAATGTAGTGAGGTTAGATGGATGGAACACACACAATAATTCTTGCCATCAGATATGCCCTTGTCTACATAAACGCATGTGATGTGGACAAGTAGAAACCACTCATATCAAAGTCACAGTGCGAGTCGTCTGACAAGAGACTTGACATTTGGTAAAAGTATTTTCTTGTCGTGCACAGAGTGTGTCAGGTATTGCATTGCAGCAAGTGCCTTAGACCACAAACTGGATTTCTTCTGCCACATTTGTATCCTTGTGGATTAATTTTTGTGTGACATTCAAAACCAGGAACTCCACTGACTTTACCATGATTTCATTTTGCTGCGGTTTATCAACCGGTCAGTTGCTATGTTAGAAAATCAAAAAGGTGTCTAATGCTGGATACTTTGATCATCGAGACCTAGTTTTCACAGAACTTGCAATCCACCTACCGATCTCGGAAAAGTTTAGAAATTTGTGTGCCTGCACTTCACTATCAAATTCAACTGTGTAGAAGATTACCACCATGGCTAATTCCGATGCCAAGACGTTAGTGACCGTCATGAAGAATAACCGCATGATGAACTCCGGTAGCAGTGACGAAGTCCCAGACCTCTTCCTTGAAGAGGACGATGAGCTGTATGACAGGGCCGTGGCCAATCAGAAGTAAGCATCTTGTTACCAAAGGTTTTTCTCTCTGTAGCTTGACCTCACCATGAGGTCAAAAGATTAACTTTGCCTGGCCTCTTTTAAGCCAAAACATAGTTCTGGTATGCTTGGAAAAGTTGTCAAATTTTTCTCCCAAATGTGAATGTATGCCTAAGAAATGTGTGGAATAACGCTGTGATAACAACATATTCGATGGGTAACGACTAAAATGCGATATTAACCAAACAGGTTTGCCAAAGTCGTGGTCTCAGAACCTACCCGATAGGGGTCAGGCTAAACTTGGACTCTGGGACAACTTGGCCTCGCTTCGATGGCGGGGCCGAGTTACCCTTCTGGATTGTACAGTGTTGTGTATGGGAGCGGCCTGTAGCGCTTCGCGTTCTGGTTAGTCGCAGTTATGGTCCGAGTTGATACAACATGCGCATCAAAGAACCTCTAGCGCGCATGCAGAATATTAATGTGTGCCTATCAAGCACCTATGGCAATCACGAACTGCGTGTAAATCAAAGATAGTAGAGATAAGCGTCTTTGGTGTAAATTGTCTGAAATAGGGCCAAGATTTCCCTGAAACTGAGTTAGTCTGGATCCTTCTGGAATAAAAGTTGGTGTACCGACTCTTATTTTTGATCTCGAAATACTCCAAAACAACTCATCATCCCGGCAAATCACGTCAGCCAGGGAAGTTTCTTGGTAGACTCTTTCAATGTATTGCAAGAAAATATGAAATGGTGCCAGACGGGTTCTCAAACCCTTACCAAAACTATGTTTTCACCCTTACCGAAACAAAGTTTTCACTTTAATATTTTTATGGCACAAAAATATAATAATACATTCACTCTAATTAAACAAGCAAGTAAGAAATAGTTTCTTATTCAGCGTGGTCTTAGGAAAAAAAAGATGGCCATATGCTGGAAGGGTTTACAACTTCAATGAATAGATTGATGATGAACAAATAATATAAAATATGCTAAGAAATACTTGTGACTCTATACAAACCTGCACCATACACACACACACACACACACACACACACACATACATTCTTCTACAATATACCAGCTTATGGAAGGAATCTAATTTTCCGGGTTTCAAAATGGACAAGAGATGAGCTTTAACCCAGGTTTTGTAAAAAAGAAATTAAAAAAAAATCACAGAACAGTTAATCAGATTATATAGTAGAAACAATATACCACATTATTTGTATGCTATGCATTCGCTGTAATGAAGAATGCAAAATTTGTTTGTTTGAAGAATGACATTCTCTATCAGATATTTACATGTATATGTACATAACATGCACTCTTTTTAACCAGGGGTACGTAACATACCCACTTGCATCCAAAAGCATTTGCCACAAGATATTTTAGTATACCCCAGTGTAGTTTACATTAACAGTGAATATGCGAAAGGAAATGGATTATTTATGTTCCAGCGAGCACTTTATAATGTCGTGCTTCAGGGTCACTGTTACTAATTTCACTGTATTTCTATAAATGGTATAATCTTTCGTGTAGGAGGTGGCCACGTTAACTGATACACAAAAGAAATGAAATGATTAGCTAATTGCCCCATAGGGACCAGTATCAACACACAACGAAAATGGCCGCCTTCAACTGCGATAGACATAATGCGAATCAAATTACGCTGATGCCTGCTGGTTTCCATAGCAATGCATGTCAACAACTATTTACAGCACGGTTTTGGCTGCCTGCTGCGTAACAACCCTGGGAGTAGTCTCTGATCATTAGACTCATTTCATCGGTACATTGACACAATCATGCATTCTCAACAGGGCTCCTTGGCACTAAACTATGGTAAGCTCACAATTTAATGATAATGCTGAAATCGATGGTAACTACCGTAGCAACAGTATTCCACATTCAATTGCAGCCAAGAAATTACCAGAAGTTACCCCTGATTGCAAAGTTACCACCAGATGTAAACTCACATATAGTTATATGCAACAGGATCCAAATTCTATACAATCTGAGAAATAAGCTGCAGGATATAAATTCAAAGAGTAACAGAAGTCAGATTATCGCATTAAATTTTAATCTTTTGTACTGTCATTTTTGTCCTTTTTTATTTATTTTTTTCTCAGAAAATGTTTTGTGGTTCATTGCTTTGCCTTGAGCATTAGATACTTTGACAGGGCTCCTTACATTTCAGTCGAGGAGAAACAAACGCACAAAGAAAACATAGCGATCTATAAGAGTTGCCCCCTTCCACAAAAACTTAAGCTCTAAGGATCATAATGAGTCTGATAATGAGACTAAGCCAGCCCTTCAGATGTTTGGAGTGAGTCGGCACCGGATTCAGAAATGAAAATATGTGCAAATTTTCTTCGGCGAGGCTTTTGATGTTACGCTTTTAGCCAGCATAATCAATGCCCATTTCTCTCCGTCCAAGCATTCTTCATTCTAGTCTACTGCAACTATTTTTTCTGGGCAAGCAGAGAAGAAGAGACTAAGGGAGTGGGGATGGGGGGGGGGGGGGGGGAGACTATGAAAGAGGAAAGCATGGGGGGGGGGGGGGCAACTAGGAACATGAAAAGCCTTCTGGTTAGCAACCCACATTTGAAAGTCATTCTGGCGGTCTAAAAATTGGAGCAGGCAAATCTCCACTAGAATGGGAGTTGGTAAATGGCAAGCAATTCTGTGTTTTTGTGTTGTTGTTTTTTTCTTGTTTTTCTGATGATTGATGCAAGTCTGACCTGGGAAATACAAGATGGTGAATGGCTGCAAGAAGAATTTAATGTTGTGCCTTTTCTGCTCTAGTAACTTTCTGTGATTTTGTGGGCAGGTGGTGAATAGTGCCCCATTTTTGCTTTGTCTTTACTTCAAGCTGCATGCATGAGCTTCTAAAAAAGAGCTCGTGTAGTGAGGTACAATTTCAAGGTAGGAATTAGGAATTATGCAAAAGCTAGTAAAGGCTTGTAAAACTTTGGGCATTTATGTTTGTTTTTATCTAGTGAGAATACAGCATCGATGTAATGTACAGTACAAGTGTAACAAATGTTATTTAGATTGTATTACCCTGATCTTGAATAAGTAGGCCCAGCCTATTTGCTCATAGATATGTGTGACAACTACAAGTTTTTACAAGATCACAGTTGTCAATCTAATGGCAAAATGATATCTATGTGTGAGTAAGAAAGTTTAAATGACCTCATACAATGTACATTATCTTTAATTGTGATATATGCTATTCATGTAAGTTCTAGGGAGCTGAATTGCAGGTGTTGTATAAAATGTATACTTTTGTCTGATAAATTGACACATCCCTAGTGATATACAATACGTGGGGGAAAATGATGTTCTTTTCTTCTTTCTTTTTTTTTTGGAAATGAAAGTGTGGCATTTGAGATATTTTTTTTTTTGCACATTTTTAAAAGAAGATGTGGTATGTTAAAGCAGTGCCTGTTGACTACACTTGTATAGTCAAGGTGATCCGCCCCTCCCCCCCCCCCCCCCCCCCACCTCACCTCTTTCCATGTCAAACACTAGAGGAGATCTAGGTAGGGGAGTAAAACAAATCAATTGAGCTGTTCTGATTGGTTTGCAAACATTGCTGTGGCTTCCCTGTCACCCTCAAATGCAAACAAAGTCGTCCTTTGCGTCTGCTTCAAGAATGGCATGCTAGAGCTTGCACATTTCAGACAGTCTTCATTAAAGGCATTGTTTGCCATTGGGAGCACTGATTTAAAAAAAAATACTTTGAGTTGTCACATTTGATGCGTACATTATGTGTAGTTCAGTTGTATCTCAAAACATCCTACATTGCACCATATATATAAAATTCAAAATGAAGCCTATAGTATAAAGAGATATCACTATTCTTTTTTTTTTTGGCAGTAAACCATAACTGTAGAAGGTTCATCCTAGAAACAATTTTTATCATAACTATTGTGTGCATTTTATATATTTAACAATATTTAGCATTGATAATACCGACTGATGTTTTTATATATATTTGCTGTTTTTATCACTGTTTCACATTTTATAACAGTTCAGAAGCACTGCCCAAAAGCTGGGTTTTTGTCTCATCTGCAAATAGTAATAATTCCTTTTATCTTTGTCTATGATAGCATTCTCAGCCAAGATATCCTAAGTAGTATCCTTACCCTTCTCATTATTTAACCTGTTGAGGATGAGTCCCGAGTATATTCGGGTAGGTGTCTACGGGAAATGCGTGTTGTAGCAGAATCCTCAACAGGTTAAACTGTTTCCCACTATGAACTATCCTGTGGCAAGGGAGTTGAGAGGTTTGTTGTGATTGAAAATGAAGCCACACTTTTTGATTTCTCCTGTCTAGTGGGGGTTGTGCCAATGCATTGCTTGTATTATCATGCATTTGTATAGGCGGCATGAATTATGTTGAGATTTTATCACATCTGCATCCTGATTCTAGCCATATTCCATACATATTGCACTTTTGATGTAATATGTAGCTCTGTGACACAACATTAATTTTATTCCTTTGTCAATTGCTCTGCTCTTATCTTCTCCAAGGACGGACTTTAGAGGCTTAGGGTTAAGATTGTGATTGGGTTTTAGGTTCAGTTTGATATGACGATTAGGATTAAGGTTGGAGTTATGTTTGTGGGTAGAATTTATGTTTGACTCAACATGCAAATATTTCATGGGAACAATTGTCACAGGGGAAAATAACATGGAACCATGTAGCTCACATGTTGGGACTGGTAAGAAAATTTGATGAAAATTTGCTGAGGGGAACCAGAATAATGGAACCTGGAAACAAACGATATCCTTTTTAAAGCAGTAAAGATAGCAATTCCCCACCTTGACAAGAATGTGCATTGCCTTCATGACACATGGGGCAATATTTTGTTGTCTTGATTATTTCATTATTCATAAAAGGAAAACTATCCAAGTTATATTATATTTACATTATGGTATTCATACACTGAAATATATATACAAATAAAATTGGGTAGAAAAAATATCAAATCTAATGATGTGCTGGTGGCAGTAGCTGTTATTTTCCCGTAAACTTTGTTGTCAATGAAATCTACTTTTCTGAAGAGGTAAGCTCAAATCTGGCAGTCCTGTAACAACAGAAATTACATTTACAATGAAAATAAAACACTCTGGTATAGATAAAACCAACAACAGAAGTAGAAGTTCTATTCCTAAATTGTTCTCATCATTGGAGTCCCATTTTGCCAAAGAGATGTGTGAGAATTCTACAAGCAAGGCTATGAGGAGACGAGAGTTGAAATCGGAGACGGACCCAGACAGATTTTGCACGTTCAGCCGGGTATTATCCTGTTTGCTAATCTCTTCTGCAAGGGAGCTGTTTGAATATGGCTAAGTGATTGGGCCGATCGTGACCGGAACTGGCTGACAGCATCCGAGGCACCTTGTCGTAGAACTACTGCATGTAATCAATCTCCTTCAACTTAAATAGCACTGTATTTTCTTTAACAAATGGTACGTCCACTTGCTTGGCTTCCTTTCTCCATTTGGCAAAGCTTTCAGAATGCTTAATACTGTTATTGAAGAGGAATGAAGAAATCCTGAAAATCTTTGTCATTATTTCACAAGTAAGTTTTACTGTTACTGTAGAATTGCTCTACTGGAGTAATACATCAACTTTTGATTTACAATTTGATGGGGGGGGGGGGGGAGGGCAATAGATGGTGCTGGTAGTATACATTAATGAATAGTTAAAGTTTATATGGATACATGTGGGATTAATACATTATTTCTTACCATATCCCAATTCATCCAATCCCACCCCCATTCTTCTCCCCTATTAACACAGACAGACATAATGCATCAACTACTGCTTTTGCAACTAAGGATAGCCCTATATCCAATAAAAATCTCCTGCATTGCTAATTTGCATGATATTGCATTGTGAAATGATGCGATAGAGGCACCAGATCACTCCTGGTCATATGACGTCCAGCAGGGAGGTCAGTGAAGAGGTCAAGGACCTGTGAAGCTTTGTGTTCAATTATCTCTCATCCATGGTGAAGGTAAAAAACAAAAACAAAAACAAAAATGAACATTGCTGCTGATCAATAATGGCCCTGAAACTATTGAGGATGATAGGTGAATCAGTGTTTAACCTGTTGAGGTTGAGTCCCAAGTACACTCGGGCAAGCGTCTATGGGAAATGCATGTTGTAGCCAAATCAAACCGTCCACAACAGGGCAAATGGAAAGAATGTATCAAACTGAGCTACATATGCCTACTTGGAATAGCAATATTTGTACAAGTGTGAGATGGACACTCCCATACAATTTTATTATCCTACAACCCAGATTCCCACTATGCCATTTATGAATGAATTTATGTCTCATTTCTTGCTTGTCTGTTTTAAATGGATATGAAAGATGAAATCTAAAGCAAGCTTACTTGTCTACAAATCAGAGGGAAACGAGCTTACATGCAGAGTAAACATAATGGTGAACTCTAGCCACATGAAAGGAAGTCATCTGCAATGGTATAATCCTGTGGAAATTAAAAGGTGTTTAAATGTTGACATCTTGTGAACATGCTGGCATCATGTGAACACATCTATATTCAAACATGTTGACAGTGTGTTCACATCTAATGCAGCTAGCACATAAGGTTGTTTGCGTAGGGGGTTAAGTGTAGGGCTGGTGAGGAGTGGTACTGCCCTCCCCCCCCCCCCATTAAATCTTCCCCTTACTAATTTTCAATCAAATTTCTTCCTCAAGACATGATGATTCTGAGATATTATTTATGGCAAGGTTATTATTCATTATACTAAGTTTTGTTAATCTGAAATTGAAATAAGATTGATTATTCTGAAGGTTCATTTATCTGTGAATGAAGTTAGATTCATTATTCTACAGCTTCATCAATGTAAAATTGAAATAAGGTTTTTATTCCCAAAGTTTGATAATCCAAAGAAGAAATAAAGTTCATTAATCCAAAAGTTTCAAGAAAGTGTCTATTAACGAACCTTCAGAATTACAAACCCTGAGAATAACAAACCTTTTTTTCCCATTTTTTTTCTGATCAATGACCCTTTGGAATAATGACCCTTATTTTGGGGATTAGGGAGATGTCAAATTAACATACCTATAGAGCAGTAAGAAACATTATTTCATTCTTAGATTAACAATCCTTTTGAATAATGAACTGCAACTGAGTGGCACATCCTTTTAGTAATCAATGGAATATGTCCCCCCTTTTTTGTCTTCATCTCCTCACCAATAATTTTTATTATTAATTTTTCTTCTTTGTTCAATTATCCTACTTACTTTTTGTCCTTATATGACACTTTTCTGATAGTTTGAACAGATTCACAGCAAATGTTATTATGGCTTTTGTTCCCAAGGTCAGAGTAGGCATTTGTGAAAAAGGTATATAGAGTGTTTTTTTTTTCTTTAATATATTGCTGGTTTATTTCACATTAACATTACTGGTTTACCAGCAAATAATCATTTTCTTTTTTGTTATTTTTGCATTCTTATGAAAAAAGCAGTGCAAATTAATCAACCAATTGTTTTGTTAGTTATGTAACGTAGTCCCTGTTGACAGTCCTATTGGCACTTTTTATATGCCATCCAATGTATAGTGCAGATACTAAACATATAAATGTAGTGTAAATCAAAGAGATGTAGATGTTAAGTGGTCTCTCATAGGATGCATGTAACTAAGTATAGCACATAAATCCCACAAGGCAACTTTGACTGCCTGCAGCAGTTAGAAGACAACAGACAGTACGGGATGCATTCTCTTTCAAATTACACCCTATCTCGTGTCCTTCATACCACAGAGTCACTCAATTTAATCATGTGAGCATGACATTGCATTATACATGATGGAGTCTAATTTCCCCCCACAAGCATTTCATGGACATGCAATAGCATCCAAATGACTTGCCAGGACGCCGTGCTAATAAAGTGGGAGGCCTGTGGTATGGATTTCCCATGCTATTATATGAAAATACAATAACCCCTTCCCCACTTCCACCGCAGTCAGTTCATGTGCTATTTGCGTACCAATTCTCTGTACGAGGAGGTGAAAATTGAATCATTCATTCCTTGAACTCCTGCCTTCTGTGTAGTAAGTTGACAAAAATCAGAGAGAGATAGAGAGAGCGGTAGTTCCATGAATTCACATGGCTGTTGAAAGAAAAATGGGTCTGAGGAACCACCTTGTTCAGAAAAGCTTGTTACAGAGATTTATGATGTGAATCAAAGGTTACATAAATTAAATGTATCTCAAGAGAAATGTGTGCCCCCCACCTCCCCTTCCCCCAAAAAAGAAAAGAAAATGATTTTGAGAAAAAAAAAACCAGTGTCCCTAAAGGTCAGATAGAGAAGGAAAATAATTTTAACTTGTTCCTTATGGGAACCCGCCTGGCGTCAACTATGGGAACCTGGAATACCAGGTTCCTAAAATGGAGACAAAAGTGCCTGTATTTGTGGATTAAATACCTGTTTATTTGTGTTATGTTGCCTGTAAAATTGCTTACTGTTTCAGAGAAAAATTGTAGAGTTTCTTCTCTCAATATTTCTTTCAGTATGAAAACTGTGTGTATTGCAGTATTTTTTGCCTTTTTTCCAATGCAGGTACATTCATTTTGATATATAACTCGTATGAATATGTACATAGCAAACACAGCTGATCCCAGTAGAAAACAATTTGCATTCGCTGACCCCATTCAGGTGCTTACTTTCTGTAGAACAGAAGAATTCATGAACCCATCAGCGCACGCTCTATTCATATCTCACGATCGATCTACAGGTGTATATTTTAGTTATTGTTTGATGGTACATGTAGTTGACAGTGCAAAGGGGACACGTCTACCAGTTGTCTGCTTTTGCTCAGGCAGATAACCAACCTGTCCGTTCTCCATTGACCTGCAAAAATAATCTTGTTTCAGGGCGTTGCAAGCTCTTAGGGAATTGAGGGAGGAATGGGTTAGGAGAAATATCTGTCACTTGGAAAGATTTTGTCGACTGAATTCTGGGTAGCAGTCCATGGTTGCAGAGATATAGCAAGGAAATAAAAAAAGTTGAGTAAAGAGGACTGCAATGTATGTTACTTAACCTGTTGAGGATGGACTGATTTTGTTATAACACACATTTTCCACTGACACTCAATCGAGTAATCTCGGGACTAGTCTGTATTAAATGGGTTAAACAGATCCGATCAACGAATCTTCTTAGTGAGGAGTTATGACTGCATTAATATAAAAAGAAGTCAGTTTTACAGGAAGATTCCTTTGCTTGTCAAGAAATGGTAGGGTGTATGTACAAGAGTGTGTAATATGTAAATTTGTTTTGTTTTATTTGAGTTAAAAAGTGTTGGAAAGATCAGTTGTATAGCGCAGCAAGTAGAGATTATTCTAGTGCCTCGGACTGCTTGACAGTAAATGGCTGTGTTTCTGTGACAGAATTATAATACACAGTAGTAGACAAATGAAATTGAATACAGTAGGACCTCAATTATCTGGTTATAGACTATCCGGATTCTCTTTTATTCAGATATTGACTGGCTGACATTTTTCTTTTTGTGTTTTTATACATTTTCAGTGCCAAATCTCACTCAAAACAAGCACACGTTCAACATCAATTATTGTGCGAGTTCACAAGGGGACATATTTCAATCATCGCAGTGAACTGTAACTTTAAAGTCAGTTTGTTAGATGATATGTCAATGATTACGGTGTGGCTCTTGTCACTGGCACTGAGTGCACAGCAGTGGTTACTGTACAATGCAGCGGCAGTATTCGGCGAGTCGCAGCATTGATCTCATCGTCAGTCAATACCAATCAAACAAACAATACATGGAGTGACATGAAGGGATATTTTACCTATTTCTTGTTCTATTTCTGTAACATATATTATGCAGTATGAAACGAGGCAATGCCATGCAAATAATGGTCATACTAATAGATTAGAAATAACATGTGTTTACCTCTAGCATGGTGTGGTAGAAAGTGCTGTATTTGAGCATATCTCTCTTATCCAGCCAAATTGCTAATATACGGAGGCCCGTCGGTCCGGATATGGCCGGGTAATCAAGGTCCTACTGTACTAATATGCAGACAACCATAAGAAGGCTATTTCTGTCACTTTAATTAGATGTAGTGCTTCATTCCCAGCTTCAGACCTAATACCACAATGGCACTTGAAAGTACATTAATGATAATTACTGAGGCCAGTCTGTTATCAACATGGAAATAAGCTCTTGCATGTTAATTGATGCTTGAAGGGTAAGTCCATTCTGATGTCTGCTTCGTATGACAACAGAAAAATAAGACAAGTAAAGGACGCACACACACACACACACACGCACACACACACACATACACACACACACACACACACACCACAAAAGTTATGAATTGTTAAAGTTTAGAGATTAAGACAAATCTGCAGATGATAAGTTTGGATTTTTTCCAGGTAGTGGGTATGGACAATGAAAGACATAATCTTTAAAAATCTGAAATTGGATGATGTACTCTTCCTTCCTTTTGTTAAAAGGACGGAACAACAGTGATGCCAACCAATACGATTTTATAGTATTTAGTACGATAAACAGTGTGAAATACGATAATACAATATTGCCTCCTGAAAGTATGACTTTTATCTTTCAAGTAAACTTTAAAATGAAGTCAATATATAGAAAGATATACTACTAAATACCTGCAACCCCTACAAAGCATTGAATGACAAGCCTAAATGGGTGGGAAATGCACGGATGCTTTATAATTTTCTTATCAATGTTGATGAGGTAGCAACATTTCACATGCCTGTCCTTACTGGGGAAACACTTTTTCTTTTTGACATTTCACTTACCCAGAGCCAATGGCTAGTGATGGTGTCAAGATTTCATGAAAATCTGATTTTCTTCTAAAAAATCTGATTTTTTGGATATTCCATCTGTTTTTCTATGTCAAGAAGTTGGCATCTCTGGATCAATTAATGCTGTCCAGCATGTTATAAAGCCTAGGGTTTTCTTTATTTGAAATATGGCAGATCAAAAGTGAATATGTCTTGCATTTTGTTTAATTTCTTTAAGATGATTTTTTTGGGGGGGGGGTGGGGGAAGGGGCAAGTAATGTTGAAAGTTTTCACTATAAGCCTTTGAAAGTTCACCTTGGTTAGATGTGAAATCATTCTCCTCTGCACCAGGACATAAGATGGTTTCAACACTGCATAAGGAATGTTCATTTCTTCCTCGTCTGTTTTTGTCCCGTTGAAAATGGATCATTCGTTAGCCCCGTTCCCTTCCGCAACAAGGCACCTACATCTGAAGTCCGATATCAATAAGCGTCGCAATCCGTCACTGTCTCGCCAGCTGAACGCAAAGCCTGCAGATACTGTGCCCTCATTGGTCAATTAGGCACTTGTTTCCGACTGTCAGCAGTTGTGATGGATTGTACGCCTTATTGCAACGCAGCGCTTTTTGTCTGGCGTTAGACAATGCCTGATCGTATTTCACTCCTCTTGATATGTGCAAGTTACAACATGCCAAACATCTTTTGAAGTTTAATGCTGCTTTCGATTAGTTAGAGCCAACAACAAAGAAATGCAGAAGAAAGCGTGCAGCAGAAAGTGTGCAGTAGTGACTGCATTTTGATGTATTATGCGTTAACTAGGATAACTGGAGTATTTTCTAAGTTTAGCTGGCAAAACAAATTTCTGGATAAGCCATGACTTAAAGTGTAATTTGTTAGGCTTTTCCCGTAACATTTGACAATATCATCCAACATGAGGAAACAAGTGTGTGGCACCTTTTTAAAAAAATCATAACTGCAACCATTCAAATAGAAAAAAATATATATATACATATTATCATGTGACTGAGGGTATTAATGCAGAAAAAACAACCCAGTATAACCAGGCGTAACAAATATGTGTAAATTCATCTTGTCTTCTTCTTTTTTTTGTCTGCATTGTACAAAAAACAAAAACAAAACAAAACAGACAAATTACACAGTTTCCCTTTTGACTTTGTTATTTTATCTTTGTGTTTCTTCACATTTACAAAGAAATAAAGTGTTTATACTCTGTAAAGCCTAATTTTGTCTATATTTTCTTGTTTCTTCTCCTCTTTCTGCAAACTGACAACATTGATCTGTCATCCTGGCTATCTACCGATGTCCACTGACACAGGTAAGTGTGTTATTTAGTTAAAATTGAAAACAAACTGGACAATTCTGTTTATTACATTCCCAAGATAATGCTCACTTATTCATGCAACATGCATATTGATCTGGAAGGAATATCTGCAGCTATAGATATGCCTGTGCTTGTATCCACATCTATATGTTAATACGTATTCATAATATCAATGTTCATACATACATACATACATCTAAATTCATACATTGTGTGTTCACATTGAAAGTATGTGAGTGTGTTGGAGTATATGAGTTGCATTTTTAAGAAAAAAAAATGCGTATCATTTTTTTCCCTCTAGTTTATCTGTAGATATCTGACCATTCAAGTACTTTTACAATACATATTGTATATGTGTGCGGCTGACGCCATGTTTTTAAAATTGGGGGAGGGAGTGCAGTTTTTCACTTTTGGTGCCATTTCTGGGTTTCATCAGCTAACAAGCAAAAAAAAACAACAAACAAACAAAAAACTTACTTGCACTTGTTCTACTACAACCAACTATGTTTGGTTTGCTTTTTGTTTGTTTTTGTTTTATTTGTTTTCTGGTGCCACTTCCACCATTTAAAAAACAAAAGAAGAAAAAAAGTTTGTCTTACATAGCGGCCGTAATAAGGCAAAACAACGTAACTCAGAATATCATGTTCTGAGAAAAACGAGTTTGAAAATTCAATTGGTTCCCATTTTTCCGTCATAAAAGCAAATCACTTGTGAAGCGGCGAAGTTTTTTTGGCATTACCAAAGAATATCTCGGGAAAATTTCAGTTAAATAGGACTTTCCGTTTTAGAGTAATTGCCATGTTTAGAATAGATACAGCATTTTACCGAATCACAACACTGTGCTGATGAGTAATTCTAGTTTGCCAAAAGAGCGTATCCTGACTTACGTTGTGCGAGAATCCTCACGCGGCAACATATGAATTAGGCAAAAGAACGTATCCTGACTTACGGCGCGTAAGCATTTTCTCGTGAAGCAACTTCAGTATGCCAAAAGAACGTATCTTGACTTACAAATATCTGCGCCTCAAACCTTTCATCAATGTAATTAGGCAGAATGACGTATCCCGACTCAATGGCAACAATCTCTATCATTTATTTACTTTCACAATTTTGTTTACTGGATGATTAAAAGTCCCGTTATATGTTTTTTAAATATATATTAAGAATAGTAAAGCACAGTAGCTTGCAATATTATCGATGCAATGGAATATTTTCATTTTTTTCTGAAAAATTACCGAGTATGTACTAAAATGTAATTAGTTGTTATCCACCAATAACCGTAAATTTTTGTTTTACAATATGTACTTCATTTGCATATACAGTTTATTGTTTATTGCGATGTCCATTCTTTTTTATTATCTTTAAGTGTATGTTATTTATCTCTTGATGTAAGATTTTTCATTGGGAACACAATTATATTTGGTTTATCATTCATGTTTTAACAAAAACATGGATTTGGTTTAATATTGACCACTAAAGTACGAGTTTGGTTAAAGTCTGCAAAATGGATTTCATTACACGTTTTATGCCATGTGAACTTGAAATATGTATAATCTTTAGTATGAAAATGCAAGAGTGGCAACTATTATGACTGTATGAGAACTGGCAAAAAAAAAATGGGTATAAAAAAAGAATTGTATAGACATCTGTACATACACTTTGTTTTAAAGACACATACACGCATTTAATGTGTTGATATTGAGACTCCTATTTTAATTTCTATCTTTTCTTTGATTTATCTAACGATTTCCATTGAGATGAAAGGATTTCAACAAAAAGATTAATATTGTGTACTTTGTTTATCGTTATAAGTTGTGAATGTTTGGTTGACTGCATGAATTGTATCCGTAAGGTTAAAACTTCTAATGATAATATGCCTCAATTCTTTGAACAACAACAATAATAACAGTGATTTATCAGGTAATTATGAATCCAGGTTTTAATGTTTTAGGTGTATCTTGACCACTCACACACACACACACACACACACACACACACACGCACACACACACGCAAGCAAGTACAAAAACACACACACACACACCTCAGACTTGTCTGAGGTGCAAACATTCTCTCAGTAAAATAACTTTGAGATAAACATGACAGAAACGTAGATGCAGAGACTGATTTTCATCTTCTGAAAGGTTTATATGAAAAAAAGTGTGTACATCTGTTTATCAAAGACAACAGCATTACAGAAATCATTCGATTATTTGCAAGTCTTAAAAATATGAAATAGATATCTACGCTTCCTTCTTACAATTTAAGATTTTAAGAATTTGATATGCCATTATGCTTTTATCACATTGAAAGCAAATCAGCAGTAGCTAAACATTATCATGATGGTGAATAAGAAATAGAAAAAAAAATGTAATTAACTTCCCGAGTAAAGTAGCTTACAAAATTTTCAATTTCAATAGAACATTACATAACTGTTTTTTGTTTTGTTTTTTTCTAGAGATTAGTTATACTATTACCGTATCAGACCTTCGCATCAATTTTTACCTTGGAAGATCAGAACATCTACAAATTACAAATTATAAATAGCACACAAAGTATTTTCAATCCTTACTGTTGTTGAAGATCAAGTGTAGTAAGAAGTAAATACTTGGGTAAAGAACAATCATTAGGCAGCTGAAAGGAAGGGAAAATTTGCAACAGTATTCACTTTATAAACATTTTAATAAACGTGTTATCACAACAGTAATTTGCTGTGCTGCAATACATTTGCGTTGTCTGAGAATTCCCGGAGGGATTAGGCTTAAAATAAATCAAAATTATGCAGGATATAAGGTTACTATTTTCCTGGTTTTCTGAAATATGTTGACAAGTTTCAATCGACATGATATTGATTTTTAGGGCAAGCATTTACAACAACATTTGATATGAACAAGTGATAGTTTTACCTAAAGTTGATAATCATCATTTCAAAGGGCAATAAGCCCTCAACATATTTTCTTTTTTTTCGAAATAGAATCTTTAGTTTCATATTGATATTAAGAAAAAAACTTTCTTGTGCCTTCTTAACGTGAGAGCAGTCATTAACACTTCACAGTTGAGTTTTGCGAGTTCTTAATTTAACTGTGAAAGATTTACTTGATCCTATATAAACAATCCGAGTCACTATTTTTCTTTTAGAGTTGACTGATCTAGTGCACAATCCACTCCATCTTTCATGAGATTCTGACGGGCGTGCACAGCTGTTCTGAAATTTGTATAGTTGCTCTTTTCTCTGCTGTCGAACTGCTCGGTAGACCACTGCAGGAGAATGTAAAAGAAACGGAATAGAATAATTAACACAAAATAAAATAAGGCACTCTGTATTTTCCATAAAAGACAGCTAGTGAATTTCAACTCTGTTTTAGTTACATTATGTGATTAATTTCTTCATTAGACATGGTTGTGTGTAACAAATCCTCTCTCACAGACCCCACCCCCAAAAAAACAAACAAACAAAGAATATGAGAATGAGTATTTATAAAGAGTTTGTTCGCAAAAATCGATAAGTCCATTTTTGAAGATTTTGAAGTTCAGTCTCTCTCACAAGGTATCTTTTAAATGATATACTGGTCAGTCCATAAATATGAACATTTTTTAAGTTATGGTCAAAAGAATCAAACAATTTCTCTTTCTTTTTCTTGACCTTTAATCGCAAATATCTACATTTGTCAAATATGGACTTATCGTTGTTTTTTTGCAAACAAACTCTTCAAATATTGAAATACACTCAGAATATCTATTATTCAACATCATACAGATACCCCCTTGACGATGCACAAGACTGTGTGCTTGTTTTTGAGAGAGAATATGGTGACTATTTCATCAGTTTTCATTTAACATTATTATATCTTTTATCGCTAAGGAATGAACTGTGAAATGTGGTATTCTCAAGTTATCAGAGAGTCATCATCATGGATTCTGCCTTCTTTTATTTTTTTTTTCATAATTTTACCAAATACCGGCTTGTGTCGCCAGTGATAAGACAAAGGTGGGATTCATTTCTGCCCCCTTCCACTACTTTTTTTTTGTGGTATGAATTAATAGGTGATTATTCAACTTGTACCTTTTATTGTACTTGATACACTGCACTCCTTTTCTGTGCTGGTCTAGGCTGGCGGTTGGTGTGGACACTGAAAAGAGAGACAAGCAATTATGTATTTCAACACGAATGTTAATATCATCTAAGGTAGACGATTGGGTCTGAATATTTGAACTTTCCATTGTATTTAAAACCACCTAACTTAAGAATAGATATTTGAATTCCATGAGCTTTAGCCCCCTCAACATTTTTATAGAGGGGGGAGGGGGTGGAACGTATAGCATGTATAGGATCTACCATGGCTACAATGCATTATATTGTATCGAAATGAAAAAAAATATATATAAATGTTTTAAAGAATATGTACAGGTGACTAAAATTGCACAAAGAATAAAAAATAAAGAAATCAGGCCTCCATAGTTAGCAGGTACAGAGTACCATTAAATATTACTTTATTTTTTAGGCTAATTTTAAGTGGGTAAATTCCTGTATGTATGAAAACACCACAATTACATTCTTCATCCTTTCAAGAAAAAACAAACAAGATCTAAGACTACTTGTGTTTAACCAAAGATGTAGACCAAACATTATTTTTTGTCCCTACTTTTCTTGCCAAAGTAATGGTGTTAATGTCATTATTAGAACATGTCGTCTGCCAACAGTTCATGTTGCCGCTGAAGACTAAATAGAATTCATCAGTATCAAGCCTTATTGTCATTAGCTTGAAGTCGAGTCTACTGTTTACTATAAAGCTGTTACTTTTTTAGACTTTAAAACGAAAACTGAATTTGAGGTAGAAGACGTCAAGTCGAATGATGTCGATTATCATACAGTATATTGGGGTCCAGATAATTTATTTGCGCATAGGTAAATTTCTTTTGAGAGTCACTTCTTGATCTACTAGACCACTAGTAGTAGAAGTATCCTACATTTACAGTAGTCCAAAGTAGAACCACAACCACAACAATGAGCCAAGTTTTGCCAAAACCCACCGACAGGAAAGGCTGTCATACTCTTAGATCTAAGTTTGCTCTTTATTTTCATAGCTTGCTGTGTCTTCTGTTTATTTTTTTTTACTCATCGTTTTCTTTAATCTTAGTGAAAACTATTATCGAAAGTACTGGACCCTACTAGCAAAGCGTACTGTCGTCCACTCTGTACAGCCCAATCGCCGTGCTTCGCATGGCGTCTGGTCGGGCTAGATCAAACTTAGACCTGACAAAAACAAAATAAAACTTACCGGTGTTACCGCTGATTTTCTTTGTGGTAGCATTAACTGGTCAGGAGAATATCCATTCTATGACTGCAAAACAGAACAATTGGCATGACTTCATGGTTCACACTGCAGCGAAGATTGCCTGCCAGTCAACCCGTACTCTGCTGCAGCACTGCTGCAGCTGTAGTCGCAAGCGGCCCGGCAGCAGCGGCGGCACTACACTCACTGCCGCGGCTGAAATGGATCTGCTGCACGTACCCGTAGGTCTTACACATAGAGTTATGCAGTGTAGCGTGTGTTGCAATGGCCACAATGTTGATACGTTGTTTTGCCGTGCTGACTGTAGCGCGCAAGGCTCTGATTTTATACAGCAAAGCGCTGTATGATGACATACGTTCTTTTGGCGTCGCAATTTCCTTCTTTTTTCTTGAGAAACCACCATGAAAAAACAGTGTATGTAAAGATACGTTCATTTGCCGCAACAGCGAACATGCTTTCTTTGTCATTTCTATACGTATCTCAGGTTACGTTGTTTTACCTAGCTGGAAACGGCAAAGTTGTGAAAAAGTTGTGTAAGATACGCTTTTTATCTCTGAAATGGTAAACATTTGAAATTTGAGACATTCACCATTAAAAAGAGCGCATTTTATTTTGGAGCCATATGCTCATAACTCAAAATGCCCAAATTTTGAGTTACGTTCCTTTGCCTTATCACGGCCGATAGGTAATGGTCAAGGGCACCCACCTGAGCTTTTACATGTTCTTCAGGTATTAGTCTTCATGATCTATGGAAATGGTAATGTAGACAGATATTCTCTGCAGAACTGCTAATCCAGTTCTGGTCACATGGCTTCTTAAATGTGTTCATTGACTCTCTGTCTCTGTCATTTGTGTGAGCAGGTGAGTAAAATGTCAACAAAAAAGAAAGATGCACACAACACAAAAACAAAAACTGACTGTTAAGATGGTGTTTCATAGTTATTTTCCATTTTTAAAGAGCTTTGTTCATATCTGATAGACATCCGTCTATTTCTTCTTTGACCCAAATGCAAGATTAGAGATGCTGAATGAATTGTTTATTACAGCATTTAGCATGTTTTTTTCTTCTTCCAAAATAAGAAAAATGTGGTTTTGACACAAAAAGAGTATGTGTATACTTCTCTAGAATAATGCAGAATCTGTATTTTTGCTTTCACTTTTTTTCTTTGCCAACTAGCATGTATTATTTTGTTCTTTTTCTGGCCAGATTGTTTTCTGAGATGATTCGCAGGCTTTTTCACATGGACTAACTGTAGTTACAATGTATCTCTCTTGTGTGCAGTCACAAGGAAAGGAGAAGGAATTTATAAACAAGAATATTAAAATGGTAGCTTTGGTCAGCTAGAGTATAGCTATCGTTGAAGTTGTTCCTGTGTGCTTCCCGTGTGTGTGATAATCACATAATATATGATATGATATGGCAGAGAGCGGTCCCTAGATTTGGACATGTGTTGCAAGAACATATCACATTGCATTGAACCGTAAGGACAGTGATTATATTAGCCCCTGGTATATTGATTGCCATCAAGGATGATGCTTCAAAGATATACGGAACAGGGACATCATCCTCAAATTACAACCCACAGAGAATACCTCATACTGGTGCCAACAGCTGCCGAGCATACTGTGCTTGCTAGAATTAAATGGTGTCTTTAACTCTGTGCGTTGGCTATGCCAGGTTCCTATGGAGGCAGCTGCGTCTAAACGTAATGCAATCAGCAATCAGCGAGCCCTGACCTTGCACTGTGGTGTGGATATCATTGTAACAGCTATGCTGTGGTTGCATGCATAGGGCATTTACCTTCGAGGAAGAGTTTGCGTGATGTTAATGACATCAAAACAGTGATTTGTCTTGTGAGAAAGATATGATAGTGTGCACTTCTGTAAATTATCAAAGATCATGTCCTGCAGACATGAAAAGATAGGGTTGAAACCAAGTTACCTCTTTTATTCAAATCCCAATTAGTCCATGAATGATACAAAAATATGACTGTTGTTTGACTTTATGTAAAAAGAAAACAACATCCTTTGTTTTGGACAGCTTCAAATTGCATAAAGTTTATGAACTTCCTGTTGACAATAAATTCTATTTGTGTTTTTGAAAGTGTTTCAGTGTTTTTGTTTTTTTTTAGTTTTTTCTTGGTTGCTGGTTAGATTGGGCTAAACGTGTGAGTAAGAAACAGTGGCAGAGTGAAAGAGATAATGAGAGCGTGAGGAGTGGAACAGATTTTGAAAACTCTCCTATACTGTATACGCCGAATATTTCACGAGGTTTTGATTTTCACAAATTTTGTGGGTCAGCTGCTATTCGCAAAATTAAAAACACGCAAAAATATTGACTCTAATGCCGATATGAATGTAACGTATGGGTTTCTCCATTTAGACAGGACTCCACGATTGCGAATTTAACCACCCGCGAAATTGTTGGGAAGTCCCGATTCGCGAAAATTTAGACTCGTGAAATATATGGCTTAATGCAGTATATGTATAGTAGCATTTGCACACATGGATGTGTTTGCATATAGTCAAGTCAGTTCTGTATCAGAGGGTGCATAATGAATGCATGTCAACTCTGCATTTGAGTCTATGCAATCATACTTTGTTGAACATTTTGGTCAATTCTTTGGCCACATTGTGTGTAATGTCAAGTTTACTTTCCTTTGTGGTCAGAAGAGTTCAAAACTATGAGTGCCAAGTGCAGTCAACCTTACTAAGTCAATTTCATCTAAGCTGAATAATTGCCTAAGTCAAAGGTTTTTTTCAAGTTCACTTCTCTTTATATTCTATTGATTTTAATCCATCCTTTTGTTTTTGTTTGTTTGTTTGTTCATTTCCATCTAAGAAGATGGCTGGATAGCCCATATTCAGCCACGTTAAGCTGGTCTTCCATGGGGTCCAGTTGGATGTGAGGTGGGAACCACTTCACGGGGTTAAACACCCTGCTCTTTGCGATGGATGAATGAAGTAGGATCTTTTACGTGCATGAGTTGTGACTCTCTCATAAATGTCAAATCTTGTCTAAGTGGACGCTGTTCTTCAATCTAAATAGATTTGACTTAGGCAATTCTTTTTTAATACATAAGTTGAGATAGTGTGTGTCGATAGCTGCTTGATACTGATTTTTTTATTTCTTGTCAATCACATTTGTGTGAGAATAATTCTAGCTGTACTTAATGCCGATAATGACAAAGAAAAAAATAGTGATGAATGATAATAATGATGATGACTATAATTATCACTATGTGTAAGTGGTCTTGGCAGTTGGTAAAAGAAAATAGCTATTTATAATGATTCATAATATTTCCAATTAGCTGTGAGTCTTTGCTAGGATATGTTGAAAACAACCTTCTTGAATGGCAGAAACATTAGCAAATCCTACAGTGATTCCAAACAAGGTATGACGTGCAAGACCAAATCACCGACACATTAGGTTTTTTTTTGTTGATGTTCATTTTTATCTTTTGCAGTAATGAAGAGGAGATAATTTACCTTTGTTCCGACCATAGCTCATGTATGGTTCAGCTCGTTCAGATTGGTTTCATTACGGGAATATATATATCTGTCTCCCTGGAGGCAATATTTAGTACAATCGTCTCTCTTCAAGTGCAGGTTGGAATGATTTCTGCACCCAGATTCTCGATCAATCCCTAAATGTCGTTGTTGCGTTTGAGTTGCTATGCAGCTAAGCAGACAGGGAATTCTGGCTGCATGAACAATGGTGAACATGTATCCGTTTTTGACATTTGCAAAGTTTATTGTTGCTCACTGTTAGCATGTCGGGACATGCACCAGTTGAAAATGTCAAAAGCACGGCCAAGACAGACTCTTGAGCTGCTTTGGATTGAAATGATGGGAGAGAGTTCCTAAACAAGTAGAAATCAATTGAGTAATTTGCAGAACTGAGTGCAGGGTGTGAGGATAATTGATGATCTGGTTGTTATACAGCTTGTTTTTATGCCTCCGCCACAAAGTGTTGCCAGAGGCATTATTTGTGTTTTTTTTTTCCTTGTAGGAACGCTCACATCTTATTCTTCCCCGGGCTACATACACCTATAGGGTGTGCCAAGTTTGGTAGCTTGCCAGTTTCTTTCCGTAACATGCAGCTGCCATTGCCATTTTTAATTGTGTTATTTTCAGTAATCACACACAGAATACAATCTTATTTGAATTTTATCTGTTTTTAGTGCAAACTGAGATACTGTAAAGATTTAGTTTTTCTTTTTCTTTTTCATTTCATGATCTTCTGAACACATTGGAATTCTGCCAAGTGTGATCATTCAAAAGCGTATGATCATTAGTTTTTGGGAACTTCTTTACTAAATGTCATCTAAAGGAGAAGGGGTAGTAAAAGTTTGCATTGAGCACATCAAATGGATTGTTTCTTCCAGCAAAATATTCTTTTTTTCCCCTGAAATGTCTCCTAAAAAGTAAACATTCTCTGCAATCTTCGTTCACCGACAAAAAAAAAAAAGGTAAAAAATACTAAATATTTTATGTCTTGGCTGATATGTAAGACCATTCACATGTGATATATATTGAGCACAGCTGTAGAGACTTTTGACACAATAAAGATAGTGACAGACTATTGAAATCAAAATATGTATTTCATTTCTTCTTTTTCATAGATTTGTATGTGTGTTCTCTTTTCAAAGGGTAGACCAGTGAATTCAATGCAATGCAATTTAATTCATTTATTTTCATTCCTTTTTTTTTTCCAAGAGAGGTTTTTGCAGCACTTGAACTCCTTTACTTTCCTTACTCTCTTTGATACAAAGTTATATTTGAATGTTTTGTTCTGGAAATAAAATTGATCCAAAAATAGGTGCTCATTGTAAAAACTATTAAAAATGATGTGATATATTCGTCTTGCACAAACATGTCACATGGCCACTACAGGTAATCAGTGGCTGTGTAAAAAGACACCATGGATCAGTTACTGTTACCGGATTGATCCCAATCTTACTGAGTATGTTTCTGATATTGTATAAATACCTCATCTACCTGCCATATTGGCTTAACTTCTTATAGCTACAACTGCTTTCTCTCTGGCGAAGCATTTCTAATTGATAGAATGAAAAAACTGAGCAGTTTTGTGATAAAAATATACTATTTAACCCATTTGAAATTGGGTAAAGAACATAAATGAATAAAAGAAAGTGACCTTTTCACCATTTTTCCAAGAAGTAGGGCCTCTTCATTGGATTCTAATTAGTAGGGAGCAGCTGTTAACACGTACACAGTGACTATTTTTGCTCAGTCTGCCATGATTTGTTTAAAAGGTTCACCATTCATGGCTGACCTTGTACCTCCCTGATATCTGGGGCTCGCGTTCCGACTCGTTATGAAACTTGGTGATGTCCACTGTTTGATGGTCTAGTGTCCAAAGCAGAGGTAGCTGGCACAAAGCACCTGTGTTCATCCTTTTCTATTAGCAGCCTCCCCCTTTTATTTTTATGCCTCCGCCACGAAGTGGTGCCGGAGGCATTATATTTTCGGGTTGTCCGTCCGTCCGTCCGTCCGTCCGTCCGTCCCTCCGTCCTTCCATCCGTCCGTCCGTCCTTCCGTCCGTCCGTCCGTCCTTCCGTCCGTCCGTCCGTCTTTCCGTCCGTCCGTAATGAATTTTGTGGACAAGGTAACTATCAAAACCTGTTGAGGTATCCTAATGAAACTTGGCATATATGTGTATTAGGGGGTGAAGTTGTGCCTATCAACTTTTTGGTGCACATGCTCAAGGTCAAAGGTCAAAAGGTCAAGGTCAAATACATAAAATTTCACTATTTCCACCATATCTATGCAATGCCAAAAGATATTTTCTTGAAACTTAGTGTATACATGTATTACCCAATTTAGATTCTCTGGTGAAAGTTTGGGTCATGAGGTCAAAGGTCAAAGGTCAAAAGGTCGAGTAAAAGTATTAAAACTTCTTTTTTTTCTCTGTAAATTGGAAAATTGTTCAAGGTATCTTCATGGAACATAGTATATACATGTACTGACTGGCAGTGATTATCTAGAGAATGTAGGGTTCATGGGGTCAAAGGTCAGGGGTCAAAGGTCAAGTGCAACACTTCAAAATTTTACTATTGCCCTCATGTTCATGCAATGCCAGCAGGATTATTTTTTTTTTTTTACACTTGGTGTATGCATGTGTAACCTAATTGAAATTCTCTGGAGAGTTTTTTTTTTTTTTTTTGCCTCAAAGGTCAAAAGGTCAAAAATCAAGTGAAAGTGCTGAACTAACTTTTCCTCCATATCTCAGAAGTGGCTCAATTTATCGTGAAATTTACTGCATATTTATGCATGTTCTACCTGAAAGTGATTACTAGTATCTTATGAATTTTAGGGTCAAAGGCCAGATGAACATGGTAGCAATTTACTATTCAGTACAGAAATTGCACTCTTTCTCCATACCGGTACCATGAAAATTACTCAATGCATAAATGTATGAATGGGTCAAAGTCAAGTTAAAGTCCTTAAATCCCCAAATACATGCTCTCCTTTTCATCCAATTAAACCAAGGTCAAGGGAGCTGAACATTCAACACATTTGTGACAAACTTGTCATTTCAGTATTTTGCCAGTTTTGTGAAAATGTTATCACACATTGTCCACATGTACTATCTAGACCTATTAGGAAAATCATGCATTATGGCGGAGGCATACCAGTCGCCATAGCGACATTTCTAGTTTCCATAATACTCCAGAGCTTTATATCAATGCATAAAGCAGTAATAGAGTACATATTTAAGCTTGATAGAAGCTGTTTTTGTTTTGTTTTTTCATTTGCTAATTTTTTTTTTGTGAATGAGGAGGTCACAGACATTTTTGCATTTCTTTAAAGTGATTTTGTCACTGGGGTATCATAAGGGCACTAATGTCTGTCAGTTTGAGACATTTTCGCATATTGTTGAATTTGCAGTCCAACACTGATTCACAAAATCAAGGAAAAAGTGAACCCTCGTTCAAATAACAGCTTATAGTAGTGCTTCATTTAGGGCATCCCCTCTAAAAAGAAAGAAAAAAAAGAAGAAAAGCAAAGAAAGACTGAACAAGCATGATGTTGAAATAGGATGGGGCATATTGCTGAAAATCAGTCATTGGATGCATTGATAGAGCTTCTTTATACCATGTTCTATACATTAATGAGGTCTTACATTTTCTTCTTATTTCTTTTTTACTCATTTCTAAACTTTTACTGTAGTCAGTATTCATCTCAGGATTTGTTTTTTTTTTTTCTCTCTCAAAGAATAAATTATGGGCAGATGGTTGCAGCGAAACTAAAATGGAACAGATTGCCTATAATTGCCTTTCTACAGAGATGATCTATTCAAGGCTGTGGAAATGTTTTGTCCCATTTTTGTCATTCTTTCAGTCAATCGTGATAGATTTTTGGAATAGCTATGATTACATAATCAATTATCAAGTTCAAATTTGGTGCAGGTAACTTTGATAGCAGTTCCTCTTTGCTTCAAAGACTGTCTGCAATAGCTTCAAGTCATTCAAATGAAACAAAATGAATGCTCCAAAGTAGGATTATCATCACTCTTGCTATACCAGTAACAATTATGGCAAAAATTAATGATAAGAATGATAGTCATTATACAATTGCCGTTACCATCTTTATAGTATAATAGTGGATATTGATAAGACTGTATTTATTTATTTTCATAAAATTGTCATATGCAATCATGGTATTAGCAGTATTATTGCCACTTTTAGATATCTATATATGTTATTACTATTGGTAGGGGCAGTGTGATCGATTGTCAACAACTTTTTAGGGCCTACCACTTTTTTTGACAGACAGAATGGCTGTCATGTGTGAGATCTATGTTAGACAGGGGAGGGGGTCTGAGAATCAAAGACCAGTAGTAACTTAGACTTTGTGATAGGACAGGTGCATTGATCTATCTTTGAGGAATATCAACTGGTAGACAATCAGTGACAAAGTCTGTTCATCATGGTTAACGATCATGTCATAGTCTACATTTTCAGATGCCTTTGACTTCCACCTGTGATGTGCTGATACAGAAAGAAAGCCCCAAATATACTAGCAACACTGACCAAGAATTGGACTAACATGTTGGAAAACAGGGGACACAGTGTATTCTCAAATGGAGGATATCAGCAGTGATCACGGAGGTAGTCTGTATTCTTAGACCCCAATGTCATTATGTGTCTACACTGCTCAGACAGTATCAATATGTACAAAGCCAGCAAATGGGTTGAAACCCATTGCTGTAGAAGTATAGCTTGAAAGCTCATATGTATGTTTTCAACAAGTAATACTAATAATTGAAGACTCAAGTGATACATAATTGTGCTATTGTGTCAAATACTCGAGAGCATCCCCTCTTGATCAATCTATGTTTGTTATGGCATTTTTTTAAATATCAAAATAGGAACAGTGTTCCAAATGTAATGTAGTTATTAATTGTTCTTGCAACAATGCAGTTGTGTTTTTTTGGTGACTTATTTTGTTACTGACACCAATACTTTTGGTTTACCTATATATCCATATTTTGAAGTGTAAAGGATAAAACACATATTTTTTCCCCTTTATCTCTTATGTACTTTTTAGAAAGATATCCATGTTCCAAGTTCACCATGATATTGAGACTGTTTATGGCTTGGATTTTGTTTAAACCTGAGCGATTCTGATCTATTAATCAGAGGACATTTTGACCAAGCTGCAAAGTAGACATCAGCTTTGTGAAATGCGAGATGCTTAAAAGAGTAAAACAAAGCACAGTCAATGAAAAACAGCCAGAAAGAAAAGTCTAGCAAACATTTTTGACATTCGTCCATAAAGACAAAGAATATAACAGATGAAATAACAAGATACAGAAAATATGCAACAGCTGTGTGTGATTGGAACACTGTGATAAGAGTGTTGTTACTTCAGTTGCAACTGTTAAGAATAAAGTTTCCCATATGAAAGCAGAAGTTAAAGGAAAATTGGATGAACCCATTAAAAGTTATGAATATCTACAGGTTTTTATTTTTAACTCCATGCACAATCTTCTATTCATAGGTCCAACTCTAACAAAATTGTGGAATGTCACAGTAATAGGAAAAGATTTAAAAAATGTCAGTGGGCACAAAATATGTTTTCTTCTTTGAATGAGCTCTTGACATAGCTCTTCCAGAGGGTATGGGGAACGATAATTATTGTCTGTAAAATATTTGTTATTATGAGATTTTTCTCACGTTGACTTATAACAGGTATATGACTGCAACATCAGAAGTAGAATTCTGTTAGGTAGGAAAAGCTCTTTGAAGTTGCCAGCTTCAAAATTTAGAACATTAGAATGGATTGTCATTTTTTTTTGAATATTTTTGCTGAGCGTTTCATCTGCTCCTTGGTTTGAATAAAATGTCCCTTTTTAAGACTTTCTCAAGATGTGGTTTGTCATCCAGTCAGGTCAACTGTGCATTTCAGAAATCGGGGTCAGCTTAAAATGCTGGGCTGAAGGATATGACAACACGTAATTATAATGCTGGTTGAAGTTATATCATTTTCATCTGTACATCGATGCTGTCCTTATGCTGCAGTCTTTATCTGAAAAGGTAATTGCACGGCTGGTTTCTGAAAACTCAACATAAAGATAACCTCATCAGTGCTTATGTTTGCAGCATTAGTCTTTTCATTTTTATGCCTCCGCAACAAAGTGGCCGGAGGCATTATGTTTTCGGGTCGTCCGTCCGTCCGTCCGTCCGTACGTCGTAGCGTACGTCCGTCCGTCCCGTTTTGTGTTTGTCGATATCTCAAGAACCGTGTGGTGGTTTTACATCAAACTTGGTATGAGGGTATATCCTTGGGGGATGATACTTTGTGTGGATTTTAGGGTCACAGGGTCAAAGGTCAAAGGTCACAGGTTATTTTGTGAAAAAAAAATTTGAAATTTCATGTTTTTCTCCATATCTCGCAAATGGTTCAAGGTATCTTCATGGAACTTAGTATATATGCTTGTACCGATGGGCAGTGATTATCTAGGGAAGTTGGGGGTCATGGGTCAAAGGTCAGGGGGTCAAAGGTCAAGGTCAACTCCTCAAAATATCACTACTTTCCTTAAAATGCAATATGCCTGAAGGTTTTCTTTTTTAAAACTTGATGTATGGCATATATTACCCAATATATATTTTTGGGGAAGTTTCTTGCCAAAAGGTCAAAGGTCAAAAGGTAAAAGGTCAAGTGAAAGTGCTAAATTGCACTTTTTCCTCCATATCTCGAAAGTAACTCAAGGTATCATCATGAAACTTACATATTTATGCATGTTCAACCTAACAGTGATTCTCTTTGGGACTGTGAGGTCAAAGGTCAAAGGCCAGGTTTAGATAATGCTATTTTCCCATTTGATACTGAAATTATACTTTTTCTCAATACCTTGAAAATTACTCAATGCATAAACTTATAAAAGGGTCAAAAGTCAAGTAAAAATCATCAGTTCCCCAAATACCTGCACTCTGACATTCTAATCATTCATCCAATTGAACCTACAGTGTAGTTCTAGGAAAGTGAACATTCAGCACATTTGTGTCAAACCTGTCATTTTAATATTTTGCCAATTGTGTGAAACTGTCATCACACATTGTCAAGACATTGTACTATAGACCTATTAGGAGAACTATGCATTATGGCGCAGGCATATCAGTAGCCGTAGCAATATATCTAGTTCTCTCATGAAATAGTAAATGTGTGTGCCAGTCTGTTAAGTCTCAGGAGCAGACACCATCAATAAGTAGCAAAATATGTATAGTATGTGTGTAAGGTGTAATACATACGGTACAAAACAGCGATATAGATAGGCTTGACAAATTAGTGTTAAGTTGCTTTTTGAAGGCATTAGTTGTGGGCTTCGACAAATTTTTAGAGACAACACCCCTTTTAGGATTTGAGGAAAGAAAATGCCTTTTCACATTTGTTTTGCATTGAACACGGAAAGTCTAATGCTGGGGAAACAATGGAGAATTTATACAAGTACAAAGACCGATGGTTTACACCTTATTTCATTAAAGATCTACTGACTGAGAGAGATGTGGGCCTTTAAGGCTATCGGCTTATTATCATACTTGTCCTCCTCTTAAGCGAGATGATTTCCCGTGGGAAGCCCCTGTGCACAGATAGCTGTCAAACGCAATGTGCATACCTGGCAATCTTTGTGCTCCCATGGCGACAGGCGGCGGAAACACCAGGGTGCGTGTTCACACCCCTCCTCCAACCTCGCATTTCAAACATGTCAGCACATCTCCACGGATGTATAACGCCGATCCCTCCCACTTTGGAGCCAGACAGATATATTCCTCCTACAGGGGCCAAGTGTATGCATCTGGTGCAGAATCTATGGGAGGTGTCTGTCTTGGAGGGAATGGCTTAACCTCCATGGTGCCAGTTTTTAGTTCTGTTTCTGTACACCAGCTCACTGTGATCTTATCCATTGAGGACAAGCTAATTGCTTTCATGCATTTCTCATCAACACCAGCCTGATTATACTTGCCTGGGATTATAGTCTTCTGTAGGTTAAAAGCATACTCACATATTATATGAGCTGGTATAGTTATTTCACATTTGGTACTACAAGCTGGAATGAATTTAATAAACAGTTGTGGTCAGACAGGCATTGTCTCGTCAAAGACTATAGTCCCAAGTATAAACGGGCAGGTGTCTTTGGGAAATATGTCTGATAGCAAAATCAGCTGGTCCTCAACAGGTTAACAATGTGTTATCACATTTTGCCTCCATAAGATAAATCCCTGTGTAAAGTTTAATTACAGCACACATGTTTTCAAATGCATACGTAACAGTGGGTTAAGTTGTTTGGTATCAAAATGAATACCCCCAGTGTAGTGTGTACTTACGCTTTCTATGCTCGGAGTGTACTGATTAGCACAGAAAAACTCAAAGCTTTATGCACATTATCCAATATCTGTGGCACAGGAAGTTAAGAAAGTTGAAGATCTCACCCTGCATAAAGTTAGCCATTAACATCGGATGACATATGTGCCAGTTTGTCAGAGTCTGAGATTGGCATTTTGGCAACATTGTCCTTTAGATGCAGAGCTGAATTATACAAGGATTGGCATGCTCGTCTCTGAGTCAAACCCCTATGGATTGATAAATATGGGGGACATTTTTGAGCAAATCCTATTCTTTTTCAATTCGTGCGTACCGACCATGAATGATAAAGAATGCTGGATACATACCATGATTTCCAGCTGTGTTAAAAACACAAGCAAAAATCATGCCACTGCAAGTGGATGCAGACATGTTTGTCTTTCAATCAGCAAGGCAGTCCGATGTTCAACTCATCCAATCTTGCAGTCCGTAGATCTCCATGGCAACCGTATTGAAGAGGCAATGGATGTTAGTCCACCCCGACCGAGCATGAGGGTCACAAATATCAGGACATGAGGCCATTATGTACGTCCCTTTTTTGTCTCTTCCGTGCCACCCAACATGGATATTTGTCATGTTGTCGTCATTCCCTGCGCACCGCTGTCTTCCACAGAACAATAGACACTGACATTTGCTATTCTCACCCTTGTTGCACCGAGAAGAAATATTTTATAATGTTTAAAAGACACTGCTGAAAGTTGAAAGAAAAAGGAGTTGTTGCAAAGGTATAATTCTGTGCATGATGTTGGAATATGTTTAATAAACTGGTCTTTTGTCATAATGCATGGAATTCAAAGTGTATCAATATAGATATTCTATCCAGTATAACCCTTCACTGATCGAGGATCCATTCTTTGTTAGAAGAATCAGCTGTGAAGTACATTTTTGTATTTTCTTGAAAACATATGACAACAAATAAACAAGAAGCGACTCAGAATATTAGAATAATAACAGCTGAGCAACCTTGTTGAATTCTAATCGCAGTACATACGTGTGTCTTTCCATTTCATCCCCTCATCCAAGGTCTAGTTGAACAAAATGCTTCAAATGATTTGAAGAGGTAAATATTTTGTTTGCATCTTACTGATATGCCATGCTTGAAATACTACATTATCATTAAAAACCATGATCTTTTCAATTTCACTCAATTTTATTGCTCTTTGTGTTCTCTGCATTCTGACAACAGATTATATTTTCAATCATTGTTTTTGTGTAAAGTTAAACTACGAGTTACACTGAGTTGGGTTCAGAAGTAAAAAAAAAGAAAGAAAGAAGGAAAGAAGAAAGGTGTGGAAGCAAGCAGCCTCTGTGGATGACGAGCAGAAAAAGCAGTTTGTAGTGGCAACCTTCTGGGGCTTATCCAATGATTTACATTTCAAAGACAGAGAACTTCATGATTCCTTAAACCAAATTCAGTGTCCATGTTCCCAAAAGGTGTCATCATCCTCCATGACATAACGGGAGGCGAGCTGACATTTAATCTTTAGGCGTTATTTTGATTTCTTTTGGGTAACGAGTTTGCTCATTAGGAGAATCTCTGCACGAGCGCCCATCTGGTGACCGGATCAAACCAATGTTTGGGGGAAAATGAGATGGATTGAGGATACCCTCTGAGAGGAATTCAGGAACATCCGTGTTAATGTCGCGTGCAGCCTCGCGGAGGTGTCGCGAAGCGGTGTTGACATTTCATTCTTCTGGGGATGAGAATGTTTGGTTTTTTTCCAGCGTGTCGGTACATCACCAATCTGCCTGGGGATGAGGGGGACTGTGAATGGGTCCAATCACGTTTGTCCCCTCCTCAATCACCCAGCAGTTGTCTCGATATTTGTTCGACGTTTTTCGCGTGAATCGTGGCAAGAGAAAAATTACATCAGTGCATGCAAGTGTCACGTTAGCACAAAAACTACATGGTTCCTGTGTCTGGCCCAACGGTTAAAGATGAAATTTTCTTTCTAATGAAATCCTGATCGTTAACTTTGCAAAGTGTTCTCATTTTAGAACTAGAGTAATCCTGTTAGCATATGACTGAGATGGTAGGCTAATATTGTTAAAAAAAAAAGAAGAAAAGATTTGTAATACAATGTATATCTTGACCTCAAGATGACGGTCAGTTTAATTCATATTTTTGATGATTCAATGATTGATTTGGGTTTCGTATACAGCGTGTCCCAGAAAAAACGAAACCGGGTTTCCATGCACTTTTTTACTATCGAAATCATACTTGTTCTTTATGAGATATACATCAAAGTAAAGATAAACTTTTCTTCTTTCATTTGATATACAACTAAACATTCATCGTTCATGCATGACTGAGTTAGAACAATGAACAGTGGTGATACCAAATTTTCATTTGCACGCGCAAATGGTGACTTGAAGTGCAATTTTCAGACTTTTAACGTTACGTTTTCGAAAAACAAAGTTTATTAGCCAAATATTCATATTTTCTTCTTTCATATTATGAGACCCTACGCGTTAAATATAGATAACGCATGCTTGAGAAAAAATTGCATGAAAACATGCTTTATTTCGACCGATTCTATAAATAGTCGAAAAACGAGCATTCAGCTCTCCCGACTTAGCATTAGACAATAGGCTCATGTGCACAGTTGAATTCACACAAAACAACCTCAGTGCTACAGTGAATGTTGTGGGGGGTATTTACAGAGAATGCTGTATGAGATGGAAAGCCCTTTGTTGTCATTTATTTAGAATAAGCTATGAGATATAACCAATAATTGCAGACTATGTCGTGAGTATTTTCAGGCTGCACGCAGTCCAATGGCTATGGAAAATCAACATTACAACAATGATACACATTTTGATGATTTTGTACCTCAAACTTATGTTACTGTTCTCATTTCTCTCCACATTTCCCTCACGCGTGGTTAGTCCTTCATCACTGACAGGGTTTAGAAGTTTTTGAAGGGGAGGTGAAGCAGAAAGAGAGAATGCATCACTTTATTTATCACTGAACTTGCGCTTTTTCAAAGGTACTAGTGCAGGGCAGAAAGTCGTCTTATTTGGGGAGATTTGGGGGAGGCTTTCTCCCACCCAACCTTCCCAAACATTTCTCTGATGTACACCCTTTGCTCTGTAGTTAGCTGCATGGTCAGGCAAGCTCATGATCATGTGCTGATTAACGACTCTATTCACAACCGAATCGTCTGTAACAATCCTTTTTACCCCTCCCTTCATGTTTGTGTAAATTCATTGAAGCATGAAGGCCATTGTTATCTGCCAATTTGGGCCTGTCGGGAAAGCTAACTGCCTCCGTATTTACTATCTATCTATCTATCTGGGTAAAATGGAAGCATATTTTCAATTAAGTTTTCTCGAGCAGGCGTTGATCATTTTTTATGCCTAGGGTATCAAATGAAAGGAAAAAGAATGGATATTAACGCTGCAATTTTATTTTTTTGTAAAAGATTGCTGAAAAAGTCTGAAAACTTCATCCGAAGTCGCTCTTTCCTCGTGCAAATGAAAATTTAGTAGCATTACTGTCTATTGTTCTAACTCAGTCATGTACGAATTTTGAACAATGAATTGTGCATCTAATGAAAGAAGAAAAGTGTATCTTTCCATTGATGTATATATTTCATAAAGAATATATATGATTTTGATAGTAAAAAAGGGCATTGAAACCCGGTTTCGTTTTTTCTGGGACACGCTGTATATCTTATCTTTGATTTTACACATCTTTCAAACAAGCTCTTCTACAGATTCATCATGGAACCAGTACATTCAATACATCTAGCCACCCAAACCAAGCAAATTTGTGGAAATTGTGACCAGTTTTCTGCACAAGTTTAATGAGTTCTTGGCTGATGTGATATCATCAGTGTATATTCCTACATGTACGATCATCCAATGTCTTCCTCAATTGAACACACCACAATAAGTTGTGGATATACGTACATGTTTGAAGGCCAATTCTTGGAAAATATTTTAGACAATGTTGCCTCTTTGTCACTATATTTCCAGTAGGGCAGAGGGACCTCCAGCAAATACGAGGAAATATTCTCCAGACCCAGTTATACAGCAGCAGGCAATGATGTAGATGACACGTAATAAACGGTTAACTTCTTTCGAAGAAGATTTGCATACAGATGAAAATTATGCACCATCAGTAAGGATTTGTCAGTCAGTGCAAAAGAAAAAAAGAATAAATGACCTACTCTGCAATATTGAAGAATGACTGATTTTGTGATATTCCTGGTTGATTTGGAATACACGTACTGTACCTCTTCAGGCAGCCAGGGTTATGTGCACACATGGGGAAGAAACTTTATTGCAAAGTAGATGAACTACAGTGTACCTCAATTTACTATTGTATTTTTCATAAAGTGCCAGTATTTGGATATGTCCCAATATAGTTTAAGAGTCGGAATCCATTTTATTTTTCTTGAGGGGGGGGGGGGTCTTGAGATGAAGTGGGCCTCTTAATCTCTATTTTCAATGTTAGAATTTGTTAATGCTTGATTTTGTGCCAGTTCTCTGAAAAAGAGTTGAATAACAGAAAAGGAAGAAATTACAAAAACATCCAGGTTCTGTGAGACTGTACAAATCTGCCCTGCTGTAATTAGCACACTGATTAACAGTTCAGGGTTTAAAGTCAGTCCCATCCTTAAACTCCAAATATAAGCCATCTTATTCCTACATGTAATAGGGTAAAAAGAACAAAAATATATAAGTATATGTATATATTTCTCCTTCCTTTCTCAAATCTCATGTGTGTGTATATATATGAAGAGTTTGTTTGCAAAAACCGATAAGTCCATATTTGCCAAATGGAGATATTGGCAATTAAAGGTCAAGAAAAATAAAGAGAATAATAAGAAAATTTTTGCTTCTTTTGATCATAACTTCAAAAATATACCTTCATATGTAGTGACCAATATATCATTTAAAAGGTATTAGTTTGTACTTTATGACAGATATCGTACTTCAAAATCTTCAAAAATGGACTTATCGGTTTTTGCAAACAAACCCTTCATATATACATATATATGTATATATATATATATATATATATATATATATATATATATATATATATTAACACATCTCCTCCCCTCTTGCTTTCTCTGAGCCACTCTATCATATAATGCTGATTTGTGCCTTGTGTATTGGTAAGTGGCTTTACTGCCTCTATCTAGAAATTTGAGCGCGATAATCCCCTCCCAGATGCGAGCATTGTCAAATGGAGGAATTATGGAAGACCGATGAATGTCAGTATAGAATGCATGCATGCACATCATCATTGAAACATTTTCATCCTGGTGCTGCATAAGAAGAGGCTGATAGAAAGAGGGGCAGTCAGACATCTAGTCTGCAATGTTCTGTGGAGTAATTTCTGAATAGACTGGCTGTACTCTGATATGCAGTAATCAAGGGTAGTGGGGTCTTATATTTACATGTTGAAACTGGGGTTTTAGTTGTAGAGCATATTCCATTGTTTGTTTGTTTGTTTGTTTGTTTGTTTGTGCATTTTCCATCTGAGAAGATGGCTGGACAGCCCATATTCAGCTATGCTATCTGGTCTTCCATGGGGTCCAGTTGGATGTGAGGCAGGACCACTTCTCAGGGGTTATATAAACACCCTGCTCTCTGCGATGAATGAATGAAGTGGGATTTTTTACGTGCATGAGTTGTGCCTCTCTCACACACGGGACCTCCACTTTATGTCCTATCCGAGGGGCAGAGTGTTTTGCCTCTTGCTAGAGGAGACGGTATGATTATACACAACATTGCTCAATGCAGAATCGGTTATCGAATCCTGGTGGCTTGCTTGGGTCGGAGGCAGACATGCTACGGACTGAGCCAACTCACTATTCAAGGAATGTGATGTGTAACTTGAAATCATCCATTCATGATTTCTACCTGAATGAATTTATCTAAACCAATGATTTCCTCATCAATATTTCAAATTTGGTCTGGTCATCATAATCTATTGATAGAGCGTTTTTGTGATGAATAAACCCTCACATGATACAGATGATTGTACTGTAATCAGATGCATTGGACCACTTGAATCCCTTAAAAAGATGTCCTCACCTGGCCTACTTAGAAATATTGTTTTGTTTTCAAGATGTCCACTAAACACCCAATGATTTCTCATTATATGGAGTACTGTATCTTTCCATTTTGTGATCACCATGATATACAAGTGCAGGCTCTTCTATGCCTGATAAGGATATAATAAAAAAAAACAGGATTTTGCAGATATGCAACTTTTATCAGAGAACGTCTTTGTGTCACGGTAGACCTATATGGTGAGGTTGTTTGTGCTGAATTCAGTGACACAGGCATGTCTTTATACTGGCTGTCTCCAGAGTGATACAGGATTCAAGGGATAAATCACCCGTCATCATGGCCAAATCTTACGATGATTAGCCACTGACCACTAACTATACATAAAACAGAGAGAATTTTGATGTTTGCATGGCTTCCCTGGCTACAACTGCAAACCCCAAGAGAACACCGCGGACTCACAAAGCATTACGTTCCAACGCCGCAAGGCGTATCAATGGGCCTGGGCCGGTATCTATGGTGATGACATCCCGTTTCTTCTCCCTCGAATGATTGGAATGAAGTATGTTTGCGCGTGTAAGCAATATTTGCCTGGAGTTGATTGATACTTAGTCTCGTGCCCCAGACTCCTTATTGTCCCTTGATTGCATCCTGAGTGACAGACCTGCTAGTTGTCCTTAAGGCATACACGTTTGTAGGTCCTACACTACTACACGAAAACAACTCATCCTAGTGGAAAAGTAATCAGAGAATACATCACTCACAAGTTTTACCTTGTTTGTCAGTACAAATTTCAACACTAGGCAATACAGGTCATCTTTCGAGATGGAGGATTATCCAGATATTTATTCAATCTGTCTTGCAAAAATTTCTGTTGAACATTTCACATTGTCACTCCTGAAAAGGTTTTGTGCAGTGCTCGTTGAGGCTGTGAGCACTTAGAGACAAGTTCAGATGAGAAACACATAGGGTAATGTATTCTGACAAGCCACTGATGACTTTCTCACGTTGTAACATCCACAGGAGCATGTACGTGTGAACGGTGAGGCCCCCAATCAGTCATTCAGGATAATTGAGGCTGGTGTGAACACACCCGGAATCACCCCGAGGAAATGTACATTAATTACCTCCATGACAGGAATAGGGCACTTTGTACCACAGTATACATGTACACTGTATTTTGGGTGGGGGGGGGGGGGGGGGGAGAACTAATAATAGTTTGGTGACCCAGTCTTCAGTTTGGCTTTAAAGGTGTGCTAACATTTGTGTTAATTTGTTTCTGAAGTTTAATTCCAAAACCTTGCATTCAAAGCATGATGGCTCATCATTCTAAGTGTGAGTGGGTGGAGATGGATGCAGTTCAGTATAGTGGAGTCAAAAATGCAATGATAAGTGAGTTTGTTGCCTGTAACTGCAAAAGCTGTTGTTCAATCTCCTCTCTGCAGTTCTGACCTTATCTAAAAATTGAAAAAAAAAGCATATTTGATTATGTGTAGAGGAGGGCAGATTGAGAGACAAAAGGATGAGAGAAAAATGAGAGAGAGGGAGATGGGAAATTAACAACAGATCTTAAAATAGAGAAAAGTATTTCATTGCTTTTAAGTTCATTGACATGTTTCAGTACCAGTGGTAGATCCAGGGGGAACGCACCGGGCGCCCCCCCCCCCTTTATTATTTGTTAAAACAAAAGAAATTTAAAAAGAAAAAAAAATGGGGGAGGGGTGCGTGTGCCCCCTTTTAATTTTGTAAAGGGCCCCCCTCTTTATGAAATTCCTGGATCCGCCCCTGAATACGACTGCAGAATGGAACTTGACCTTTCTTGGAGACTAGAACCGGGTCAGATTCAAAGCTTTGATATTATACAATGCTACTTTAAGTATGGAAGTCAAGGCCATATACATCTTTGAAGTCAATATCACTTGTTTCAAGTTAGCAAGATCACCATGAATGCTGATAGAGGAACTCCATATGATTGTAAAATTCTGTGCTCACAAACAGACAGATTTTGGATACTGTGAGATTTCGTGGCATTGATTTATTTAGCTCAATGTTATTCACGTCATGAATCATTTCCTCATGTTCTTTGCATTTTCAAGAGTAACATTCTATATTCATTGTAGGATTCTGAAGATAGGGCTGGAGCTTTATTGTGCATAGCATTTTCATACCTTTGCTGTTGCTAGTCATTCATTGGTTATGTCCCCTTTTATGCATTATTGAACCAATTTAATTCATCTACATGCAGAACTCTACTCTTATTCAGATGCTGTTTGCAGTATGATTTGTAATTTTTTTTTCTGAATGAGGACTCATACATACAAAGTTTCTTTCCTTCATTTTTTTTTTCGATGGAAGCCTGGATTCTGTTCTCTTTTGTTTATTTCCATTGTTGATTATAGTAATAATAACAATAATAATAATAATAACAATAATAATAATAATAATAATAATAATAATAATAATAATAATAATAATAATAATGATATGAAATATTCATTTAGCGCTTAATACAATATGTTTCAAAGCGCTTTACAATCATCAAAACAAACAAACACATATTTTAGTAATTCTTTCAATCTCAAAGGGAAGAGCTTAGTTCTTTTGGCAAATGGGGATTATATACGTGAACAGTATGAGCAGGTACTAAGATAGCAGGTACTAAGATAGATATATGCTGTGATGGAAATGGTCTTTACCATAGCATATAATGTAATGATCTAATATACTACTTCCTAGCTAGCAACAACTATTTCTTAAACATTAGTGATCTCTCCATGTTTAAGAGAAGAATATAACTTACCATCTTCCAATGTTGGAACTTGGTAAACCTCAAAGTGATTCAGTATGTTATGGCTGTTTTAGAATTAGTTTCTGGCATATCCGCCATCAGACAGGCCTATACAGGGTGGCCCAAAAAGAAGGGAACACCTAAGATCTTTAACTCTAGCAATATTCTTGCTAATATGTAACGTTCACAATGTGCAGAATGTGGGGCGGACAGTGTTATTGTCATCAGGTTGTCTCATTCACAATGGTAGAGAACAATGACAACCACATTCCACATATTGTTAACGTAACTCGTTCTATGGCAAGCCGAATTCTCGCTGGTTTCGGCATCTCCGAGAGTGCAAAATGATCACATTTTGAAAATTGCAAGGGTTGACAAAAATGGTCCTAAAATCATAACGCAATAACCAGAATTAAAGAACTTGACGTCATTCTATTGGAAAAACAATTATGGCCTTTCCAATAGTATGCAAAATAATGACATATTTGCAACAATACTGCTGAAATTAAAGATCTTAGGTGTTCCGTTCTTTCTGGGCCACCCTGTATAATTGCTTAGAATGGTTAAACAATGTTCTTATTTCAATTTTAATCCAAAATACATTATATAGGTACCCTACCTCCTTTCTCCTTGTGTAGATGTCATGGACCAGAAATTCTGTGAATTATATTATGTCTTCTTCTTCTTCTCCTTTTTCCACATCTGCTATACAAGAAATAAAGAAGTCTGAAACCTTGCAGTCTAATGTTTGACAACGTATGAAAAGACAAAATGTATCTTCTAGAATTACATTCATCCATTCCTCTACTCGCCATGTCGGAAGTGTAAATATTTGTTGTTGTTAATGCAAAGATCCCACTGAGAAGGGAATGTCTCATGCCATCTCTCTCTTGGGATGTCTTCCAGGTTGCCATAGCTACGGAGAGCTCACAGGATAATAATGTTGGTGGGTGAAATGAAATGTGCATGATGTAGTGCAAGGGGTTCGCGGGAAGTACCTAATCGACCTTGAAATCAGTTTGTGGGTAGATAATTGCATTCCTAGAATTTTGTTGGATAGAAGATGCAAATTTGTTTTCTGGAACCTGACTGGTATTACCAAGAACATGAAAATAAATGGATGCTCAATGCAAACGGAAATGTTATTTATCTTCATTTAGCAGTCTGTTCTTTTGAATTAGGATGCTGCAGATTCATGATTAGAATCTTAGCTTCAAATACTGTAACCCCCCCCCCCCACACACACACACACACACAACCTTTATGGAACACAGGTTGATATGAGTGCATGCATGCATGCATCAAAGTTTTAGCAAAAGCCAAATAATTTTTTATCTGTATATGTGTGTGTATATATATATATATATATATATATATATATATATATATATATATATACATATATGTGAAGCTATCATGGTAGGTAAGAGAAGAAAATGGCCTGAACTGATAGTTGTAGAAAAGATATTATTGAAATCAACAAAAAATGTTGCCATAGTTAAAAAAAGCACTGAAGAAGTTAGCAATGTTTGAATTTCGAAGTACCATCAAGTGTATTGGTTGTTTTAAGGAGACTTAGAAAATGTTTGATTCAAAGTGCATACAAAAGTCAGAATGTGTTTAGACTTCTTTTCATGATTTGAAATGAGATAGATGATGTAAGGATATTCAGATATTTTTGTTGGGTTTCAAAGATCATTTGCTCTTATTTCTCTTGAATGACTAACCAATAGATGTTATCCCCAACCCATGTGGCTGTTGAAAAGTCCATCAAATACATCTAGGGATTTGTTTGTTTTTGTTTTTTATAACTTTAGAGTAGTGAAAAATATTGAGCTTTTATGTGCGTAACTCATATATTTGGAGAAAAAGCAGAGAGAGAGAGAGAGAGAGAGAGATGGAGAGATCTGTGGAGAAAGAAGAGAGAAAAAGATTAAAAAAGATAAGATGGCAGGAAATGTTTTAGTAGTCTTGTGTCACCGTCGTGTACATTAGATAATTGATTGGTTTGCAAGTTCAGCGTAATCTTATCCGTGATCTGCCATTACGAGGGATCAATTCTGTGCAGGTATTTCCGAGTTCGCTCCTTTGTATTGATCGGTGTCTTTGCTCGCTGGACAGTGTAAGAAAGTCAAAATCCAAGGACATGGCTTGCCCGGAGATGAAATCAATTCCTTTCCGAGAACTGAAATGTCGTCACTAATCACATTAGCTTGCCCTGCAGTCAAGGATAATGCATGTCTCCTATATCCTCTTATTTCAAGGAGTGCAAATGGAAATAGCTATTTTTTTTTTTTTAATTTTAGATGAAAACGATTGATTTTCAAGATGCAAATTGATGAATATCTGGAGGAGGTTAGGGAGGAAATATGATGAGATGTTTATGCTGTGTGTTTTATCAAATATGATTTTTTTTTTTTGCAACTCTCTGACAAATTTGCCCTTCAGCAATGTAAATGAACACCGAGTATTTAATATTCTAGTAGTAGCCATGATAAAAAGCACGAGCATAAGTACATTGGTTAGACATGAACAAATGTTTCGGCACAAGAATCATTTATTTGATTTTTTTTTTGTCAAGTAGGAATGGTAGGGAAATTAACTTTGCTTACATTTAATTTCATACAATTGTAGATGAGAGTAAATTTGTGCGAAACTTAACATCTTGAGAAATATGTATTTTTTGTATTATAATAATTCAGTTTTAGCTTAAAATGTACAGGAATGTACATATCCTAATCTATATATTTTCTGATTACAGTAAATTTACCCATCCAGCTAACTTCATGTATTAGGTGCATAAAGTCATGTGTCAATGAAAGATAGGTGACATTGTGAAAGCTCAAAAGCGAGTTGAGTTTGAGTTTCATATTTCATTTCCGTTTTAAATAGATCAGCTATGCAAATACATATTGAATGTCAACAACACATATCATAAGAAAATTGTAATAGATTAAAAAAATCATAAATAGGCTTATGAATGGATATCTCCAAAAAAAACGTAACAAAGGTTAGACACAGGCTACAGGATCAAACGATTTTAAATTGTGAGTAATTGTTCTGGAATATACTGTATACGCCGAATATTTTGCAAGGTTTTTATTTTCACAAATTTTGCATGAAAATATTGACTCTGATCAAGCTATGAATATGACGTACATGTATACATTTCTCCATTTGGTACAGGATTCCACCATCGCGAATTTAACCACTTGTGAAATTGTCGGGAAGTTTCGATTTGTGAAAATTCAGACTTGCTAAATATATGGCATGTACAGTAGTGTCTTTACGTTAATATGTTAATTGCAGTGTGCTCAAAAGTTGTGCAAGCAACTGATGCATAGTTTTGGCTGTCACTTCAACAACAGAATGAGGTTCAAAGATCTGATAGCTCCATGAGAAACAACCATATGCAATCAAAAATAAGCCAAACTCATTATCAATTCGTAATGTGCCACATTTGCACGCCCAACTCAGGTGACAGCGTGCCAACTTCTTATATTCTGCTCAAATGCACATATAAACCCGCCCAAACCGATCGATAAATCACAAAATGCCACAGTACAATGATTCGTGATTCGGTTCCTTGTACATATATATTTTGCATGTTATATGATGATTGACTACCAAGCGGTGTTTACTACTGAATTTGCATGTTTTATTCTAAGTTTTAAATTCTAATTGCAAAAGTCATACCTTACAATAATGTAACTACTAATCATAGATTTGTCATGCAAATTACGTCAAAGCAAAGCTTGACATTTTCTCTATGACTTTGCCCACTATATGTCCAGCTTAACAGAAATCTATAAAAGTTACATATATATATATATATACGAAAAACAGAATGTTTTCCAAAAGTATGTCTACGTTGATGTCTCAGAATAAGGTGGCGCACAGGGGTTTCCGCCATGGCACATAAAGAGTTAATCATACACACAGACATACATGCAGACACACAGAGACACATAAATCATCAGAACGTGTTCACTTTTATATAGCCTGCTGATATTAAGTGCTTACAGATGGTGAATAATTCATGCATAGGATAAAGGTTCAGGCAATCGATTGTTATAGCCAACACAAAGCCTGGCTGTAATGATGTGCAATTGCCAGCCAGTAGAGGGCTCTCTTTCACTTGTCATCTTTCTGGCATTGAACACATTCAGATTCTGTTTGGATAACAATGTCTTTTTCTCTTTACCATAAAATGAATCCAAACCTAAGTGTTTGAAATAAGTAATCAAATAGGTTTGTCTAGATACATTTTCATGTTTCTGAAGACCATTTGTTTAATTGTAAGCATCCATCAGTCACAATGATACATAGTGATCAATGGCAGACGTTACTGAGGAATTGCTACTCAATGAACGCTGCTCACATTGATACACCTGTCTAGTAAGTCAACAATGAGGGGGTATGTCAACTTGTAGACGGTATTGGTGTGAGCAGATGTGCAATATTGGATGGTGGGCAAAAGCTGTAGCCTCGAAGCTCCTCAACTAACACAAGCTCATCGTTGTGCATGAAGGAAATTGCACTTCCGTCCAGTGAAGGTGGTACAGATATAATGCACGTTTGCTAACATAAAGGATTTATGACGCCATGGGGAGGAAACTGTTGTGAAGCTTTGATACTTTCCTTCTTTGTAACTCCTTTTAATGTCCATGGCTAAAGTTGTCAGATGGGCGATGGAGCAATGATCACTATAGTCATATTTTCAATGTTTGCCTGTTTTTTTGTTAGTTTTTTCTGATCGACTGCTATGAGAGACATAGATGAAGCTGTAACTCACGGATCATGATTTATATTCTGATAGTTTGTGACATCATAAATCACATCATGAATTCATAGAGTTTGCGACATCATAAATCACGCCATGCATTTACAGAGACCCCAACCACAGAAATTTCTTACAAATATGGGAGATACTCCTGCCTTGACCCCCTAAACAAACAGGAAACTGTGATCGCCTGAACATGTGCACAGTATAATGTGCATGTAATGCAAATCATGAGCGCAAAGCGTGACATCCTTTGTGGGGGGTCCTAGGTTATAGTTGCTTTCTGGTGCTCTCTTGGCCCTATTTCTTGAACACATATGACAATACAGACTTTGGATTGTAGAAAGCTAGATTTCCAGGGGGAGAAAATACATTGAAAGCAGGGAAACACACAGCCAGAGTGGGAGAAATTCAAACTCAGGTTGGAGAGAGGAAGATTTGGAGAAAATGGCCTCAATGAGGGAGATCCCCCACTGAAAGTTGGAAAGTTGGAGTCTCTGCATTCTCAATGTTGGTCACATATATGCTCTCACTTTTAATAAATCAAATGAAGAGTTTGTTTGCAAAAAGCGATAAGTCCATTTTTGAAGATTTTGAAGTACGGTCTCTGTCATAATGTACAAAATAATACCTTTTAAATGATATATTAGTCACTACATATAAAGGTATATATTTGAAGTTATGGTCAAAAGAAGCAAAATTTTTCTTATTATTCTCTTTATTTTTCTTGACCTTTAATCGCAATATCTCCATTTGACAAATATGGACTTATCGGTTTTTGCAAACAAACTCTTCAAATGCTAATATTCTTTGGATGGAAAAAGCTTAAGTTGTTTTTTATTATAGAGATGAATACACTATGTGAAGGTCATCAGGTCAAAGGAGATTTTAATGATGAATTAGTATTGTGTGTGCATCAAATTGATGAAGCTCAGTAGATAGTACACAGTATTAATAATGAGTTCTAGGGGCTGAAACACATAGGAACATAATTTTATGCTGCATTGATATAGCGCCATGTCTAGAAAACTTCATGTTTGGCAAGATGGTCAAAATAGTGTCAGCACCTTTACTCTCTGTCTGTGTGAATAGCTTCCTCCATGCATCATTGCTAATGAGCTGTAGTTAAGGGCCCCTGCATGCCTTACTGACCTATCGGTATGGTTGATGATGACCCAAATTTAAAGGAAAAATATTTATGACTTTCTCCTTTGTACAGAGTGCCACCGCCATTCTTGCCCTATTTCTATATACTGTTACGCCACCGTTATGATCCAGACGGTTTCTTTGATCTTGAGTGCTCCAGCTCTCTTCTCTTTGGCCTTATGGTCCCATTTTCATAGCTGATCTTCTTGTATGTAATTATTGCGGGTTAATTTGTATCCAGACTGACCATTATTTGTTTTATATTCATCACCTTGATTTTTTGAAACACAGGTTATCCCAAGTCTTGGCATTTTCTATTTCTTTCTTGTCCCTTCATGTTGTGTGTGGTCAGAAAAGAATACATTTACACTATGACAAAAGTTCTTATTATTTTAGAATCTCAATTCATCAACAAAACATGAATCTATCCTGATGTCAAATACATACATGTATGATATTAGTGTAACCCAACTCCCTTTGTAGCCTTTCTAAATCCTGGTAGATTACAAGATTGACTACTAGAAATAAAAGGCTGGTGTGGTTTCCAGTCATTATTCTGGAATAATGTTAATGATAAGTACCTAAAAGTTGTTGAATAAGCTGTAATTCTGGGAAAAAAACCCAAAATGTTCAATTCAGGTGTGATAGCTACAGCTACATTGTAACTCAGTTTGAAATAGGTTGTGTCATAATTCATTTATTTTGCTTTTATGCTTTAAATGTTGATTTGGTTGCTTTAGAGTTTATTTGTTGGTTTGTGTGTTTGTTTGTTTGTTTTTTGCATGTTAATGTTTCAGTTAGTGAGAAAGGGCATTAAACAGCTTCATGGGTATTCAAACATAAATGTACACAATTATCTTATGCTGTACTGCAGACACAGTGTTGCTATGGTTTTTAAGTGTAAACTGAGTCCTTCATCACTCATTTGTTCACCATCCATGTTCATCTTATGAAGATACTGTGTGTGCGTGTGTGGTTAGAGGGTGGCAGTGTAAATTTTGAGCCTGCATGATTTGGCATTGTCACCAATACCAATCATGTGGGCTCTATTCTTATGGGCACAAATCAATGATTCAGCTTGAATATCTCAAGGACAGTCATCCTTGCTGCTTTAACCACCCACTCGTGGTGCCTAGAAGAAACAGTGTCAGGGAAATTGTTACCATAGCAATGCTTTTCTCACTGTTACGTATTCCCAAGGTATAGAGCATTAAAAAGACTGCATTGATGCAGAGAGATTCTCTTGATTGCCTGGCATTTCTTTATTCTGTATTGTCTGTTGAGGAAAATCTTTTCAGAGCGAGAGAGAGAGATATTGCTGCCGACAGAGATAGAGAAACTGAGTGATAATGTGTTGGCATGGTAACAGAAAAGGAAAATCAAGGATGCTGTTTGGATGCAGCCAACACTGGATGACAACTTGCATTTTGATGTCGATATATATAAATTTGCTTCTTAAAAGGTATCATTATGAAGCATAATATTGAAGTATGTTGCAATCTTCACATGTTTTCTACCTCATTAATCCCCTCTAGAATCAATTACCAATTGCACCTATGATGTTTAAAGGAGATGGCTAGTAACCGATCAGTGGGAATCAGTGGGAATGCCGAGGGATGATTGTTCCAATCCTTGCGGGATTCATTTAAGAGTACATTATATATCTACTGTTATGTGAAAATCATTTGCTTCAGAACAGTCTCATATTCAAGTAATGTGCAGATTAATGCCCTGTCACTGACCAGGCACGCTAACCTGGAAACATTAAACTGCACATTACTTGAATATGAGACCATTCTGAAGCAAATAATTTTCACACAACAATAGACATATAATTTACTATTAAATGAATCCCACAAGGATTGGAGCAATCATCCTCCAGCATTCCCACTGATTCCCACTGATCAGTTACTAGCCATCCCCTTTAAACCCTTCTGCTCTGTGTTTGCCGATGGCACAATGCTGGAGGGCTTTCTGTGCCATGATTGTACGTCTTGATAGCAATTGTCAATGAATAGGGATTATCTAATCCCCTTAATCCCTACAGTGTCACCATAGCCTTCCTGTGAGGTTGAGGCACAATGATACACCCAAGAGAGCTGGTTGACTTTGCAACCAGGTTGAGTTTGCATGTATTACTGACTGCTGATTGAAAGGCTTGGTTAGTTAACAGAAGTACCTTGGCAGGTAAAGGGTTATTAAAACAGCAAATAAAAGTGACTTTATTTGCAGATGTGACCAAAATATAAAATGCCCATGTGGCTAAAGAAGAAGATGTGATCAAGAACGGAGGGCCTCTATTTGAACCAGAATAGTAAGTCACATCATACTTTAACCCGTTGAGGATGAGTCCCAAGTATACTCGGGCAAGTGTCTACGGGAAATGCGTGTTGTAGTAAAATGAGCCCATCCTCAATTGGTTAATATTTTGAGGTAGAAAGACATGTCCCCAGTTTGGGTAATAGAGGGCTGATATCAAGTGACCTGTTGCAGTGCGTCAAAGCATGTTTTCTTTTCCCTCCAGCGGTGGTGAGGACAGTAATCTGTATTCATTGGATCAGATTACATGGCATCAAGGGACGAGAGGCACAGTTTGAGGTTCACACTGAAGTACGTTGTTCAACTTTAAACCTGTACTTGTAGCTTTGTTCCCCAATTGGCTCTACCAACTCATGGGCTTTCTTCATCGATCATTGCATACATCTAGAAATTAACTGACAAAGCATAAAAAGTACCTGATTTCCATTAACCCGTTGAAGACAAGTCCCGAGTATACTCGGGCAGGTGTTGTAGCAAAATCTGCCCATCTTCAACGGGTTAATCCCTATATTGTGCCACCACGTCATTTCTGTTGGAATATGGCAGATAGTTGGCATAAGTGGGCTAGCTAACTTATAATTAGGTGAAGTCTGGTGGAATTAGGTAAATGTTGATGAAAAGGTGAAGCAATTAAGTTACAAGTAAGTGCCCTGTGCATATAAAGGCTTAAGTTACTGTGTACACCATACATGTATATTCAGCGAGTCTAATTCTTTCCGTGAATCAGGACTTCAGAACAGTTTCACGAGTGGATAACTTCATGATCTTGGAGTACAGGATAATGAACAGAAAAAAAAAAAGTACAATTCCATGTCACATTATGTTTGGACCGAGTTCATATTTTGCGTGATAAATTCATGTATTGCACTGATTCACAGAATTTTGTGAAAATAAAAATCCTAAAAAATATATGATGTACACAGTAACTTGGAATTATGCTACCTATGATTTTCATATGCTTCCTTGTGGAGCTCAACTTTTAGAATGAAACTACAAGTGTAACTTATGTGGTAAGCAACATGCGAACAAGAACAAGCTTGTGATGCATGGATCGATTTCCCCTCTCATCAGCAGTAGATATTAACATGTTGAAGACGAGTCCCGAGAATACTCGGGCAGGTGTCTATGGGAAATGTGTCTTTAGAGCAAAATCAGTCCGTCCTCAACGGGTTAAGTATCATTGGTAATGGGATGTGTGTGAACATACCTCGCTGGATACAAATAGGTCTACCCTTGTCTGTGATCTCATAAGAGTTAAGGTCAGTCTCATGATGATGTGTCTCGGGTCAGGGCCCCTACTGGGGCTCGAGGCATTTTGATTTGTGTGCTTCCACAAACATCTTATCTGCAGCAGCAAGGGCACAGAAAGTCTCTCAGATAAATCTTATTCTTCCTTGCAGACTCCTACAATATTTTTGTGCCCAATTCATGTTCAGTCATGGGGATAGACTCTTTCACTGGTTGTGAAAGATTTGTCTAAATAATATAGCCATTACTCAGGTCCATTCAGGCTCTCATAAACATTATTTCACTCGCAAATATGGAAATTGTCAAACCAAACTCAAGTGCTTAAAAATTGTATAGCGATGTTTCAGAAAATAAGGGCTGCTGTTCAAGTATTTCTTTTCTTTTCTTTTTAATGAAGGAACTTCCATGAAAATACTGCTGGGAAAACTTCTTATTTCATGACACATTATAGAAAATTTAGTTAGCACTACAGTGGCCGAGAGTTGACTTTATGAATATCAGGGCTTATGACATACATGAAGTGATACGAATGTGACATCAGCTACAAATCAAACCATCAAAGTATATTGTAATATTACAGGCCAACTAATCGTGACACTAATTTTCTCGGAGGGAGATGTTTATAATGGGTTGCAGCCAATTGAATAACATGCAGTGTGAACACCAGAAGGCCAGCATTTAATTGTAGGATTAAAAAAACTGATAAAAAAGGTTTATACAAATTGAACAATTTGAATATGCCAGAAATGTGAAGTGTTAAGGCAGTAAGGGACAGTGAAAATAACAAAAATGGATATAACTCATATTCTGACTCAATTCAAAAGTGAAATGGATGTTTGAGGAAACAAATCTAAATGGCACATTATTATTTGTGACCTCCCAGCTGAAAAAAAAAATCCACAGATAGTTGGGCAAAATGAATTTACACTTATAAAAAAGTAAGCACAGAGCTTAGAAATGATGTGTAACTTATCAAATTGGACCATATAGGTAGATAAAGGATCACTCCCCTGTGTAAGACAAATTAGAAATGAATTGAGTCAGTCGGCCCAAATGATATATTTTGATCCATTACAAAGAATCCCAATCTTTGACCTTTTTGTGGGGTTAGAGTGGTCACATTTTATTTCTAATGTCCAGTTGAGTATTAAGAATCTGGGCACAATACTCAATGTAACCACTCTCTCATGCCACTCACGTTTATTGTTTACACAACCTCCTACCCTAAGCCTCTCCAAAGTGGAAATTGTCCCACCTGGACCACCTTCAAAACTTGAGATTTACAAAGTGATTACCGAATGTGTGCATAGCACACGTCGCTCGTACAACACTTGCGACTGCTCGTGTGGCTAGTGCATGCATGATTCAGTAGCGTACTGAGGGTTAGTCACCATCAGTGAGTGAAGTTGCATTGCTGATTGCTGCCTGGTTTCATTTTCTTTTTCTTTGGGGAGGGGTATTCATTTCAAGCCAAGTCTTAAGCATTCGAAAATGCATTTTCAGTAAGAGAACATACTGCATGAATGGGATAAATCAAAATTCAAGCTGGAAAATGGGAAATCTTCCCAAAGATTACCTCTCAGCTTAAGATACCTAACCCAAAGAAGGAGAGAAATTGGAACTTCTGTGCTTGTTTAGAGAGTATGTATTTTAATCTCCTCTATTGCCGGAGTAATTGGGCGTATGATAAAAATTGTGTTAGTGAATAAAACTTTTCAGTTGAAATTGGAGCTTTGTAATTGGCTTAATGTGGTGCGAATGAGTGTGGCTCTTGGTCACTGGGTAAAACAAAATACTAGAATTTGTGAAAAATATTTAGCACTGTTCCTTTATAATCTTCAATTGGAAAGCCTTTAACCTGTTGGGGACGAGTCCCAAGTATACTCGCGCAAGTGTCTATGGAACATCCATGTTGTAGCAAAATCTGCCCGTCCTCAACTGGTTAAGTTATGAAGATGCATGTAATTTCATGCACGTATGAGTGCTTGTTATCAAAACAAGAGTAAGGTGACTATGATGGTTTTTACTTGCCCAGTTAGTGCTTATTTTGTATGAGCAATTTCTATCATGGAGATTTTTCTTACAATGCTAGGGGCATGCCCGATTACATTGCCAATCTGCTGAAGGTCAGACTTACTGGTGAGACTGCAACATGAAGAAAAAAGACTGGCAAATATGCAGACCTATTTTAATTGTTTTCTTCTTCTTTTTTTGAGGATGAGGTATGAATATCATTTGCTTCCAGACATACGTATGTATTTCCTGGTAAGATTGTGATACGGCTCCCTTGTGGCACTTCTAGAAAATTGTTGCGAAGGGAAGCAGTGATTGCAAATCAATTTCCGTTTCACAATCTACAGATTTTGTTGGATGCAGTCTCTTCTTGCTCTTGCGCTCTGTCTCTTTCGGCACAATCTCTCCCTGGTTGCCATGACAATGCAACCAATCGTTACTGTGTGTCCCAAGGGCATCCATCACATATCCCGGCTCTAATTGTGACCCTTTCCTTTTTGCGCCATTTTGATACTCTGAGACCAGTGAAGGAAAAATCCTCAATTATTGATGCATATAAAATTGTTTTTGTGTGGGAAGTGAGCGTGTAACGAGGGGAAGAATCAACTTGATTCTGAATACATGAGATAACAGATATACTTTGATTTTATTTGCTGTTATGTTCATGATGCAAGTGGTTGATGAGTTTTCTCACTTGTTGATAAGATTTTCAGTTTCTTCATATGAAGTCTGTTGATGTGCACTTACTTATTTTTGTTGTTGTTGTTGTTTTGTAGTAACACCATAAAATTCCAGGAACTTTTTTTACTATGTTTACAAGTATGTGATGCTTGACTTCAGATCTTGCTGTTATCAAAAATGTAAGTTTTGTTCTATTCCTTAGACTTTACACAATGTTGGTAATAAATATGTGCCCCGATTATAATCTCAGTTTGCAAAGCTTGATGTAATTGTTTTTATTTGTTTTGTTAGACTCTGTATTGAATTGATTTGTTTACTAATACATTGGTACCCATTTTGTACCCTTTGCAAATGCAGTCGTTAAGAATGATTTGTAGATACTGCATTGACCTACATTATGTTTTTTTTTTATTGTTTGTATCAATTTGAAAGTCTATGTATACTTTATACAAAACTTCCTTGAAAGCAGGTCTGCTGGATATCAGCAGAACCAAATGGAATGTCCCTGATAAAAAGATGTTGGGAACGAACGAATGAATTAAATCACATGTGGCATTCTATATCTGCCTGTTGATTTGTCTGTCCGTCTAGCTGTGCTTCTTTCTGTAGGGGTTATGAAAGGATTGGGAGAACTCTGATAATCCAAACTTTTTTTTTTAATACCTCCCTTCCCAAGACTCTAAATCAACTGCGCGTCTATCAATAATGGATGTCTGATATTACTGCAGAGTGACTCCCAGAAAGAGCCATTACTTTGACCGCTTCGGCAGCAGCAGCTGGGGAGCTTTAACGGGGCAAAACATCAGTTGGGGAAGAGTTACAATCATTTGCAATGTGACAAAATACTTGTGTAACACAGTGAGGACTGACAGATTAAAGACCATGCAGAAAGTGACATCTCCCAAGGCTTCTACAAATGAACTGTACATTGGTTGATTTTCTTTTTGTTTTGTTTTTTTGTTTTTTGTTTTTGTTATAAAGGGGGGGGGGGGCAACTGATGTATATAAAAAAAAATGTCTGCACCCCTCGGCATTAATAATCACTTTCGTTAATTCTATTTACACATTGTCCTTTGATAATGCCTGCACTTCATACAGTGATATTTTTTATGGCTTTAATCTTTTTTTATTTTTTTTTTTAATTGTATGTTTGTCTTAGGTAGGTAAAATGTACAATAATTGCTCTTGCAAGGTCAGTAGCCCCTCATTTTCACCATCAACTCTTTTGAAATTGCTGTCAAGGTGGTTATCTTCTGTCATTCCATCTAATGAAATACATTTGTTGGGTACATCTGGCAAAACAAGCGCAAATGAAAATTGTTTGTGGCTTTGCAGAGGGTTGTCGAAAGGTGTTTCTCATTGATTCTGTCAACCATGCGGGAATTAGTAAATTTTTGTGATTTTTGTGATTTTTTTTTAAAAATAAAGACCCCAAAGGAAAACTAAGTCAAGACAGTGTATCATGCAATGAGTCCAGAGCCTGCATGGGGTTTTGAAGTTTGGTAGTTTTTATGAAATTACCCAAAGTTCATATCTCCTTGATGGGTTAAATGGAAGTATCTTTGTACGATATGGACATAAAAAAAACATTGCTCAATACTTCAACTGCAGTGGCTTGAATTGTGAAGAGTGGAGGTGGGCATGCGGGTTCCTGTATGCCATAAATCATCTTGCAGAATATGCTTAGTGCTGCACGAGGGAAAATACTTCCAGCGGCTTGCATATGAAGCGATGAATGGATCAATAACTCAGCGGAAGGGAGACCTCTAGGGAATAGCACAACACGTGCAGAGCATGGGAGAAAACTTGGGGGAATGCATCAGGCAGTCACACATTCTAAGCTCTCTCACAAGAGTGCTCAAATTCCCTTGCAAGGCTACACTCTTACATGTAATTTTTGTTCTGTGCTTGTAAGTTTGTTTGTTTTTAGTGGCTGAAGCTGATTTTACTTTTGTGCATTTGTAGTCAATATGTCATCATTTTGATGGTATTCTATTCCTTCTCAAGAAACAGAGAAGCATGGAACAGCTCTCAGCTGATTCTTAACAGTCATAATTATGTGACCTGCTACAACAAAAGAATCCGAAAGTCGGGGGTGGTCAATTTTCTGAAAATGACCTGACATTATTTCCTTACTCTTCCGCTTTAATTTCATAGTACGACTCATAAAAGCTCTTGATGGCAGAGATATCAATGATTTTATGAGAGCATGTTGAGTGGTCTAGGATATCAGCGTTTCAAGAAAACCATCTTCAAAGTTTTCCTTTTGACGGAATTGTGATCAAAGGGAGGTAAGATAGTTTTCACCTCTTGAAAATAGAAGGTATGCTGCAACAAAACCTTGACGATGTTCATTCAAGCTTAGCGCCAGCGGTCTACGCACAACCAATCAGTAACCAATAAGATCACTCTTTCGTTGCTAAGGGCAGAGTCTATCTGTGGCGCTAAATCCAAATCTTAGCACACGTTGCTGTTCTGTTTAAATCACGGTCCAGAAAAATGCTAATTTTTTGCCTTTCCTTGTATTACAGTTTCAAAATTTCAGCAGATGATAGAAGAAACATTAAGACTACAAAATTATGCCGATAACTGAAATTAGATGGTTTTGACCTATTTTGATGACCTGACTTCAAACTCAATTTTCTTGGCTCAGCCGTCAGTGACTTTCAGATCCTTTTGTCGTGTTGGGTCGCATATGTTTCTGATAATTAAGTGGCACGCACGTAATTAAATGCCAAGCACATTAGCATGATAATAGTAGTGTGCTAGAAATCAATGAAGTCTGTAATATTGTTCTCCAGTACCATTCTTTATATAATAGCTTATGTGACCGCCCAGCTATAAACTCACAAAGAGTAGGCCAAAATGAATTTCTACTTTTCTATATAGGTTCAAAGAGTAAGTTCTAAGCTTTAAATGATATATAATTTAATAAACAAGGACCATCCAAACCCATTCACATTGTGATTGAAATAGATATAGTAAGGAGATGCAGTTTCATAGAAAAGGAAGAAAAGAGGATATAAAGATTAAAGTAACTCGGGCATACTGTGCAGAAGTATCAATGAAAACACATTCTTTTTCACAGTTTAAGCTGCACTTTCCCCCCCCCCCCCCCCAAAAAAAAAAGTGGTCCAGAGACACTTCTTATGTCTCAATTTCAGTATTGTGTAAGTGGCCAAGTTTTGAAAGTATGTGGAAGAAGATTACTCCCCCATTTACAACAGACTTTCAAAATTTGAGTCTGTCAACTCAAATGACATATCTTGGTCCGGTTGTTTTGTTTGTTTGTTTGTTTGTTGTTGTTGTTGTTGTTTTTTTTTTGGGGGGGGGGGTGAGCTCGACAGTCACATATAGCTAATTTGCTTCCTGCCCTTATACAATTATAATGCTGTCTTTATTTTTGCAATGAAATAAAAGCAATACCAGACTATGAACGCAGTGATTCTTCCCTTTGAATCTGTGAAGCATATACCTTTATTGATCTCTCTTATTACATCGTCTGCGAATCAATGCTCGACCAACTCTGCCGTGCAGCACATCTGCGCCTATGTCTCCGCTGCTGAATGAATCAGATTTTGATTAAATTTCCTGCTCTGGGCCAGAGATAGGAGTAATGGACCTTGCATTGCTTGGTCTCACGAGTTGAAAACATTGTTGGGCCATATGAAAAGTATGTGGTTTGGTGTATATTTAGTTATAACAATTTTTTTTCCATGTTATAAAGTTAAATATGTGTACATGTTTTTCCCTTCTTTTTTTTCTTTTTCTTTTAATGTGTTCCTAGCTTAAAGTTCTATTTTTCCAATTTATACTGAAATGGAGAAGACTAGACTGCAATCTCCTCTGCCAATAAATAGCAAAATAGCTAGCAAAAAACTCAACCAAATTGGCTCATTTTTATTCTTCTCCACTTGTATGCTAATGGGCCAGGGAGAGTTAGTGATGCCAAGGTGTGTGCTTCTAGTAGCATGTCCTAAGACACCAACATACACTTCAGGTCAAGGGATGAACACGCGTATATATCGGCCACCATACACACATAATGCAACATGTCTTGGCACACATACATTAAAGATGGGACTGCGCACCACTCTGTAGCGCTACGTTCACTTGACACTCTCGTCAACTCTACCCCTCTCTCTTTCTTCCCATCTCTCCTCCCTCTCCCTCGTTCACTCACTCTCTCTCTTCTCTCTCTCTCACTCGCTAAGACATGATCACTCCTTGACGGGAAAAACGAAAGGAGATCTGGCAGCCTGCCTGCCTGCCTGCCCTCCACTTCGCATCATCTTTTAACCGGCATAGTAGATGGCTAGGGCAGAAGTCTGCAAGCCTGCTCGGTGGTTGCCGCGGTCACCGCAGTGCAAGATTGGCCAGGCCACTGATGATTACAAAACTGACCAAGGGATGACTGCTGGGTGTTTATGTGTATCTTTCTCCATGCTTCCCGTTTCTTTGAGCTACCGTTGTTGAGAAACTGGCTCTGATATTGGAAAGGAGAGTTTTCCTCTTTGGTTGTATGCCAAGGTCATTCGGAGTTAGCATGGATGCTTTCTTTAACATGTTTGGATGCTTCCCTGGATCCTGCCCTCGCAGTTTATTGAGATTGCTCCGCTGTCTCCATTCACCAGATGTTGTTTGAAAGTGTATCTGCACTGAGCCTCTATTTTCATTCAAGCTGAGAACGTGTAGAGTCGCTTTTCAATTCCAGCCCACCGCACGGCTCTCATTCCAAGAAAGGAAGTCAATCACCGTGTGCATGCTCACACTCAAATTTCCCATTTGAGGCTTGGGTGCTCTATTCATGAGGGCTCTTCTTGTTTGAGTGTTAATTGCGTCTTGCCGAGGAATGCTACTGTGTATTTACTTGCAAGGAGATTTCATATCTGGAGTAGATAGCATCTTTTCCAGTCAATGTGATTATTTGTCTTCTAGTCTGCGTGCCAACATTTAACCACTGTAAAGTTTCCAGCTAAGGCAGCTGCTAATTTTGCACAGGACTATAGTCATAGACCGCCTGGATGGTCTTCTCGATATATATATATAAAGATGCATTAACACCACAGCCTACAGTCTGCTGTCTGCCAATTCAGTGGACTGTGAATAAGGGAATTTTACGTTCATAAACCGCAATAGGATTTACGACCGCTGCAGTCATGGCGAGTGCAGAGAAAACCCGCTACACCCGGATAAGTCCCCAAAGTCCGAGGAGATCGGAGCCCTCGTGAGTACCTTATTCCTGCGCTCAATTTTCTTTTCAGTACTGTATGTCAATGATGTCCTCTTGTACCTGACACTGTTTCTTCAATCATGTTTTATCACAGAAAAGGGTGAAGCACCAATTTCTTGTCTTATCCAAGGCCTAATTTTCTCTTTTTTTTTGGGGGGGGGGGGTGGTGGGGGTGGGAGGGTGAAGGGTTAAATATCTGCTGTATTTAAAAGGAAAACAAAACAATGTCAGTGCTGAATTTGTAATCCCTGTTTTTGTTCATTTGTTTGTGTTTTGCCTTTTGTTAATTTTAAGTTGTCATCGCTGTTCAGTAATGAAATTTCTATTTGCACAATACATCAAGGAAGATATCTGTAATACCAATGAAGCAAATTCCACCCCCCCCCTCCCCCCCCCCTCCCCCCCCACCCATAAAAAGAAAGAAAATTAATCCAGCTTTCAACCCAGGAAGAAACACATGTGTTTCATAGTTTACGTGGAACAAATTAGTTTTAAGACAAACACATTTTTTCTCTCCCATCCGTATCTTCAATAGATAGATTACATGCTGGCTAGGACACAGCCACCGCATGTAACCAGCCTTCTTTGGATTCTAGCATTACACTGGAGAAAAACAGTGGGCCATAATACTCTATTACTTTTTAGTATCAAACTTGTCAATTTTACATCGGTGTCTAACCCGGTGAAGTGGTCCTGCCCCACATCCAACTGGACCCCATGGAAGACCAGCTTAGTGTAGATGAATATGGGCTATCCAGCCATCTTCACAGATGGAAAATGAACAACAACAACAACAACAACAACAACACTGCCATCATTCAAATGTTGCTAAATTAAAGTGTGCAGTGAAACAAGATATTATCCAGAGTTATGCATGAAACATACAGTTTTTTTTTCCTTACTCTTCTAGAAACACTAGAAGCTCAAGGTTTGCAGAACCACTAAAAGGAATAAATGTGAAGAAGTGGATAAAATTCTTAGGGATAACTCATACATCACAAAGTTGATAATGAAGATATTTACTGTGCAGAATTATTTTTGCCTTGTTGCCGTCGTTGTGCACTTGTCCCCGAGTTGTGTGATACTGTACTATGCCACTTGATATTGCATGATAACAGTACAGTACCACCAGGTGCATCAAAATGCATGAGTTTCACAATACAGAATGAAGGATGAGCCAGGAGGTAGGGGGAATAGTGAATGCGGTCATTCTCACAATTCCACATATCTCACAGAGCTTCATCCAACTGTTTGGCACATACAGTAAGACCTTGATTATCCGACCATGTCGGCACGATGGGTGTCCATATGATCGATTTGGCCAGATAAGAGAGATATGCTCAAATACAGCACTTTCTAGCATGTCATGCTTTGGATATTTACCAATTACCGATTCACTAATATGATTATCCACATGACATTGTCAAGTTTTTATACTTCAGAAACTGATACGGAAATAAAACAAAATACGAGTAAAATATCCCTTCATGTATCTTTTTTTTTTAATTGATATTAACCAACAAGGAGATCAATATTGCGACTCGTCGAATACTATTGCTGCATTGTACTGTAACCACTGCTGTGCACTCAGTGCCAGTAACAAGTGCAGCACCATTGCAGTCTTTGACATCGTCTCACGAACTGACTTAAAAGTTACAGTCCGCTACGATGATTGGAATATGTCCCGTCGTGTATACACAGGATAATGGTTGAATGTGTGTTTGTTTTGAGTCAGATTTGGCACTGAAAATACATGAAAACATAAGAAATATGTCATCCAGTCGCGTCTGGATAGCAGAGAATCTCGATATTTGATGGCCAGATAATCGAGGTCCGACTGTATACTGTCATTCTTCCACTTCATGTGGAATCTCCTCTCCCCCTCCCATCTACAATGTGAATGCCACATTTGTGGCTTGTTCTAATTACATCCAGGCCTTGATATATGAGCCAATGAGAAACCATTAACTAATACACATTTGTCACATCTGGCATCGTTGCAGTGTTAATGGCCGCAATACGTCAGTGGTATAGATGATGCTCGTTTATTTTTTGCAGGGGTGTGACCTGGAGGTACTAGATGTTAAAGTGTATGCATCTGTTGTCTCCATTGCAATGCGGTATTTACTGTCCTGGTTAAAGATGGGAATAACATGTGATGAACAAATGTAATGGGACCTCTTCAGCAAGTATTGCACATGAATAATTGGTTCCAAGGGTTGTTTGTAATGCAACCACAATATTCTGTAATGTTAAGTGTCAGTGCCCTCAATATTTCATTTCAGTTATTTACATTCTATTTCAATCAATTTTCTTTTCATTGAAAATTCACTGTAGTCCACTTTGCATTCAGCTGTACCACTATTTCAAGAGAAACTTTTTCTTTTACCAATACCCAACCTCTGAAAAAAAAAGTTAAATTGGCAGCAGGAGAGAGAGATATGGCTATAAAGTGTTTCATTTGTTTGCATGCTGTAATTAATCATGAAAGTTAACTAATGATTTGAGTTTATAAACATTTTACATCGAGTACCTAGTACTAGGATATGCTTCCACATGTAAATACTTAATGCACTTCAATACCCACACTCCTTTTTTTTTGCAGACATTAGTTGGTATTATAGCCTACATGTACATTAACCCATCGAGGACTTACTGATTTTGCTACAACACACATTTTCTATAGACACTTGCCCGAGTATACTGGGGACTCGTTCTCAACAGATTAATAAAATCTTATTCAGTTTTGGGTAAATATAATGTAGCCTCATGTGACTGAACATACTATGGCATTTATGATGATGAAGACAAAGTGCATATGGGGGAAAAATGTGCTATATAACTTGATATGATGACCATGGTATAGTGTACTATACCATGAATACTCTTCATAGATGTGTGATTGATATTTTTTTATATAGATAATATCTGTAAAGTGTTACACATTGACACATTCAAATAGTTAAGGGTCCTCTTGTAGTGCAAGTATTAGTGGCTGCTGTTAAAGTTGTTGTATCAGCAATGTCCAATGTATAGATATTACTCTACTTTGAAGCGCTCAAATGAAGAGATTAGCCATGATAATATGGACTAAACCAGATGAACAGGGAACACTTTTCAAAGAGTAGTGGATTGACTACAAAGCTGTTGTGTTATCTTCACTGGAATATACTTATCCTGAGAAAACAATGTAGTCGTTCCCAATTATATGTAACTTTTTTTCGAGTTTTGTTACCCTTGACACGTAACGGGCAAAATTATAGAGAAAATGCCAAACTTTGCTTTGATGTAAATTGTATGACAAATCTATGATTGTTTTTCTTTCAAATGACCAGTATAGCTACATTATTGTAGAGGAATGACTTTTGCTCTCAAAAACAGCATCAGAAATATACAATTTACTTATAAATTGAGTAGGGAACACCACCTTACAGTCAATCACCACATAAAATGCAAGCTACACGTGACATGAATGAAATCAGGAGAAACACTTTCATTGTACTGTGGCATTTGGCGATTTATCAATCGGTTTGGGTGGAGTTGTGCATTTGAGCAGAATTTGCGAACTTGGCTTGCCATTGACTGAGTGGGGCGGGCAAACGTGGCACACATAGAGTTAAGCGTGTGAACACAGTGGTTTTGAGAGCAGAATTTGGATGAGATTAGCCAGATATCACCAGGCATACATACAAACACTCCCGCAGTGTTTTATCATCAGTGTTACTGTATCTCTGCGCTCTAGGACGACAGTTGCGCACACGTCGATGTGGTGTAATATATCTGCCATTACGACATTACGTTGATTGACTGTCACAGGTGTAAATACTAGTGGAGCATTGCCAATTAACTAGACTTGATCCTTAGCCTTGGTGCTTAAAGGCAGATCTTGCTCTGAGACACTACACTAGAGGTATGCTTTGAGAATTAAATCCTGTATGTCATGTGTGAATAGGTTGCAATATCTGTCTGATGGGGGGGGGGGGGGGGGAGAAGAAAAAGATTGTTTGTATTCCAGATGTCATTTTCAAAACTGTTGCTTTTTCATGAAGACACTCAATTTGTCCTGATGTTGAAATCAAAATGTTTACTCAAAATTCTATGTCAGTAAAATGTACATTTTGAACAAGACACCCTTTTATATTGTTAAGAATGTTACGATGTTTTATATAGATTCTGTTTGGTGATTGAAGAAGATGTGGTATGGTAATCTAAGCTCTTAGCATTCCCAAAATGGAAATGACAGAAGTAAGATATCATATAGCTTGTTACACTTAAGTTGAAAAATAGTTTCAAAAGACAAAAACACACACACAACCACACACACACACACACACACACACACACACGCACACACACACACACTCACACAAACAAAATGCAGTGATGCTGATATGTGTAATATTCTATGATTAGGGTTTTATCTTTTGTGTTTTATTAGCAGTTTGAGGACACTTGAATCCTATGTTTTAACCCATGTCAATATTGACTCCATGACACTATGTTTTGTTTTGTTTTTTTTTTCTAATCAAGATTTAGTCATTTTTCATGTGAGGGGAGATGAGTTTAGGAGTACATGATTTTTTTTTTCATTTTCTCTCTCCTGCCCCTCTCTTCTTTCTCTGTAAATGTTTTTTTTTTATACCAAAACAAGTTTATTTAATCTTATCTGTCATCTACTTGATTAAGCAGTTTTTGCTGTGTTCTAAGGTTGCATAGAGATTTCCGGCCACATCTTGTGGGAATTCAGATGCTGTTGTTGCAACTTCCCTGCGCTCTCCTTCCCCCACCCTTAAATGTTATCCCAAACCCTGGTTTGAGATCGATTGCATGCTGATTGAATTGCTCTCAGCTGTACAAAAAACAAACATCCGGCAAGTTCGGCGGTCAGTGAGTGATTGCATAAATTTCAAACAAACTTCAATCTTTAACCCATTGAGGACGGGCTGATTTTGCTACAACAAGCATTTCCCATAGACACCTGGCCGAGTATACTCGGAACACGTCTTCAACGGGTTAAACTTGTCTGAAGATTGAAGGAATCTCTCCCCTCCCTTTCATTTGGAGAAAGATCCAGCTTGTGTAAACAGGGCTGGGTGGGGATGTATGGATACAAAAGAGGGAGCGCAAGAGTTAAGGGCTTAGTTCGATATTTTGTGTCAGCGGTGAGGACACTGAAGATCTGTCAGCTAGGTTGCCGGTTGTATTACACTATGATGGCAGTTTGCAAACCCAAGGGAAGGGTATGGAGAGGGCAATGTGTGAAACAAACTGCAACTTGATCCAAGTTGTTGAAGCTATATAAAATAGGAGAGTAATAAGAATTTCTCACTGAATTGTGGTAATATATTTTCCAGCTAGCAAGCTTAATAACAGAACAAAATATTTCCATCTGCTAAAGAAGCCGTTGTGTCTGTTGGTTTCAAATTTATTGTTGGATGGATTTGCGCAAGATTCTTTTGTATTCATAGTAACCAGAAATATAGTGAACTGGAACTTAATCCAGTAAAGTAGTATGAGAATGAACTGAGACAGCTGGAGAAGTATATCATTAATGATATTTAAACTGCTATCAAATTAAAGAAGACAAGTGTTTCTGCTAAGAAAGTGCTCTCTGCACATACATGAATTGATTGGTAAAGGATTTTCCTTTTTTCATCATTGTAACAGTGCAGACTATTGAAACTTTCAGTTTCGTGGAATTGTATTGCTGTGATTTTTAAGCAGATTGCCCAAACAGAAATGTTTCTCAGCAAGGCAGCCTGTGGGGAAATTTAAACAAGGTAAACACTACAGAAAACAAAAGCATTCTGAGGTCATAAATGCAGAAACATTTAAAGAATTTCGGTTTGTTACCAGAAGGTCTATTCAGTAATTGAGGTGTACCAATGACATGATCTTGATATTGTGTTATTATTATTCATAAGATCTCTTAAAAAGTGAATTGAATGAAAGAAAAAAAAAACATTGAGCATGACTACGATATTATGCAGAATGCAATATAAGTAACCATCAGTAACCATTGGAACCAAATGACTTGAATTTGTGGTTATGAGAGCATGCATGCAATATTTAAATTTGCAGTTACCTAGACTATCTGTACTGGCTGTAGTCACATAGTGAAAACTTCTCTTCAGCTCCAGACATAACGAGCTGTTTCTCCAGGCAAAATGAATGTGAGCAAAAATCCTTTGAATGGACTGACGGATTTACAACCATGGCAACATCACGGATGGCCTTTTGACTTGTCCAACCAATGCCATTTGCATAAATGCAAGCCCCGTGCATGAATTATAAGGATGAATTATTCATGCACTTGATCTAGTTCGCTCACCATTAATAACAGAAATGCTACAAATATAAAATGCAGATGTTACCATTTATTGAGACATAACTTAAGTATAGTATTCAATAAACTGTTTTTCTTTATTTCTGGTTTGTAAATGCACAAAGGTGAATCCAACTGAGATAAAGACGTCAACCAAATCTGTTTTGACCTGGCAGCCAAGATGAAATAAATACAGGCATGGTGCAAAGTATTGATAAGAATATGTTTAACATATTCTGTCATGAGTGCTGATGCCACATACGGGTACAATAACTGCAATTTTTGGTTATATCACTGGAAGGAGGAAAAAGGCACATTGTTTCATAATTTAATTTCACAAACCCCCAACAAGATATTGTATGTGTACTTCAGGATTGATGTGTGACACATATTACATTTCAATGCCTATTTCTTGATTGGAAGGTTGCAGGTTCAAATCTTATCAGCACTAAATCAATTTTGCTTACCTTTTTTTTTGCATGGTTGTAAGAGGACTGGCTAGCATCTGGATAATTTTCTACAGCTTTCATGGATTTTAAATGAAAGTGCAAATTTATTGGTCAGTTGGGAATGGTGGGGTGAATGAACTGTCAGGGTTGACAATGGTATCCACTCCATTGACCAGGCCCCCGGAAATATCATCATCTCGGCATTATTGAAAGCCTCGCGTCTTTTTGGCGGCATGACGAAGGAGAGCATATCCATTTCTGCATGACTGATTGGGTTAACTTTAAAAAAGAAGAGCTCTTGAACTTGTTTGGCTGGATCCAGCAGGAAACAGGCACTCTGTGATCCGATCCCTTAGGTTTGGAAAGGAAGAAGGATACTAGGGAAAGGGGGATGGAATGGTGTATGATGAGCTTCCAAAAAGTGCATTGCCTCCAAAAGGAAAACTCTTCAGATAGCTCTCTTTAAGTTATAAAAAATCTGCTGAAATTCAGAGTGAAATCACATATGGGAGAAATGTTGATATTTCTGTGGGCAGCTTACGGCATATCATTTTTTTGATGGACTGATATGGCAAGGCCACACTTTTCCTGTGCCATGTTCATACCCTGTAGTCATGATTTTTGCCTGTTTTAACTATTCATTTCATTCCTTCTTAGCAATCATAGTTCATGATAAATTGCAAATAGACTTGTTGCAAATCATTTGATCAGTTAGATCCTTGTTGAATCATGCTTGAATCTGTACGTGGAACCTGCTTGAAGGCAACCTAGTTCAGAGTAACATCCGGTTTAGATTCATGTTTTCTCTCTCTGTCTGTCGCTGTTATTTTTCATGAGCTGTGTGTGGATACTGTAAAACATGATAGTTTCGCGGCATGAAAATTTCGCGAATTGGAGCCGATGGCCTTACTCACAGCATGACATTTTTGCGACTTGCCACTGGCATCCATTGCATATTGTGTACGCAAAAACTTTTGCGTGCATATTAATTTTGCGAATGCTGCCGCTCGCGAAATTCGCGAAATTAAAATGCACGTGAACATTCCTCATTTTACAGTAATTTATTGCTGTACCCTATGAGCTCTACTAGCAATTTCTTATCAGCGATATAGATTTTCACTGCCATCACAAGAAAATATTTTCCAAACTGTGGTAATATCCTAAGTGTATGATTCATGGTAAAGCCAGTGTTTCATAGAAGTGGGTCAGAATATCTGTTGGCTGTGATAGCTGCTGAAGATGAGTATTACCATCTGGGATACTTGAAGCCTGACGAGAATCCACTGTGAAATGATTGAGCTGTCACCAGATTGATGGCTCTTCGCTGATCACATGATAGTACTTTAATCACCTGATCGTTTGAAGTCGCTTGGCAGTCATGGTCATGCCTCATATCTTTCCTGTGTCTTTCTCACTCTCTCTGCTTGAAACACTAAAGTAGTCATTAAAACTTACTGCCTCTACATCAGTTCTGTGGACATGTGGCTTGAATATCACCACACTATGAAGACAATTTCCAAAGGATATTGATACCAGTGAAAGCTGCTGAAATAACTACCTTTGCGCTAATGTTTTCCAAAAACTCTACTGAGTTACTAGCTCTTAAATGCAATCAGGTTATGGTACAGTGAACTCTCGTTATAACAAAGTCCTTGGGACCAGCAAATTTCATTTGTTATATCGAAATGTTGTTATAACTAAACAAACAAACTGTAAAAAAGCATAGAGCCCATAATGTTATTGCCTTCATTTTTACTTCGTTGTAACCAGAATTTTGTTATAGCCATCTTCATTGTAACGGGAGTGCACTGCACAAGTGTAGTATGCAATACATTGTGATATTTGCATTTCAAACATCCTTTCTTATGCCGTGTATATATAAAAAGGTTCTTCAGAGTATGGTATTCGAAATGTGTGTTCATCCATATACAGCTGTATATGTTGTCAATCTAAAATAGGCAGTCACACTTTCCCTGTATGAGACATTGCTATCTATGACAACGGTTGTCCCAAAAATACTCACTAAAAGAAATGGCTGAGTTACGTCAATGCAAACTCCTTTTTAAAGCACACTAAAGGAGATTAGAAGGCCCTGATGTCAAAGGTCACTACAGGGTGTTTAGGATGATGAGTGTTGGGGGTCGATATTTATATAATATTGGATGGCCTTGAGGTTAATACAAGGAAATATTGGACGAGCTATGCACAAATATTTGACGAGTCAAAGACGAGTCCAATATTTTGCTTTTTTTAATAGCGAGTCCAATATTTCCTTGTATTGACCGAAAATAGGACATCCAATATTATCATTATTATCCTACAGAGGATTTTAGCAAAGAATATTTTCACTTACCCTTTCTGTCTCTGAGTGCTGTATGGTCTCCTACTGTACTTGATCCTGACATGGGGTATGGTACACTCTTCAGTGCAAGTTCCTCTGCATCCAGATCTGCAAATCTCCGACGAGCTGTAGATCTATCCATGGTAGCCGCCATGTTACTGTTAGGCCGAGATCTAGCTAATTTAGACCAGAATTAGATGTTCTTGTATCCGAGATCTGAGACACAATCCACGTCACATCTTAGTGTAGCTTAGTGTAGCTGAATATAGGCTATCCAGCCATCTTCACAGATGGAAAATGAACAACAACAACAACATCTACCGTAGATCGAGAAAGATCGAATTAACACATAACGTAACATGCATGCAAATGCAAGTGGCGGCCGGCTATATGTATTTGTATACCGCGGGCTATCTAGCAGTAGTGCTGAGCTGATCGATCGTCGCCTGCACAAAAAATGCAACTTGTTTTCATCAAACCTAAATTTAATTTCCTGTTTTGAAAGTGATATTTTGAAAAATTGTATGAAAAACAATTTCAACTAATTAATATATTAAATTACTTTGTATAAACACAAAATTTTAGAAAAAACGATATTTTAGTTAATTCGTGATTGACCAATCACAGACGTTTTTACTTCATATTTCGGGTCACCTCGTGTATCTCAACCAATCACGGTGCAGTTTACAAAAACTTTGGGGAATCCCCCTCTTGCCGTCCAATATTTTGAATATTGGTCGCCTCAGCAAAAAACATTGGTCGAGTTCAACAAACTTTCTAAGTGGGTTGGAGATTATGAGGTGCGTCGACAAAATAGCACTTGTATTTGGGCTCTAAAAATCCTCTGTATGGATAATAATGATTGGTACTGGTCATTCCACAGAGAGGAAGGAACCGGACATAGGGCAAGATATTTCTGTTGCCAGGCTTCTGGCATTTGATATGCAGAATACATCACCAATTAGAGGATCTCAAGGTTGTCTGTCAGAGATGCATACAGGATGAAAGTTGAATATGGACTTTGGGCTAAGAATTATTTTGGCGATTAACAATGTTGGTAATGTCCTCTGAATGCAAATTTGTAAACATACAAATCATTCAAGGGTTAAGTGGGATAAGACAGATAAAGCCATGTGACTTCAACAACGGGAAACCAGACATATTAAGAGATGCTGATGTCCAGATGTTAAAAGGCATGACACTGTTAGAAGAAAACTTCAAGATGTATAGATCTAGCAAGAATAGACAATGAAATGAAGACATTTTTTTTTTCCTAATGGAGAGAAAAAGCTAGACACATTAACCTGTTGAGGACGAGTCCCAAGCATACTCGGGCAGGTGTCTATGGGAAATGCGTGTTGTAGCAAAATCAATCCATCCTCAAAGGGTTAAATAATTTCTCATAATGAGAACACAGAAAATTGTTTTGCTAAAGGAGGGAAAGAAGCAAAGACAGATTTTGTTATGATGGAGAAAAATGTATAGAAGCAGAAAAAATGTTTTGATAATGGAGAAAGAGAATTAAAGAAATACAGAGGCAGAAATTTATGTTTATATGATGAAGGTGTAGAAGGAGATACACTGTAGACACAGAAATTTATGTTGATAATTGGAAGAAAGACATGATAGAGACAAAAATTGTTTTTGATGGAGAGAAAAATCAAGAAAGGGAAAATTGTTTTGATAATGGGGAAAGAATTAAAGAAAGACAGAGACAGAAATATCCTTTTTTAACGAAGAGAAGAAAAGAGATATACATGATTGTATTTTGATAACGCTGGTTTACACCATGTTCACGGCAGCAACTGCAGTCCCGTTTCAGGCCACAATGGACATAACGAGATGGATGAGAGACAATGCTGTAGAATGGGATCGGCAAACGTGACAGGCCGTGATTGTCTTGTCAGATTTCTAAACTGTTGAATAATTTGCCAAGGGAGTGCCAGTGCAAATGAGAAATCTTGTAGGCTGTAACAAAACGGGTTGAGCACAACAAAATGCGATGGCACATAGTAGGGTTTAAAAAAGTTTCACAGTACACAGTGCAACGCAACGGAAAATATTGTGTAATCTAGCTTGACCAGATGCCGTGAAAACAGCATCTGATTGCTGTAGTTCACGGGAGTGCAGACTGGAATAAACAAGACCAAAATATGAAGGAGAAAAAAAAATCCAGGGGGATATCCATCTACCCACGGTGCACTACGTTTTGGGCAAACAAGACTGCCGTGGCCGCCGGGAACATGATGTAAAGGTAGCATACATTGTAAAAGAGAGAAAGCAAGAGATATACATACAGTATAGTTTTTGATAATGGAGAAATAGAGAGAAAAAAAAGAATATAGCCAGAGAATTTCTTTTCTGCTCACAAGTAAGTAAAGATCATGAACATTGTCTCCCTTTTCTGCATATTTGTCTCAGAAATGGCAATGAAACATCCTTGCATCATGACGTAGCCATTTATGTGTGTATGGGTGTGTGTGTTATTGGCACTCAGTTTATGCTTTTTCCACGAGGGATTATGACCATACACTTTAAAGGTAGGGGATACCTTTTACAGAACTCCCAAAATGCAGCAAAACATTAAATATGAACCTCAAGGGACTTGTTTAGGCCACTGCTTAGAAATTTGGAAGTCAACAGTTATCTACAATTTGAATAATGCACAAAACTCAACTACTCAGTAGTTCTGTGTGTCAGCCACACTTAAGCCTTTTTTGTTGCAGTCTTCTGTATTTTTTACTATAAACACAAATCTAAAAGTATAAGAGCTGATGTAATAACATATAGAGTGTGTGGCAAGAATTTATATAGAAATGTTTGTAAGTTTTGATGAACTTTATTCACAAAATATACATGATGGACACACATGCAGTGCATGGGTCTGTAAAGGTAGCCTAGTAATGTACTGGAATTTACGGTGAGCCCCGAAAAGAATTCAATTCAAAATCTAACGGTCAATAAAAATGTACTAAATGTTACCTTCCACTTTCAATACTTTATGTTTCTAAAATGATACTCTCTTCAACATACCACTGTGTTTATACAACTCTTCATTTAAAGCATGCAAATGGGATTCCCTACCTTTAAGATAAGTTCATAAATCCATGATATCAATCATAGAGGATGGCAGTGGATTTCATTGGGTATTCTCACTTTTCCTGCAACAAAAACAACAACAACAACAACAACAACAAAGCCGTATGCTGACACTAAGCTTGATATTTACATATTGTTCAGACTTGATCCCTTAAAGTGTCAGTGCTCGTGCTCGTGATTGATGTTTTGTAGTAAATACATAATACCTCCATTTGCGTCTATATGCCGTGTTTACATTTTCAGAGACGTTCATATTGAACTCACATCTGTTGAAAAGCAGAGCACGCAAACTGCACCATATTTTAAGGATGGTATAGCATTGGTTGAGATGAGGATTCAGCTTTTATTTTATTTTTTTTTTGCTGAAAAGATTTTTTCAGGGAAAAGGTGAATTATGATGTAGGTCTACAAACAGACCCTTTACCGGCATTTTGTGGATACAGGTACACAGCAAGTCATTTGGAGAATGACCCCCCCCCCCCCCCCCATCCATCTCTGGGATAGACAGAGAGCCATTACCCTTTACCATTACCATTAACCAATTGTAATTGGTTTGGAGAAAAAGAGGCCTCTGAGACCTACCACTTTGATCAAGGCATGTGATCCTGTGTTTCATACACATGTATTTTTAACTTTGCAGCTTTAGTTCATTTTTGGGGGGTAAAAATATGATAAGCATGCTTCATTCTAGGGCTAGTTTTACTACTAATCATCACATTTTAACTTCCCTTGATGAAGTCAAGAATTCAGAGAAGTTGAAGTTGCATAAAGATAGATTAAGGGTAAATAAAGGGTGTAGGGCATATAACGTCCAGAGTGTTTTGTGAAATTAATGAGGTATTGCATTAGTCATTAATACATTTCTATAAATTGACTACCTTGGTACTACTTGTAAAAATACTTGTAAAGCTGACATCAGATGTAGATGATTTGAGAGGTCTGAATCTTAAACTCATTAACCACCTTTAATGAAAAAATTGATTGATGAGTCCATTGATAGCCTTTTTATCTCTTTTCATGTCCCAATTAGAGACTCCTATTAATATAATCAATGATTCAAATAGATAATTCATAGTTGTATGATTTATCAGATCTTTGGGTCATCAGCTTTTCATTTCATTGGTATCTCAGACACCTGCTGGTCCATGAACAGGTCAACAAGGTTTCAGGCTGAGATGAAATTCAGGTGTGGGTGGAAGAAGAAGTGAGGATGATGTTCATGAATTAATAGCCCACCAGACGCCATAATGACCATTCCTATACTGTCCCAGGGTATGGACACTTTCATCTAAAGCAATCCCATCATAGAGACCAAAAAGAATGAAAGGTTGTCAGCTCCAGGGAATTCGCTTCAATAGATCTAGTTACGATGATATCTGGTTTAGGAGAAATTAATTCAGTCTGGACGTGCGTGGTGAATCCAGGATCAATTTTGAGACCATCAGGATAGCTTTGTCTCCCAGGACGACAGATAAAGATGAATTTATGCATCATCTGTCCATGTTTCCATGACAACCAAACTTCGATCAGTAAAACCCCCCAGGGCCCCCCTGTGTGTTTTCCATTTCTCTATGTTGTTTTTTTTTCTTTGTAAGCCTTCTCCTTTTTTCTATCTTTCTTTAGTATCTATAGATTTTAGTTTCTATATTTGATTTTGTATTTGTGTTTGTATTTTTATGTGCATATTCATGTGTACTACCCTTTCTCTTTCAAACCCGAAACATGGGCACGTATAATCAGCAAAATATGTGAGTAGGTTTTATATGTTAATGGTGTGATGAAGTATTGTGAATGCTAATATATTCAGTACTGTCTAAATTTCTTATGTATTCCATTTTATTCATGAATTACAATATGACATTGTGTTTTGAGTTGCCAAGATATAGTTACATAATGTTAAGGTCCCAAAAAGTCTTTGTCTTCAGGAAAGGCAGACTATTATCAATTTTCATGCAGCTCATTTAAGGTTTGAAATCTTTCAGCCCAGCTTAATTAAGTATATCATTTATTCCCTAAAGGGCTACCATTAATATCAAACTACCAGTGACATTGTAGGCAATCAGGTCACTATAGTGGTAGTTGCAAGGTTAAGGAGCAATAAAAGGATCGAGGGGGGTGCTACTGTGCCTATTACTTTCAATGATGACTTTAAAGTGGTCCCTGGTGGAATGGTGGAGCCATCTTATTTCTAAAGCAATGGGGCACTGGGTAACAGGTGAAACGATATAACCAGTTTTGCTGTTCAGCCATGTTGTACCCAATGATTACACTAAGTCTTTAATTATTACTGTTAGTATTATTGTTAATATTATTGCTTTTCTCTTCCAGATTATTTGATTTTTATTGTTATGTTTTTTTCCAATTATTATTGTCCTTTTTTCACTTCCATAATTGAAAGCTAATAATCAGGGCGGAGTCAGCTAGCTGGGCTGGGAGGTAGTAGGAGTAATATGAAAGCAGTGTATTCCGACTTCTCAAGTACACATGTTATGAAACTGTTCTGACATTATAAGGATATCAGAATTGCTGTAGGTGGCATAAATGATGTTATGAGCACTTAAGGGGGATTTCAAAAATTTCATATTTGATTTTTCCTGTCAGATAGCTGACAGAAAAAAAAGTATGGAGTTTAAATGTTTGCTAACTGCACGGGTGTACTACTGAACATGAATTCTTGCCCTAAATGCATTTATTCTGTCATTCTTTTTTTTTCTGTGTAGTAATGCAATCTGATTCTCATGGATTTCCTTTGTAATTAAGTATTTATTGTTCTAATCTCTACAGTATACAGTTACAATTCTTTCAGATGTTCAAGAGTGCTATCGTACAATTAATTGTGTTATATCTGTACATACAATGTAGAAAATATCAGGTTCTACTGTTAATCACCATATACAGTATGTCCCCCAAAAAATTACAACGGGACCCCCCGCAATGATATCTTTAAAAATAGTGAATCGATCTAAATACAAATTCAGGGTATGAAAGTATAATTGACCACATCTTACAGAAAACCCCATTCGATTTGCTTCACTGGTCAAAGAGAAAGGAGGAATTTTGTAGAGGATGTCGGGAATCTCTTTCGTCCAAGTTCTGTCATACGGTATAACTTCTTCTTTAACTCAACTCTTTACAGCTTTTCCTTCCTCTCAAGTAGTGAATTTAACCTTCCTTTTAAGCCATGAGAGTAAAGACAGCATTGCCAAAAAAAAAAATGAATAAAATAATATAATGTAATCAAAACTCCTTACTTGTTAAATGCATATATAATCCACAATCACATGTAAAAAAATGCTGGATAACGATCGCCATGCAAATCTTGTGATTTCATGCAAGCATTCACATGGAAGTGCACACAGAAATATCCCACTAAGATGCAAATCTTGAGATTTGTATCCTGCTAATTTGCATATGTGTGAATCCCACTGTTGGCAGTGTTTTAAATGTGTCTGTCATCTAATGAAATGTATGCTATTCAGACATCCAATGAATGCCTACATCCTCCAAAACTATACCACCAGTGCATGTTGTCTGCTCTGTTAACCCGTCGAGGATGAGTCTCGAGTATACTTGGGCAGGTGTCTTTGGGAAATGTGTGTTGTAGCAAGATCAAACCATCCTCGATGGGTTAAGAGGCATTTCTGACATGTCCACTATGCTAACTGTCCTTCAGCTCTCACCCCAGTGACCACTGTCCATTTAGCCTGGAATAGTTTGACATGTTTCAGTGGCCAAGAGACAGACATCAGAAAATTCCCTCTTCATTGATTAAAGATGGACTGATTTCCAACAGACACCTGCCCGAGTATTCTCAGGATTTGTCTTCAACGGTTTAATGGGATGGATATTCAGTTTGAAAAAAAGGCTGACATTTCTTCTTTAACATAAAAAAACAGCAATAACAACCAGAATTTCATATTTCAAACAAATGGACAGCAATGATTTGCTGCAAATTTCGAGACAGACCATGATGCTCACTCAAATATGGGTCATTAGACACACATGACAGCTGGTTCCTTTATCAAGAGAGCTTTACATTTAGAAAGTGTTGGAATTATCCCATGTACCCTTAATAACTGTAACATTTTAGAGATCCAATTCAGAACAAAATCCCAAGACAGCTTCTGGGGCTTCTTTTGGAATTACACTGTATGTGTATTTCACACACAAACATATCAGATATAGAGGGGAGAAGTAATGAGGTGCCACTTTGGTGTTGCCCTATCCAATCATTTATGATTCCATGCTTTTGGCTTGACTGTCCTTTGTCAGACAATATAATAAAACAGATTTATTGTAGCTACATAATACATAGACTTTATTATGCATTATATGCTCAAACAGCTATATTCTATGCAAATATATGAAGACCTATACATTTGTAACCAGATAACATAGGAACAGAAAAGAACAGTGTCCCTGTGTTTCAAGTTGTATTCGATTCATTTACCATTTTTTTTTGCATGAATAATTTCATAACATTAACAAAAATAGATGAATTATTGTGATTTGCAAATTAACTTGAGGGTAAGTAAAAAAAAGCAGCAAGTGGAAAAGTGGAAAACAAATCGATATAAAATCATATGACATAGGAGGAAAAAAGGAACTTACTTTGATAACCTGTTGAAGACGAGTATACTCGGGCAAGTGTTTATGCAGGCATGATATTCTGTAGATCTAAATCTGATTTCATTTTTTTTTTTGTTCTCAAGTCAATACACGTTTTGCTTTTTTCTGTGTATCAAAATCATCTGAAACTTTGGATTTCTGATTTTTCAACAAACCTAAATATCATCCCTGTTATATGGGAAATGCATGTTACAGCAAAATCTGTCCATCCTCAACAGGTTAAGAGGGTTTTTGTTTGTTTGTTTGTTTGTTTGTTTGTTTTCAACTAGCCTGAGGTCATTGAGCAGGTGTTGCATGCAAATCCCTGTAATATGCCTGGTATCTCAAGACAAGAAAGATATCACTCTGTAGTACTACTCCTCCTCCCTGTACAAAACAAACTTCACAAAACGTTCCTCAGAAGTGTGGAAATTATGGCTTGCTCATGCCATAAAATCTAATTATACATTGGCAGAGAGATGCCCTTTGGTGCACCGCCTCTTTCACTGACCCAAATAAGCCATTTTAATTTCCTTGTTTGCCTGCAAAACACTGCTCCCCTCAAGCTGATTCTAATCTAATTTACCATATTCATATATCCCTTGCCGTCTTGTCCGACAAACTTAACTGCTAGCGCATCACAGGCAAGGAATTGGCATTTACCGCGGATTTTCTCCAGCAGATATGGTTGGTGAAGATTTAATTCAGAATAAATCAATTCATGTTTGGTACATTCATACAATTAGTATTTTCTTTGTTCTTTTTAAGTTTCTTTCAAGTTGCATAAACCCCAAAGCTCATTATAGAATATGCTCAGATAAATAAAGCATTGATGAGAGTGTAAAATGATGTTCTAAAAATGGTAGAGCTGTAGAAGAAAGATTTGACATAGCCCTATGTCCTTTTTGAAGATCTTCCGATAATACAGTAAGAAAGAGAGAGAGAGAGACATCACATTAACAAAAGGAAATATGTGACAGTTGAAGTGAACTGTTGTTAACCCGTTGAGGAAGAGTCCCAAGTATACTTGAGCAAGTGTCTGTAGCAGTGGCGGATCCATGCGGGGGTGCTCCGGGTGGGGGTCCCCCCCCCCTTTATTTTTTTTTGTTAAAACAAAATAAATAAAAAGAAAAAAATGGGGGTGGGGTGCGTGCGCCTCCCACCCCTTTAATTTTGTAAAGGCGCCTCCCCTTGGCGGAATTCCTGGATCTGCCCCTGTGTAGGAAATGCGTGTTTTCCTCAACGGGTTGACAGTGTTGTCAGTAAACCAACTGAAGGTTTTCCTGGTTTTGGAGTTACCTCAGCATTTGCGTAGTTGAAACCCAACCAGATATTAGACCTGTGGGACTGAGTGGATATATATATAGACTTCTGAAGACTGCCACAAATTGTCATTGAGATCCATTAAATGACAAAAAAGAGAGTGTCAAACAAATCAAAATGTATATCAGTTAATGAGTGCAATTTCAAGCAAAAGAGGACTGTTGTATGCTGAAAAAGATTTTTTTTCTTCTTCTCAAGGAGCCAAAAGCAGAGTGGAAAAGTAGCAAAGATGTGACTTGATGTCGAGGTTAACCAAACAGGAATAACATCTTAAAGCTAGCAGTGTTTTTTTTTTGCTGGAAGCTAATTGTAATGTCTGCAGGCTGACATGGGTGACTTCAAATTCCCCTTAAGTAATTTTGGGAGTTGTCTCCACATTAGCTCTTCATCAATTGGATTTACAGCCTAATTAGGTACATTGGGTTCACAAATTAGCAGCTTGCCGGCATCCAGGCTCAGCAGCCCTGTAGAAAAGGAAAGTCTGTACAGACCAAACAGGATGCAGAATTATGGGATAGGGTCAATTTTGAAATCTGCAGATTTTATGATTTATACATTGATTTACTGTGTATGTGTTACCAATTTTCCATATCAAGCCACCTGTTAACCCATTGAGGACGAGTCCCGAGTATACTTGGGCAGGTGTCTATGGGAAGTGCATGTTGTAGCAAAATCAAACCGTCCTCAACAGGTAGATTAATGTTAACTATTTTGTGATAAATGAAATATTGCATATCGTCTGGTGAAATGTTGTACTACAGTCTTTTGTTTTTTGTTTGTTTGTTTGTTTTTTGCAATCATGCAATTTTGACACAAACGTAGTCATGTATTTATTTCCTAATATAGTTTAAGAATATAATTTCCATTGTTTCAAATACATATGTGTGAGAGATAGTATGGGTGAAATTGGGTTAGAAATACAATGATTTGTATGTCTACTGTAGGATACATTATGCAGTAAAAGTTTGGTCTGCACTTACAACATGCAGGAAAAGAAAACAGTTTGTGCTCTGCAGTGAGTGTGAATAATTTCTGCGTAAATGTTAAAAGTTTGGCTCCAGATTGCTCCCAAATAAACACAATGTATGAGGTCTTGCGGTCAGTCATGGTACTAGTAATGGCAGTGATCATAGAAAGTTTTGGGTGATTCAAAAATCGTCTGTGATCAACACAATTACCATGACTGACCAAAAGATCAGCTAGATTTGTTGCAGTCCCTGTGATTACTCCACAATTCAGGCCGTGATTTCACTTGCGGCAGAAATTGTAATAGATATAAACAAAAATTCCACGATCAGCTACTATTGGCAAATTGTGGCTCGTGTAATCGATTGCACGACAGTGGACAGAGAGCATCAGCTACCTTTGTCTCAGTTGACATTGTTCTGGAAACATAAGAAAAATATTTTGCATTTTACAAGGTGTTATTTTCTACTTCATTCCTTTCATGTATTATTCAAAATGTACTTTCATTTTTGCAACTTAGACACAAGAGGATATGGGTGCTTTGGTAAAATATTTTTTTTTTCTTTTTGCACATGGCATGAAGTACTCTGGCAATGCCTGTTTATGCTCAACAGGACTTCATAGCATCAGATAGACATTGAATCATATTGAATTGTAAATCCCATCGATTTAAACTGCACTCCCCTTGTAATGGTGAAAGTGAAATGGAATCAATCGACCCTGAACACCAAATGACATTAATGTACTGGAGGACGATGTACTTGTACATCAGGGGAGCGTTTCATCAACGAGTTCGTCGGAGGTTTTCACCGACAAATTTGCTATCAGCCAATCAGATGCAAGGATTTCAGTAGCTTTTAACAGTTGTCAGTGTAAATCACTGACAAAAAGTTTCATGAAACGGTCCCCAGAAAGCACTCTCACACGGGTGGACTCTTGAGCCATTCCTTTGCTTGCATACTCCCTTGTCTACCTGTTTTATATCGCCTCAATCAACAGCATGTTCTTTTTCATTATTTTCATTTCACAGTGGATGTAAATATTTTGAAATGTTTACAGAACAACCCAGTGTGGTAGCCTCCACTCATTAATCATGATCAGTGGATGTCACACAGTCTTGTTAGTTTAAAGCCGAGTGCCCTTCATGTGTGATAATGTGCTAATTGAAGAAAGTACAGTTGCCACCACTTTAATGGAAAGAGCTCTGTCCAAACAAATGGACTGTTACATTGGTAGACTTACAGCAGCCATAGATGTCCGCAATAAATGACTAAAAAGCATGTTTCACCAAAGGACTAGGCTGGACATAGGAAGCTCAATGCATTACATAAAATAAACACCTCATCAAGCAATAAATCTGAATCTGAATTTGAATTCTACATCTATTGTTGAATATTTGAGTGTACACTTACTTTCCATGACTGCTACAAGGTTGTCCAATATTTATAACCAGCTTTTTTCCAAAATCTATTAAATTTTCTTCATTAAATTCGAAAATATATTTACACTATTAAAGTCTTTTACCTTGTACAAGTATATAAAAATATGTCCAAAAACGTAATAAAATGTTGTACATTGCCATTGCAATTCATGTGAGTCCTGATAAAGTGGCAGTGACTGCACTATTTCTGTCGTATCTTTTTTTGCGTATGGAGGTGTTCACTTTCATAGCCAGTATGGTTGTACAGACCAGCTCTACAATACATTCACATTTTATGCATGCCTAAGGCTTTCTTCAACAATCGTAATGAATGTCCAAGATGTCCTCAAGGCCTGTTTTACCATGACAACGATTTATATATCATTGAAGTCATTTTTTCTTTCTTGCCCAGGAGCAAGTGTGCAATGCTTCGGATAAGACTATTTTTACTAGATAGATTCAGGGCCGGTGGAGCGTTTTCAAAAAAAAAAAAAAAAATGTCCTCAGCTCATCTTCCATTTACGGGTTTTCTTCAGCTGACAAGCAAAAAAAAAAAAAGGTCTTCAATGGAAAAACATTACCTTACCGTGCTCACACCTAAAGATCTCTATCTATTTCTATTTAGTGCTACTTACATACTTCCGGGTTTAAAAAAAAAGTGTGGGGGTCCAAAGTGATGACACCTTATATATTCCTTTGAATGGCGCACAAAAAGTGTCGGGGCCTGAGCCCCCACGGCCCTCACGGTTCCGCCGGCCATGAGATTTGGAAGGAGGCATCTTTGAATATGACTACTAGTACACCCTTTTAAAGGGACTGTGCAGTACTGGTTGAGGCGAGGATTCAGCTTGTAATGTTTTGCAAGATATTTAGAAACCACTCTATGAAATGTTAAAGAGCATACAATTGTAAGGGGACTCAAAAGTTTATTTGATGAAAATCGGTTTTGAAATAAGTGAGATATCTAAAAACAAGGTAAAACAAAAAGATCCTAACAAAAGTTGTGGTGTGACAATTTTATTAGGATCACTTTCTGATACCTCAGCCATTTCAAGGCAAATTTTCATAAATTGAATGTTGAATCCTTCTTGAAATTACATACTCTTTCATATTTCATAAGAGGTTTCTTATCATCTCACCAAAAATGTTATGAACCTGAATCCTCACCTCAACTAGTACTTTACAGTTCCTTTAAGGCTTTGTGTTGAGGTGGGTTTTTATGAGGTCAGATGCAAACTTCTATAGTCAGCGTTGACAGGAAGGGCACAATTTCTGGCCAAAAATAACCTTTATCCAAGGCCAGCGTTGGAGGCATGTAAATAACCTGATGGCCCTTTTGGTGTAGTGTGTGTATATATAGCAGTGCAGAAAAGAGTGTGCTTTCATAAAACAGCTTCCTATGGATTCATACTTCACAGCAAGACCGTGTCTGATGAATGGGTTGGTTTAAGGGTTAGAATCAGTCTATGTTGTGCCTGTGTTAAAAATAGCTTCTGAGAGAACCAAAGCTTGTCTATACCTTTAGAAATAAATTAATGATGCAGTTTTTGTTCCTGCCTGATTTTTAAACTTATCAATTTAATAAGGTAATATGGGCAACTAGTGTGCATGGGTTTAAAAGAATGCATATTTTAAAGTTTGTGCGGTGGATTTTCTGGAAAAAAATATGGTAAGATTTATTTATTCAGATCAGCATTTCTTTAAGACCAAAAGTCCTAATTTATGTGAATATAATCCAAAATATTGGCTTGTCTGCATTATCAATATTTTTTTTTAATTCTCATCACTAATTTTTGTCAGCAGTTGTTGAGAACACTATTGGGGATGGGGGAATGCAGGCAGTCATTGTAGCTGAAAGAATTTACATATTCATGTTTGCTATCAGAAGAAGATATGAAATTGGCAATAGATACTCTATTTGTTAAAAAAAAAAATCTTTTTGTAAAACAAAACAAAACATGCCACACACTCCAGTCTAGAGGAGAAGCATTCCTGAATTTAAAATGTAAGACACTGCTTGTCACAATTCAATCTTCGCATGCTTGTTTTTGGGTTGGACTAAATAACCACCTTCAAACTACAGTGTACTTTAAGTCTGTGCTCTATATCCTCGTCTCTCTCTCTCTCTCTCAAAAAAAAGGGGGGAAAATACATGTGCTTGCCAATTGGTAAATGACTATATGAATTATGATGAGACTTTATATAATTTGACTAAACAGCTGCTTTCATTTGTTCTACAAGAGTTTTTTTTTTTTTTTTTCATTGAGCACATTGTCTGGACAAGTATAAATCTAAAACAGGTGCCACAGATGCATTTGCTACAATTTCAGGGGAGATAGTTAAAAGAAAAAGAAGATAATAATGTAATTTTGGAATAGAAATATTCTGACTCACTGTTGTTTGAATTTAGCAAAGACCTACCTGAAGGGCAAATGTTTGCTTGAATTTTGTAGCATCAATCTCCTAGAAAAGTTAACCACCCCCCCCCAAAAAAAAAAGAAAAAAAAAGAAAGAAAGACATAAACAGTGTGAATATAGCTAAAATAAATCTAGGTCTTGAGGATAAAGACTTTCAAGTGTCAAATCTAGCTCTAGAGGATACAGACTTCAAAGTATCCTGATATCAGACCTTACAGCTCTCTTTGCTCATCAATGATTAAAATTGTCCTTGTTTGGACATCTTCCTTAAGCGTCCTTCTGTCAGGTACTGCCCAGGTGATTTATCAGTGTTTACTGTCTCTCAGCACCAATATCCATCTTCAGTTCAGTGTTTGTGCCAAAAAAAAAAAAAAAAAAAAGCAGCTCAAATACACCACTTGCTGTGGGGCTTGTAAACTAGTGACTTTGAATATTCTTTCCCAGTCCCGGCTTTAGGATTGATCGACTGGCCCAGTGGCACTGATGTGCCAATTTGTATTCCGATGGGACGTCTCACCACTGCTTAGCTTAGCCCCTGTTGCATCCTAGGCAGTGAGGAGGGGGGGGGGGGGGGGGGGGAGGGGTGATGAGCTGGCATTTCAGGTGAGCTTGAAATGGGGGGGGGGGGGATGGGGGCAGAGGAGCACTTTGAAGCGTTCTTTCCTGTTCGCCTTAAAGCACAGATCAAAGGCTCTTGTTAGGTGGGGAATGCAATATGCTCCCAGGAGGTAGGTAATGCACTCGCAAAAGAGGAATCAATGCAGGAACTGCCGGTCGCTGCATGCATACTGATGATTCCAAACTCCTTTCTAGCAAGTCCTAGTTTACAGTCACAGCATGTGTCATGTTCTTCAAACTGTATTCCCTCGCCATCCAAAAAGTACATTTGTTGTGGCATAGGGCCTAACTATCAGGCAAGAGAAAAAAAAATCAATATATCATTCAGTTATTTTTTTTTATTTATTCATTATTATTATTATTGTTATTATTATTTGTTTTTTGCAGGGAATGTTGGGGCTCAACAACAGCAACAAATGATACATGGATGCAATAGATTCATGTTCATGATACTGTTGGAAAAAATATAGGACCAAATTGTGATTTCATGTTATTCATTGCCAAGGAAACTGGTTGTACACAACCTCACCCAGCCGAAAACACCTGTGAACACTATTGTTGCTAACAATGATCCACCTGGTTCCAACCCAAGCTATAACAAAAGACAGTGACCTCATCACTGGGTACTCTGTGGGCCATATGTAATAAACAGTGTTGTTTACTAATTAGAAAATGTTTTGCACCTGTTGTAAGTAAGGTAGTGAAATTCCAAAATGTCAGGTGTCAATATATGTTTTCACACCTGTTCTCCAATGTATTTTACAGTCTTGTTTCCAGATGTTTCTACACCTGTGTCATTTGCATTCTCTGCAGGAACCAATTATTTGCAATGTACATTCTTGTTTACTTCTTAAAGTGTTGAAGGTGTGCACCTGTGACAATTAGTCTTGCAAGCCAGATGTTTGCTTCCAGTGCATCCATTTGATGGAAAAAGTAGTACATTATTTGTCTCAGCAACGCACATTTTTCCCCCATTTATGAGTTGCAATAATGCACAAATACACACACTTTCCCTTTGTTTCAGTGCCAAGACAAATGCACTCATATATGTGCATTATACATTTATGTACAATCATAAACAATGCCCTTCAATGCAGTCCCCAGGCAAGCTGCAAAAACATTTTTATTCCATGTACACATGCATACATATGTACATTATAGTACTTTTATCACAATGCTCAAGCACACACTCTGTTGTACACATTGCTCACATATACAAATTACTGAAGAGTGGACAATTTTGTGGTATGACATTTCCTGGATTTCGTTCAAATGAAACTTTATAGTGCAAAAATGAAGTCACTTTTTGTTTGTTTGTTTTATGTAATGCTTCTGTGTGTTCTGATTATTCTATTTTGATTGAATTAAAATCTCAAAATTCACTTACCTGGTTGAGTGCCCCCCGAAACCCCCCCCCCCCAAAAAAAAAACAAAACAAAAAAAACAAAAAAAAAACAGTATTTCTTTGTCATGATGATGAAATGATTGTTGTAACCATAGGAGTTCTTTCAATGTGTAATCATTCCGTAAAGGCCTCTAAGTCTGTTAATTGTTAGGATTATCCTTTTGTTTTACTACTTACAGCTGAAATTCTTACTTCTACCACCAAACATTAACACCATCTGGACTCATACTATACACTTCACGCAAAATTTGTCGTTCTTACCCAAAGCTATTTTAACTTGCTTTCAATGCTGTTCTGTTACAGGTGTAGGCCTATTATAATGTTCATTCCTGGGACAGTTATTTGTACCTATTCAAGTCCTGTCTGAACTATGTGCATTTTTTTTCCTCTGTCTCTCTGCCTCTTTGGAAATAACTGAAATAAATAGTTTTACTGTATAATCTAAAGTCCAGTAATACCAGGCTTTTTCCTAACTTGAGTTTTGTTGTTTTGTTGTTGTTTTTTTCATTTCGTTGACTTTTTGTTAGATTTATTGATTTTTAAAAATATATATTCACATTTAGCAATGATAATTTAGCTTCACACATGGAACTCTTTCCTCTTTTCAAAGATCATGCTGCAACTTAGGTTGTTTTTTTTTGTATCTCTCTTTCTCTCTTCTTTATGATGTGATGATATTGTCAAGAAGTCTCAAATAGTATTAATTATTTGAGTACTAGAGTTAGACAGGGATGCCAAGTTCAAAAATTTTTTATGAGTGAGATTTTCATGACTCGGCATCGCTCGGCATCTCGGCGCGCGAATGTGCCAGCAAGCGAGGGTGTGGGAGGGGTTTTTCCCCCCTGTGGCCTCCCACGGTAGGGAGTTTTTTTCAATTTTTAGCTCTTAACTCTTTATGTGCCATGGTGGAAACCCCCTGTGTACCACGTTATTCTGAGACATGAAGGTAGTCATGCTTTGAGAAAGAATTATGTTTTTCAAATCTGTATAACTTCTACAAATTTCTTTTAAGCTGGACATAACAGTGAGCAAAGTTAAAGAAGAAATGCCAAACTTTGCTTCCATATACAATGTATAACAATTCTATTTTCATTTTTTTCTTTTGAATCACCAATTGCTACATTACTGTAAAGGCATGACGTTTGCACATAAAATAGTGACAGAAACTAAGAATGTACTCGCAAATTTAGTTGGGAACACCGCTTGATAGTCAATCACCACATAGAATGCAAGCCGTATGAGAGAGGAACAAAAGCGCGAGAAACGCTTTGATTTTACCGCGGGATTAGCGATTTATCGATCGGTTTTGGCAGCTTTGTTTGTTGAGCAGAATATGCGAAGTTGGCATGGCGTCGACTGAGTCGGACGTGCGAACGTGGCACATTAAGAGTTAATGGTGCGATCAGGTGCATACTTAAGTGACCATTTTTTACTTATATTGAAAGAAAAAAGGGAAATGTACCTTCAATTGCAACTATCACTTTAATCTTTTGAGCTATGCTCATTATTATAGGCCAAAGTTGCAGATTTCGCCCGATGTGTGAGAAAAATGGGTGCCATGCGTGAGATCGTGAGACGGCCCTTAAATGCTTGAGTCTCACGCAGAATGCGTGAGACTTGGTAGCTCTGGTTAGATTGTATTTCAAGTTTTCCCTGTGATGAAGAGTCTATAATCCAGAGAATTGGCTGAGTATACAATGTATATGTACGATGAATGTCCATCTTTTCCCCCCTCGGGGCAGATAGAGAAAAATTTGTGACATTTTAGATATATATCATTATAATGGTGAGTGATGCATTTTATATATTGGATGTAAGATTGCAAAGGCTGTGAAATGCTTGCCAAGTGTGTTGCATGGGAATTAAAGCTGTCAATCTTGTAGTAGCTTTCCCATGTGTTTCATGAGAAATCATGCTAAGAAATATCCAAAACAAAATGGAACATATTTTTTTCCGTTCATTTCAGTGATGTGCAAATAGATGCTGTTTAGTAGGTCTTTGGGAAATACTATGTTTTTCTAATAAGTATGTTTGACATGGCATTCATGTGTGGGAGGAAAAAAAAGAATTGTTTTGATAACCATTTTTGTGCCAATTCAGATATGCTCAAATTTCACCCACAAACTTTTGGACAGGTAATTGACGTAGCATGCAGGTTAAAGGCAAGCAGGTAATCGCTAAATCTACACATGCCATATGTTGAGTGGTTTTAAAGACTTTGTTCAAGGTACTTTTTGAATTGTAAACAGTCATTATCAGTTCTGTTAGAATGGATAAAGAGGGGTAAAGAACATTTTTCTACTACAGAAGAGTATCGTGAAATTGATATCAAGGAATGAATATATTTATTTTCCAGACACAAACTTATGGCCAAACATAGTTACCACAGAACTGTCTCCCAATAACCTTGTTGCAACAGGAGAAATCTTGACAGTTTGAGATTACTATAAAACACGATATATTCGTGGCATGCAAATTTCGCGAATTGGAGCCAACGGCCTTTCTCGCAGCATGAAATTTTTGCAATTTGGCACTGGCATCCAATGCATATTGTGTAGGTAAGAACTTTTGTGTGCATTTTAATTTTGTGTTGCTGCTCGCGAAATTTGCAAAAATAAAATGCTTGCGAACATTCCTTGTTTTACAGTAATATTGACATAAGTCCTCTGTTGATCCCTTTTGTTTACATAGAGATAAAGACATGTTTTTAAAAGAAACATACTAGTCTGAAAAGACAAAAGTAGTAGTGCGACTTGAAATGTTCACCTTTCCATGGAAGTACCATTGTGGCTCAGCAATTTAAATGCAACTTTATGCCGAGTTTTGTACATGGTGTCGTTATAGCCTGCGGGCGTATGCACAGCATATTTTTACTATGTGCCCCGGATGCTTAATCACATTCATTTGCCATATTTGCTAGGTTACCAAGAACCATGTGTGTGTTACTCTGTGTGTGTGTATTTTCATTTTTTATACCCCCTTCAAACGAAGTTTGAAGGGGGTATATAGGAATCAGCGGACGGTCGGGCGGTCGGGCGGTCGGTCGGGCGGTCGGTCCGTTGCAAATCTTGCGTCGCGAACTACTTCCTCAGTTTTCAACCGATTCCCATAAAACTTGGCACAGATGTGTGCCTTGGGTTGTAGATGTGCAAGACATATTTTTTGACAGTACCCAAAAGTACGTTGCCATGGTAACGGCATATTATGGGCAAAAATGGGTACAAATCTTGCGTCGCGAACTCCCACAGTTCTTGATTAATTTTTATGAAATTAGGTACAGATGTTCATCTGAATACGTTAATGTGCAAGACACATATTTCCGCAGTGGCAAAAAGTGCGTTGCCATGGTAACGGCATGTTATTGGTAAAGTATAGGGCAAAATGCTTCATGGCAAAACTGCTTCATCAGTGTTCTTCCAATTCTCATGGAATTCATATTGAATGTTTGTCTTAGGATATAGGTCAGCATGACACATTTCTTGACAGTGACAAAAAGTATGTTGCCATGGTAACAGCTCACATATTATGAGCCAAAATGATGGAAAAATTTTGTGTTGCAAACTACTTCCTCAGTTTTTGCCCAATTTCCATGAAACTTGGTACAGATGTGTGCCTTTGGTTGTAGATGTGCAAGACGCATTTTTCGACAGTACCCGAAAGTACGTTGCCATGGTAACGGCATATTAACGGCAGAAGATCAAGGAAAGATCTTGCGGATTTAACTACTTCCTCAGTTTTTTGACCAAAGCTTATGAAATGTTGTTTGGCGGGGGTATAACCAGTCGCTGTAGCGACATTTCTAGTTTAAAATGATGTGTGTGTGTATTTTTATTAAAGATATAGTTTGTGGGGGGGGGGGTGAAACAGGCAGGGAAGATAAGAGGAAATTCAGCTACAAGGGCAAATCAATCTGACAGCTAGCTGCTAGGATTACCTGATTGTAGGCCTACAGCTGGTTTCCTTTACAAGACATCCAAATAAACAACAGATTTACATGACAGTGAAAATAAATTACAAAACAAGACATGTCTTATTTCAGTTGACAGTGTATTTTGGAGAAGAAACATATAATATGTTATTTTTTCTGTATCATTTGTGTTTTGAGAATGTTAAAGACTGAAACTCCTACTTTCATGATGGCCTTAACTGGTAAAAAGTAACAAATTAAATGTAAGTGTGAAATGTCAAAGTTTAAGTAAAGTGGATGGAAAGTTTGAAAATTTTGCTGTATAGATATATGGGTCAGAATTTTGAACGATGTACAATTGAGCCAAAACAAGGCAAAATTTAAAAAGTAGGAAATTCTCCAAATCATTCATCTTACCTGAAAGAGTATAACTCAAGCTTTAATATGAACACAATTATACTAGGATTTTCCCAGAGGAACAAGTTTTTATTCACCGCTGAAGTTTATCATGTCCAGAGCAGCGAACGTCCGTGGGGAATAGTACTGCACATACATTTGAATACCATTTAACATAGTTTCCAAAGATCTGATTCAGTTCAAAATCCTAACGAAATATCTTAAGGGACATGTGTACGTGATTGCAGAATATTAAGGTTGTACTCTTAACCTGTACGTAATGGTAGACAACTGATGATTTAACTAAATTCGTCATTTCTGTGGAAATATTGCTCTTCCGCTAAACACTTTCTTAACTTTACGCGCATTTTACAGAAACTCAATATTTTCACCTCTTATTTCACTATCCCATACTTTAATCCTCACTCCCAAATAATAATATACCTTTTTAAGATGTATCTCATCTGGGCAGTCTCTATAACCCAACAAACATAGCATAGTTTTCATCACGGAGGTTCGCATGTAGCTCACGGACGTTCGGAACAAACAAGATATTGAACAATGCAGCTCTCTTGAGTTGGAAACGCATTCTACTCACAACAAACAGCAATTTCATGTCAAGAACAAACTCCTTTGCAAAATCCTGAATAGATATTACCAATTCACCAATTCTCAATTATATAAGCTTGTTTATCTTCTCATACTGAGGAATCAAAGAAAACAATTTTTCCATCTCTCGTAAATGAACGTACAACGTACGTGTAATCTCAGTGACGTAGTCCATCCTTGAGAACGAATATATCTATCAAAATTTCGTGATCATGAAGTAAATATTCAGGTCCTAAACTTGTTATATAAAGTCTACAATGCAAAATTTGCTTTTTATATAACGAACATGGTCACAGCTAAAATTATGACAAAGAAATAATATAGAAAAACAACAGAAATGTGCTCCGTTATAGAAATACGAAGTTTAGCTGGGGAGGGCAAACGAATACGTTAGGAAGAAATCCCTCTGTGTTTGCTCTTTGTGTTACACACTGTTACCGAGGAGAATTTGTGTTATTATATTAGTCAGAAATGATAATAGGTTCGATACTGCGAAGTTTCGTCATAACAAGACACAATAAGTCCATATAACTTGGATGGATGTTTGTGACTTCGATATTATACAATATGTGACCCGCTACAACAAAAATGTCCTAAAGTCGCTCAAGGTCGAAGCCGCGAAAATCGAGTTTGAAGTCAGAGCATTAAAATTGGTCGAAACTTACGATTTTCTGATTTTGATATATTATTGGAGTCTAACATGTCTTCTATCTGTCGAAATTTTGAAGCAAAATGATCAAAGGAAAGATTAAAAAATAGCGTCTTGCTGAGCCATGTTTTTTGGCATTTCAACGAAGCAGAAACTGGTTCGAAAATTTGGATTGAGCGCCACAGATAGGCTCCGCCCCTAACAACGACCAGAGTGATCTCATTGGTCAGTTTGCTGCTTGCTGCTAACCGAAGCATGAAGCTCGCACACTGCCCAGTCGACTGGTGCGTGCGGGCAGGGTGCGCTATGCTCAGCCGCTTCTCACATCGTGGTCACTGATTGGTTGGTGAGGAGACCGCCGACGCTGATGTGCTTGAATGAACTCTTCGGGGGTTGCTAGGGCTTACCTTCTATTGTCCAGAGGTGAAAACTGACTTGCGTGTCCCTTGATCGCGATTGCGTCGAAAGGAAGACTTTTAGGGCGCTTTTCTCGAAACAGTGATTTTCCAGACTAAGTATACTCTCTTTTAAACATCGATATCTCCGCAGCCGATTATTTTTATAAAATGTGTTATATATCAATTTAAAGCAGAAAGATTAGGGGATTATATCATGCAATTTTCAAATAATCGACCTCGCCCGACTTTAGGATCATTTTGTTGTAGCGGGTCACATATGGTTTGTTATAACAAACCTTTTGAAGCGCGTCACTTCGGAGGCTCGTTATTCATACAGTTTGTCAATACGAAAATTGATACAGTTCGTATAATTATGAAGCTTTTTTATTCGGTAAATGATAGGAATCTCCGAAGGTTAACCGAAAGGCTTATTAATTGGAACATGAAAAATTATGTTCGCTCATCCAAATGTGGAGAAACAAGGTAACAACTAAAATCCTCCAATTTCAAAACCTCATAATAACCGTTTTCACCTAAACGAATATCAGGCCCATTCCACTTTTAGAACGGACCTAAAAATAATGATCCTTAGTATATATTTTTCGAAGAACATTTCGAATAACAAACCTCCTGAATTAACTACAATTTTTTTTTTTTCATTTTGGAATAACAAACCTTTGGACATCGGAGCAACGAATCTTTGGAAGAGCGAACGTATCAAAGTGCAACCTTAAACCTATTCTTAATCATTACTTTTTATAACATGTGTTTTCAAAGTAAGCACAAAAGCACAGACGATTTCTCTGTCTCTTAAATGTAAAATGAAAAAAAAAAATCTTGGAAAAAATTACAAATGAATATTGCTTTTCATTGATGAGTATAAAACAACACCATGTGATGATAAGCGGAGGATTTGTGTGTTTTCATCAGACAATAATTGTATACTGCATGATTTTTGTTTGCTTGTGACGGCATTTCGATGAATAAAAAACATAAACAAACAAACGAAAACTTCTCCAGAGGAATTTGGTATAACGGGAGTGCACTGGCAATTCCTTTCTCTGTATGTTGGAGCTCGATCCCTTCTCTGTTTCTCAGTCATTTTCATTCAACTGCTTCCACGTCCTTTTGAAACTGTTCCGTTTCTTATTCAACACATGCTCATTACAGACTTCTTCCGTCATTATCCTGAATGTGATTGCGTAGCACTTTTCGGATTTGTTTTGGTTTGTTTTGTTTTGTTTTTGTTTTCTGTTTGGTCGCAGCATGTTCAGGCTATTGAGGGAATGAGAGAAAAATCGTCATGAAGAGAAAAATAAGAATGAATTAAGGCATTTGATATCATAACAATTACAGCGAACGTCCGTTATGGAGACCAAAACTGGATGTGTTCTGTTTGAGACGGCAGCTACCATACTCAAAAGATAAACACTTAGAGCACCTGTCACTAAAAAGTGGCACTGATCCTCTTTCTCCTACTATGTAATCCACTGACTTATTCAACCAACGAACATCCGTGAAAACAACGTTTTCCATTTGTTATTACAGGTAAATTGAGTGCTGAACGCTATTCACTTTCGGGTATGAGCGGCTCGGTGATTTGGTAATATTTTCAACTAACATTAATCTTATGTGCAGTGATATATTTGTAATTGTCAGAAATTTCCTTTCTCTGACAGAACGTCCGTGAGCGAAACTTTCAGAACCTGTAACAGTACAAATTGTCTCCAGAACCTCATTAGAAAGAAATTTAAATGCACAGAAATTACAGATTACGCAAAATTCCATTTTCCTATAACTTTGTTTAAGTGTTTAGCTGTTTTTTGTATAATTAGAGGGAAAGCAAGCGTAAAATTGCGAGTAAATTTTCAATTTTTTTGTTCATCATGATCACATAACGCCTTAAAAATTCTGAAACTACTGCTCTAAACTCATTTTCTACTTTGTAAAACTTTATTTGTCGCTATTCGAGCCAAAAGTTTTAAAGAATACAGGACACTTTCGGGACAAGTTATCCCTATCGGAGGGATTGCATACGTCACGGACGTTCTCTGGAATTATAACGGACGTTCGTTCTACTACTAGGGTCATGTTCCAGGACGGATAACTAATCGGCAGAGAGTACCTAGCCTTCCTAACTCTTTCAAAAATTTAAAAAGGTATTATCAATGCAAATTATAAGAAATTTGACATCCTTACAACATATGTATTGCTCAGAGGGGGATCAGGAGGTGAATTTTCAGAGAAAATGTTAATTATTTGCTTGGTTTTTGGTGAATTGCATGGTCAAAAAACTGCGGACGAACCTCAGTCCACTCCAAAAATGGCATGCAGCTCCTCAGCTAGAGAGCCAAAGGTAAAATGCACCTTCGCCATCAAAGCAAGATGGTGTCCCACTCGAAAACGTTTTAATCATCACGGACGTTCTTTTTTTCTTGGAGGTTCGTCTAAAAATATAATTTCGGTTCCTATTTGACAAAGGATGGACAGAAACTCAAAACAAACATATTATCGTGTTGCTAGATCTTAGTTGATTACGACTCAGAACAATATCACCAATAACGTTTCATGGGCTACGATCTTTATTAGAAAATAGCGGAAGCACGTCCGTGACGAAAACTGAGTATAATTTTGCATGAAAGAATATTACGTCCCATGTACAGCCAGCAGACGTACAATTTTTGCAGGATATGTTCATTAGGTGGAACACCAAATTTTCGTATACGTTACAGTTGGGACAACAAAGTAGAATTTGCAGCAGCGATAGAAATAAAAGCATCACGGACGTTCGTCTGTATAGGACTTTGATATTTCAATTGTTCTCTGTAATTTTATACGTGCTCATAAAGTTCTTATAATTTTGTGGTACATAACCATGATATGTCAGATCCAGAACATGGTCAGATATTAGATGCCACGTACCATTTAAAATGCACATCACTAGTTTGAAAAACAAAAATTATTGTGAAAATAGCGTTTTTACCGTATTTTTACGCTTTAAGTCCTTGTGAAATGAAAAATATCAGGCAAAAGTCAACCAAACCATATATTTCCTGAAAGGAAATTTACCAATCTTTGAGATGGCATGAAAAAATCTGGTTTCTTAGATCATCCTGGCGTGTTCTAAGGGAAAGAATGTCATAAGGTACGAAAATTGGCAATTGTACATCGTTCAAAATTCTCACCCATATATATATATATTTTTCTTTTTTCTTCTTTTTTTTTGGGGGGGGGGAGGTATTTCAAAATGATTTCATCAAGTAGAAAAAGCAAATTAATAACTTTCAGTGACATTGCATTGGAAACCTTCTCTGACATCTGAGCAGATCTTTTGTTTTCCTAAAAAATATATATATAAAAACAAGAACCAGAGACCAAACTCCTTGCATTACCGGTACTGCAAAACCAGAAATATTCACAGCAAGAAATGTTTGCGAATTGAACTGACAAGCTTTTTCATGGCATAAAGTTTTCCATGAATTGCCACTGGCATTTAGAGCATTTATTTTGTAGGCACCAACTTTTTGGTGCATTTTAATTATGTAACTCTTGGCCCCTTGTAAAATTCATGAAATATTCATGTGTTCTAAAACTGTGGTTTTACAGTATCACTTTTTAGAGATATGATTTAGCACTTATAAATATAATTAGTTAAAGGTGTAGTTGCAATTGTTTCTTAGTGATTGTTACCTTTTTTATATTAAGTTGGCTGAGAGAAAGTTTGTATGTTACCCATGGTCCTGTCAGTGATTAAGTTCTCCCTGCAATTGCTAAATTTATTGAAAGAGCTTTGTGGTGGTGCTGTTCCCTCATTTGTCACATCACAGAGATTGGGATAAATGTAAGTAACAAACACTCTTACTTACCGACAAATCAAAGCAAAAGCAAAAACAAAGCAAACAATCTTTCCTCAACTAAGAAACAGCATAAAGTCACAAAATGCTGCTTATATATTTTTTAAATCAGGCAACCTGAATGTAGCGTGATATACATGACAACCCCATTTCACTGTCACCTGTAATGTATTGTTTTCTCATTGGACTCTGTTATTTTTCCCATTCATATCGAGCTTCAGTTCTTAACCTGTTGAAGAGTACCCCCAAGAATTCTCGGACTGGGGTAAATGGAAAATTGAGTGTTACAGGAAAATCAGTCCATCTTCAGTGGGTTAAATATGCCCATCCTGTGGTACATGAATTACTGCAAGAGAATGTGCAAATTTTGTGATGGATGATTCAGTGGCTGTAACAATAAACCTGAGGGAATAAAGTCCTCAATATGAGGTTTATCATTTTTTAAAGGCAGTTATGTTTTTAACACAATAAATAGATTTATTCTTTCTTATGCTTGTTGTTAAGATCGTGAATTATATTTTTTGGTATAGATACTTTATGGTTAATTATACCACAAACAAACTAAGCATTACATGTTTTGACACAAATCATATGTAAATGTGCATGCTGCCTTTAAGAATTTATACAGGAAACACACATCAAATCAAAGAAAGCTTTCTATTTTCAGTGCCAAATAGGGAAATGGTTCAAGCAGTCTGGTGACAGTTAATGCAGTCTAGATCAGAAGCAACCTTCTTTTTTGTTCCTTCATGTCTTAACATGAATGTTTTCTTTTTCTTTTCTTTTCTTTTTTGGGGGGAGGGGGGATTATTTTCTTCTAAAGGGAGAAACGTTTCAATCATAAATTACCAACCTTAACATCAATCTTGCTTTGAAAGATTGTGTCTCTCCCTACTTAATGTAAAGTGGTGGGAATTAAGCTGCAAAGTCCTCAAATGAGGGAGTTTTGAAGTCTTTTGTTTTCTCAAGTTCCCCCCACCACTATACCATCACCATCAAAATTAACAACAACAACAACAGCAACTACAAAGCAGAGAAACTCCTCGGGCATGTTTTAATGAGAGCTTTCAAGACTAATGCCTCAAAGTGTAGCTTTAGGGAAGAGAGATGCAAAATTCAGTGCTGAATCTTTCTTGAGTATACGTGTTGATTTTTTTTCTTCATCTTGGTTGTGTGCGGGGTAAAGTGATGCCACCTACCGCAGTAGCATCCTTATTCATCCTCCAAGATTATGCAGAGTAGAAATTGACGTAATTGGAATTGACACGGCGTATCTTCTGTCAGGTGCAGAAATGGTGTTGACCCCCGTTGACTTTTATAAAACACCTCGGAGCTGGGGAGAATTTTGTGGAGAAAAGCATTCTCCTGATAGTTCATCATGCTGTAGTGAGATGGATCACTATGTTTTATGCTGTTTATCTCTTACTGTCATTAGGCAGAATACAGGAAAGAAATATCCAGCTCACTTTGTTATTTTTGTTTTTATTGTTATCATTATCATGTAGTAGTAACCATGGAAATTAAGCACTTGAGGAGAGGTAGGTGTAGATTCTGCCAGAATCAGTCAGAATTGAGACCTTTCAGATTATGTAGCTGCAAGATTTTTTGTTCTCTTCCATTGCAAATGAAGCAAGTGATATTTCAACAACAACTTCCAAAGCAAACTCACCCAAATTCAAAAGAAGAAATTATTATTTGTTTTGGGTGTTTTTTGTTTTTGTTTTATTGTCTCAATGCCTAGATTCTGTTTACTTGAGAGGGCTGCCGACAGTCAAGTGTTTTTTTTTAGCTCTGTGCTTGAAGTATCTTGTGGTGTGAAAAGTCAAAACTTTAGAATATTAAAGAAATGTTCCATATGATCTGTCCCTTTCCTCTTCAAAAATTGATATGCAATGGTATTTACAGCAATTCTTTTGTTGTTGTTGTTGTTGTTGGGGAAAGGGTGGAAGTTGCACAAATCCTTTGGATGCTACTCCACTGTGAAAAAAATGTGCAGCAGTCAAGCCATTTGTCTCTTGGTCTGAAATAGAATGATTGTCTCATTTCAAGGCTATACATGAGTTACCATGGAAATAGGTATATATGACAGATAATAGGAATGGGTTGGAAACAGCTTGAAATAGAGAGAGAGAGAGAGAGAGAGAGAGAGTGAATATGTGTGTATGTGTGTGTGTGTGTGGGGGGGGGGGGAGAGGGAGTATTACCAATAATGTAAAAGATGCTGTTACATTTGTGTTTACACAATTCACCCAACCACTGGCATATATTCAGGTTTTACATGTACATTGCTCTCACCAGATACTGTCTTATATTCATTGTAGTAATTATCATTACCCAATGCACTTAAGAATGTATCTGTGTTAAGAGGCATAACTCTTCAATGACCTAAACTGGAACAGTAACTTATTCACTGTTTATTCTCTTTACCAGAGTGCGGGTAGAATTCTTTGTGGATGAGAAATCGTTCAAGGAGCGTCTTCAGCTATACTTCATCAAGAACCAGAGATCTAGTAAGTTTCAGTCATCTGTGTACATTTTTGTGTTATTCATACCATGCACATTGCATGTATTTCTTTTCTTCTTCTTTTTCCACTCCTTTATTTTCTTCTTGTTTCTTATGTCACAATTTTCAATGATGTTATTATCATCAACATTAATATAATCACTATCTTTCCATTTGCATTGTCACATATGAAGAGAGATAATATGTAGAAAGAACAAAGTCAAGTTTATAATCTGTATTTCATAACAATGTTTTTTGTGCAGTCAACAGAGCAAGCACAAGATATGTTGTGCACACCATGTTATAGCTGAAGGTTAGAGCAAGTCTCTAAAATGAAACACAAAAGTGTTGCAAAGAGATGCCAGTATCTAACTTTTGAAGTAACATTTGAGATAGACTGAAAAATGTTTAAAACTCTGTTTTGTGAATATGAAACTGCAAAGATCACAGCTTTTAAACAAAGACACAAGTAGAGTCAGTACAGGATTTTGATGAATGTAGGCAGTCACATTACCAAATTCACACCTGCAAAATAGGAGTAATTATGTCACAGTGATCCAAAGTAAAACACCTGCAGTATTTCTAACAACCAATTCACACTTCATTCGTACAGTTCATGTATCAATATGACCATGTGACTACCCTCTGTAGTTGCCCATGCAACACAATAAGCCATATATCACACTTATTTTATTGTTTAATCAGGATTTTTGTTTAGCAAAATGTAAATCTTACAAACAGTTTGCCAATTATTTAAAGAGTCAACATTTCAGACACCGTTGCAACTTAATGAAATGCATTGATGTCCAACTCCCCAGTGGCAAATTCCATTTTAGTTGTCTCTTCATGACCATGTTAGAAAAGTGTAGTTTACAAGTAAATTCACCAAGACCAAGACATATTCTTTGAATGTGCATTGGGTTGTCATCTATTTCATCTCCACTTCACTGCAGGTTTGCGCATCCGCCTCTTCAACTTTTCCATCAAATTGTTGTCATGCCTCCTCTATGTTATCCGGGCCAACATGGACTTGCAGCCACGCACTGCCACGTGGTAAGCAAACACTTCCTGATTCCACAAACTTATATCTGTTGATTGCAGTTTGCATCAATATCAACATTGTCAGATTTCACAAACCCCACTTTTACAAGATTTGATAACAAACTCCTCTTTCACAACATTTGATAAGAAACTCCACTTTTATAACATTTGATAAGAAACTTCATTTTTACAGCATTTGATAGTTGAAAATCATACTCTTCTCATTCCTGTAACTCCCTTTGTTTTATTTTGCAGTTAACCCTTCAAATCTAATTAGTAACATTTTGCACCTAAAACTTTGATCTTGAGGAGAAGTTTAATGTCTCATGTACTTGCTTGTCTAGGAAAGCTGGATCCCGAGGACAAATCTTTAATTTTTAAAGCAACACCTTCACTTTTCTAGTCAACATTCGACATTTGATTGGGAGGGGGGCAAAAATATTTTTTGCTGCCACTTCCAGGTTTAACTCTTTATGTGCCATGGCAGAGACCCCCTTGGTGCCACATTATTCTGGGGCACCAACATAGTCATCCTTTTGAAAAACTTTTTGTTTTTCATGTATATGTAACTTTTATAAATCTTATGTTAAGCTGGACATGTAATGAGCACAGTTGTAGAGAAAATGCCAAGCTTTGCTTTGATGTAAATTGTATGAAAATTGTATGATTGTTTTTCTTTCAAATGACCAGTAGCTACATTGTTGTTAAGGCATGACTTTTGCACACAAAACAGTGGAATCTTAGAGTAAAACACGCAAATCCAGTAGTGCACACTGCTTGCTCATCAATCACCACATAAAAGCAAGCTGTATGTGAGAGGAACAGAATCACAAGAAACACTTTCATTGTCCTGTGGCATTTGGCGATTTATCGATCAGTTTGGGCGGGTTTGTGCGTTTGAGCAGAATATGCGAAGTTGGCACGCCGTCGACTGAGTCGGATGTGCGAACGTGGCACATAACGAGTTAATCAACTGACCAGCAAAAAAATATGAATTAAAAATGCCCCCATGCCATTTCTCATGCCACTTCCGGGTTTCATCAGCTGACAAGCAAGAAAGAAAAAAAATTGCTTCAACACAATTTTCTGGTGCCAATACAATCAAAAATAAAAGAGGGGCACATGAGCCCCCGTGCATTTTCTTTTCTTTTCTTTTCTTTTCTTTTAAGAAAAATTAAAGGTGGCGCGAGCCCGGTGCACCCCCTCCTCCATCCACCACTGTGTAGGGCTATAGTATGATAGTTACAATGTTTATTGTTATGTGTTTGTTTGTGTTTTCACATTGGATTTTCCACAACCCTGTCATATGAAGCAGAGTGTTCTGTGTAATGCATCTCTTCCTACACATTTTGTTTATATTCTTCTTTTTTTCATTCAATAATAAGCATTATTTTCATTATCTGTTATTGTTACTATTAGCATTACTTGAAGTGATGATTGTCCTTAATAAAGATCCAAAAAGTGAACACATGTCAAAACATAGTTTCCAGTTGCATTTGGAGCTGTGCTACATAGACAGAGAGAAGATCATAAGGTATTTTCAGGAGCATTTACTAGAAAATGTGTTTGCTCATTTTTTGTTTGTTTGTGTGTTTGTTTGTTTGTTTTGGTTTTGTTTGTTTTGGGTTTTTTTTAGGGGAGGGGGGCAAATTTGTGCAACCAACATCTAGATGCAGCATTTAAGCCTCTGAATTTTGATTTCTGGAAAAATTGAAATGTCTGAGTGTACTATGTAACCCCTATACATTGCGGGGTTTGTCGGCAATAGCTTTGACAGATATTCCAGAAATGACTTTTCCACATAATGTTTGTACATTCAGCAGTTTGATATGTGGATCGTTTTGGCTTTTTTTTTTTTTTTTTGGTTTGAAGAGGAAATATTTTTCTTAAGCATTTCAGAATATGGCTTGTATTACAAGAATATCATCTGTGCACATTTTTTACTCACTTTGGCACCTCTGTTTTCAGATTTAATGAGAAAGCCAGAAATGCCCTTATCACTGTTGAAAATTATCATGACATGATCTTTGGTGCCGCAGGATTCTCAGAATTAGACAAGAAAAGCAGAATAAAGGGGTACAGATGGGAATACAAAACACAACAGATCAATGAAGATCAAAAGGAAAATGTAATATCTGCTTGAATGATCAGTGTACTCTTGAATGTGTTGCTCTAGAGGTCATCAGAACATGTTAGCTCTAACGTGCATGTACTATACACATCATGCGCAAGCTGGCTTTGATAACTGCTAGTATTTTGTGCCTGAATATTTACCAAGTCATCTCCCATTCAAAATACCTCCCCCTCCCCCCACTTTTGGGCTTGCAAGCCTCCTCTAGAGTGCCTCAAAAGATAATTTAGTACAATTTCAAGATGCATGAGTGGCCATGGACTTGTCATGCCTAATTTGGGTCAGAAAAGAGGATGGTTAGATGTCGTCCACGATGGCAGGTTTCCTGTTGTAACGAGGAAAGCCTCTCCATTTGAAAATTTCCCTACTTGAGTACTGTGGTTAACCCAATAGAAGCACATGCATGCAGTTTGATGAATGTGATGATCTCAGAGCTGTCTACTTCTGTTTGTGAAACAAGCACGGCTTACCTGCTATTGGATAGTACTCGTAATTATGCATTTGCAAACATATTTATCACTTGGTATTACTACACAGTAAATGAGGCTGAAAAGCTTTTGCCAAGTCAATTCTAAGCCCTTGATGAAAATACCTCTTGCATTTTCTTGTCTTTCTTTGTTCGGTTCTGCAATTAAAAAGTGCAATGAATAAAGAATTGGTCAAATTCAAATTCACAAGTAAGGCTTATTCAATACACGATGTCAACTTTCATCTGTGCTGTGAATTATAGAACATTGAAACCAAAGAAGATATTTGATCTGAAGTAATTATTCAGAAATATAGACCCTTCCACAGCCTCACTGTAATTAGTTGTCACATCATCATCACAGAAAGCTCTGTGGTGAGATCTCACATTTTTATGTGCCTTTTTTAGAGTGCCTCTACCCCTTTAAACCCTTTTAAGACTAGTCCCAAAATGGGAAATGCATGTCAAAGCAAAATCCTCTCATCCTAAAAAAAAAAAGTGGATAAAATTGGTTAAGGGTAAAAAGACAAGGGTGTATATTTTCACTTTTCTCGCATGATAAAAGAACTCTTAGTTTGCCTCTGTATTTATATTTTCTGTATATTGTTCTATGCATTTTATTATATGACACCATACACTGTAGTCTTCTCACACAGCAGTGACTGTGCAGATACTTTAAAAAGACATAACTTTAAAACGGATTGTCAAATTTTTCCCAAACTTTCACTGATGTGTTCTACTAATACTGATGCATTTACACAATCCACATGTATACCCTTTTTAGAATGCCTCTAGCTACACAGAAGTATGAAACATGGTGAAAGGTTGATCTCTTGTTACATGTTTGGCTTTAGATTTTCATGACCACATTCTCAATATGTCAGTTATGTTCATCAAGAGTTCAACAATGATCATGACATACATGTAGGATAGGCCAAGACTGCATCTGTCTCAAGATAGTGGTGCCAATTTGATGAGTCAAAATTAAAGTTATTCAACTGAAATATCTCCCCTCCCCCAACAATCCTTGAAAATGTCTCAGAGACACGCTGCATTCAACCTCACCACCGTTGGTGCTGTGGAGGAAGATGTCAACAGATTTCGAGAACGTTTTCGTTCCACTGGGAGGATTTGAGGGCTATTGCGAGCTAGGATGGTGGAATAGCAGATGGGGCGCGTGTTCCGTAGAAGAAAACAGGATGCGATCAGATTGCACAATGCAAATTGATTCCGCTCGTAGCTGGAAATTGCAAAATTGGGCGGCCGTTCTCATGGGAGAAGGAGTATGAAAGCCGTCATATTCTCTTTCCTGCCCTATTTTTCCCTTCTACTTCCATCCATCCCATCCTCCCGTCTTTCTCAGTTTTTGTCTTTCTTTGTTTGGTTTTGTTTTGTTTGTTTTTTTTATCACACACACACACACACACACACACACACATACACATACACATACAGAGGAACACATTCTCTCTCTCTCCATCTGTCTCTTTCTCTTCTGAATCTCAACTTCTCTTTCTCTCTCTTTCTGGCTTCTCCTGTAATCCTCTGTAAGGAACAATAATCATCGCCAGCTTACCGATCTAACCCATAATCCCCGTTCTTTCTCTCTTTCTCTCTCTTTCTGCACTGCCTATCATTATTGCTGTCAAATGATGAATGATAAAGAGGCACATTACCTGTTTTAATGAGTCGTGTACATGAAATTGAGCCAAAATGTTATGAAAAATGAACATAATTACAAAATTGAAAAAGATGGGACTGAAGTGCTATTAATTTTTTTTTTTATGTCGCTAATAACATGAATCATTAATTTTCCAATTTTAAGATACACAAATCAAATAATGTGCACTCCCATATTCTTTGCCCTGTGGGAAAAAAAAAAATATCATTTAAGTTGGTTGACAAATGAGACTTCTGCTGTTTAAACAATTTTTAAAGTTGCACTCTCTGTATCTGCACGCGCACTTCATAAGTGTCGGAACGCATAGAAGATGGTATTATTTTGCTGTTGTGAGAGGATTGGTAAAACAGCCCAATAGCTTCAGCTGAGTTGGTTTCATCGTCATGGTGATCATCTCTAGCAATGAATCTTACGTGGTGAGATGCGGTGGAAACGAGATGGAGCAGAATTCCATGGAGGAGCAGTCTAAGGCAATAATGATAATAAAAATATATATATATTTTAGTGGTTCCGACAATCCATCTTTTACAGAGCACAAAGAGGAAAAAAGTAAAACTTGCTTTAAAAGCATACGACAATAAACCTTGACCTGGTGGCATAATTTGGTTTAAAGAAAATACAAGACACAACCCAGAAAAATGCAATAAAGTCTCTTTCAATCTCACTTAGTAAAGACCAGAAAAATGTCATTCCTCCTCAGACATTTTATATCTCTCTGACCAAAGAGACCGCACGCTTGCAAAGGTCATTTTCTTTTTCCCCATTGTTTAGGGTCCCAATATCAAAGGATTTGATCACATTTGTGGCCAATTTACCTGCTGATGTTTTCTTCATTTCAGGCTCATGTAGGTAGACTTTGTAGGCAAGTTTAAATGTTTTGGTTTTCTTCATAATATTCATCAGATATGAAAAATGTTAGAAAGTGCCGAAATATAGCATGCAACTTTAGTCCTTTAGACAGCATACCATAAGATTTGCACAATCAACATTCCCTATCTCTGTATGTATGTATCTATGTATGTATAGTATATTATATAGTGAAAAAGATGTAGGTGTATGTATTTTTTTCCCAATTCAAGAGCCAGTAAAGATCCCAGGTGGGGATTGTTCTCGATTTTGTTTTTCTTCTGCTTTTCTTTTTTTTTGATGAAAAACAGTTGCCACAGGTGCCATGGCTGGATTAATAGGATGCCTGTAGTGTTGATCTGCTCATTTATACAAACAGATGATGCATGTCATCAGTTACTGGTGCAAATCCTCTGCCACAGAAACCATGCCTAGTTACCATGTCTTCTTCTTCTGTTATAGCCATATATTAGAGAGCTTGAGAGAGAAAAACAGAATGCAGCAGTGTTCAGAGGAACAATCCAAAGTTCATTGGATCAGATATGAGTTAACCCATTGGCAACTGAACCATCCGAAACCACCTATCAGATTACTCCCTAAAACGCTCTAAAACGCCTGTCCATTTTTTGATACTTTTATGCTGTACTGTATTTATTGTTTGCATATATAATATATAATTACGTAATTTGAGAGAAGTCAAAGGTCAACCAAAACATGTCAGAATTTTTCTGTGATACCCAGGTCTCTTGGTAAATTCTTAATATGCTTTCAAATAAACATAACTTATAATAGACAATAATAAACATCCAGCAATCTAGTGTATCTTGCATAATGTAGGAAGTTGTCAAAATAAGAGTAATATTGTTCTACATTCTAGGGAACAATAGGCCATTATGTACTGAATCTTCGGTTGCTGAAGGGTTAATCAAATGTGTGGCATGACTGCAGAAGCATTTATAAGTGGTTATTTCTAAGACTGGAGAGTACAAATATTAACAGATCACATCAAAAGCATGTAATAATTTGAGATTCTGATATTTTTTTCCACATTTCTTGCTACTTTTACAGCTTTGGCTGCACTCCTCGCATTCAACCAAACCAGACATCAGATGACACGTGGTGAGTAATGGTTGTTGTCAAAGTCCATTTTAGTGTCATTAATTCAGATAGATGTTTCCATCACAGTGTCACACCTTCAAACATTGCTACTCTTCAGACCCTTGCAACTTCTTCAAGCTTCATACATCAGAATTTCTATTTGAAATTTCTACATGAAACTAAAGGTCCTGTTTACCATTGGTAGCAGTGATTTAAAAAAAAATGTTTAAAGATACCACATTTGATGCTTATGTATAGGTCAGTTGTATCACAAAACATCCTACCGTCTAAGAAATTTGCAATAAAACCTGAAACATAAGGAGATATCACTATTTTCCTCAATAAACCGTAACTGTAGATGTTTTAGTGTGGACAATTTTGTATTATCACTATTGTTCACATTTTGTATATTTAACAATACTTAACATTGATTATGCTGATTCATTTTTTATCTCTTCGTTTTTTTTTGGGTTTTTTTAATCCCCAACTGATATTTCAGAACTATCTTGAAGCACTATTGCTGGGGTTTTTATATGCGACCCTGCACCTCAAAACAAACAAAAAGTCGCCAGATATGAATTTTTAGTTAAGACCATATTTTGAAAGAGCAGACTCTAAGCTTTAAAATGATGTATAACTCAAATCATATGGACTCTCCTAACCTATTTAAATATGGGAAAGAAAGCACAAACTCAGGAAAAGTGTGAACTGAGAAAAGAGGCTCTGAAGTACAGTGTCTATTCAAGCGCTTAATCTTTACCAAACCGTGTTGGCTGTGCGATGAATGGGAAAAAAACAGGAAGTAAACCACCAGAGTAACAACTATGAAGGGATTATGAGATTAAACTGAAATTAAGCATGCCTCATCAACACATTCTGTCCATAATTAATGTCAACTTTCAAAGCAGTAGCACTATCCTTTTGAAAGTTATTAGAGTTGAAAGTGAAGAGTGTGGACAAGGTTTTTCAGAAATGAAAAAGGGATTCTAAAGACACACCTAATCACACTATTCTACCAAAAATGTTCGAGATAAACTGCTAAAAAACACACTTTCCTGCCCGTTTTGTGATACCAAATTTTAGCATGATGTAAAAGAAGACCCGTTCTTTCAGAAAATATGAAAAAGTCAAGTTCGGCTAGGTTGACCCATTTCACTTATTTTCAGTCCTCACGCAAAATCAGTGTGTGCGACTTTATGTTCGTTTTGAGGTGCACGGTCACATATCATTGCAAAGGGTAGATTATGCCTTTAATTGTATGCAATTAATTTTGTCAACACTTCTGTGATATGTTTTTTTGTGCCTGCAGTTCATCTCCTTCATCACCAGTCTCTGGAGGAATCGACTGGTAAGATGAAATTTTTTTAAATCTCATTAATCTCATTGAAAGATTGAAAGAAGCACATTGCTTTTTAGATAAGGTGTGATCGCCTTTTTCTTTAATGAAGTTAGATGCAAGACAAGCCCAGTGGTGCCTCCAGGGGTGTAGAGCAGGTGAGAAATACATACAATTACCTGATGTTGGGAATTGGATGAATTTCATGTCACTCAACACTGGAAGGAGTATCGTGTTATCAGTGCATGCTAAAGATGAATGAAAGAAATAAACCTGAACAAATTTGTGATGTTCATGTTACATTCTGTTTCAGCTGAGATGCTAGAAGGAAAGAGACTATTCAATGTTGTTTGTCCCGACCCCCCCCCCCCACCCCCCACACACACACACCTACACCTACACCTACCTGGTCCAATTGGTCAGTGCTCTGAAAATAATCTTGATGTATGTAATGCATAAGCTTCAACAGTGAAACTCTATACAAAATCAGTCTTTCCCAAAAATAGTTCTTTATGAAGTTTTGATTAAAGTGAAAAGTCTTTGCAATCCTCGGCATAGAGTGAGTATGCAACAAAAGAGGTGCAGTATTTGCCATCTGAAATAAAAATAAAGATCTTTAAAGTATTTATTGTTTATGAAAGTTACAAATTCTTTAAAACTTGTAATCAGGTTTGTGGGAGCATGTGTCCTTCAATTCAGTGTATTAAATGTGTTTAAGTGTGGTGCAAATAGCCTCTTTCATCACCAGTACCTTTCTCAAAATTTCTTGCATTTTGGGCATTTTCATTCGGTACAATATTTATGAAATTCTAACATGGTATTGAATATCAAGATATCAAGATATCGTAATGATGGAGGTACATATGGAATGAAAATAATTGAATGCTAAGCTATCACTTTCAGCTAAAACAAAAAAAAAAAAACCCCTCAGTCTGACACTCAAAGCCTCCAAAATCCTTGTTAAAAGGCAAACTTTTTCAGTGAAATAACAGATTGGTAAAGTGGTAAAGATAAAGAATACAGCATGCCATAACTATATAAATTACTTTTGTATTATAATGTAGCATTCTAGATGCATTTCTTTTTTAGTTTTCTTTATCATATGTTTATCTTAGGTTGTGTGTAAATCATGAATATATTTCCCTGAATTGATTACTTACTTACACAGGATTTTACCTCTTAAATCATTGTACTTCAACATCTGAACAATTATTCTATTTGTGGGAGCATGTGTCTTCACCAATTTTCTCATTAGTTTTTCATGTAGCGAGGAAGCTTGATCTGTGCAATGTCAAGATTTCAGTTATAGGGCTTTCAAATCCATGCATTCCATATGATGCGCCAGGGGCCTCATAAATCTTGGACAAATGCAATGTATTTCTGGTGCTATGATTTCCCAGCAAGTAAGATTGCAATTGTGAACACTCATATACCGCTCGATCTGTGATCGTTATTGCTCTCCTTCTGGACAGGCGACCAGTCGTTTGTTGTCATTTACGAGTACGTGGTCAAACACATCAATCTTAGACAAAGTGCACAGGCAGATATTCGGCATGCTTTTGCAGGGCCGTGTATGCCAAATAAATTTTGCTCTTGGCTGAGGCTGAGGGAAGTGTTGGGGGGAAGGGAGGGGGAGGGTATGGGAGTCAAGGGGATTATGTATTCAAGACCCCCCCCCCCCCCCATGATCTCTCTATTTGTGTGAAGATAAGACTACGGTATGTCAATAATGAAGAGAGATTGTCTTTAGGCTATGAGTCAATAGGATAAACTCATCCTTCAAATCTAGTGGTAGGGCCCCCTCCAATATTAGCATAAATGCAGTTCAGAGATCTTTATTATGTTAGAACAAACCCAAATGGGAATGTCTTATCCCATTCAGTATTGTTTTACAGAGGAATATGGTCATTGCTATGTCATCAAGCATTAAAGTTGTGATTAATCATGACACACCTTTAGAGATGGTTTAGCTACCACGTTTTAGAGTCAACAGTTCTTTTTGCATCCATTCAGCAATCTAACAGTCATCTTTAAAGGTACAAAAGAAACATTTCAGAAGACTACTGTTGTGGCCATACCACCTAGAACATTTCATTGTGAAATATTCCACATTGATATCTAATCCAGTTTGTTCTGTTCTTTGGTTTTAAAGTACTTTTACAATGTCCTCTTCCTATTTGTCACTCATGTGGATACATGGTAAGCATATGCCAGTGAGTCTTCATTTCCTTGTACATTCATTTCATACTGCATAAATCAGTTTCCATCAACATTATCAGTTCCATCAATATCTCCATATTATAGAGGTCTGTTTAAGGTTTATTTTTACATACCAACTACTATGCAGGCAATGCAAGGGGTATGGTCCTGTTTGTCATCATCTGAATGAAGAATGCATGGTATTATTAAAAAAAAAAGATAATTCACATGCTGAAAAATGTTGGTCATGAGTGGAGATGCAGTGGTACTTGAGGGTATTTACAAAGGGACAACATCCACAAGTAAAAGCTGAGTGCATGTTGTGCAACATTGTGAATACCCAGGAGTGGTACCATTGATTCTTGCCCTTCCCCCTTCTCTGATGTTTATTTCCTTTTCCAAAGGAATGTTACATATATGACTTTTTGCCATCCACTGCTTTGCTGCATAGCAGAGTGTTCCTCTGTGACAGTTGTGGACTGAATAATGTGACAATGAAAAGTGACACCAAGCCTGTTGAGACACTGTGAATAAGAATGCTAGAACATTTCTAACCCTGGATGGTCTCAAATGTCAAGTGTCTGGAATTACCTGAACCCTGGATGGTTGACATGCGAGGCCTGACATGTATTGATTCCAAAGACACCGCATTGACTGCATAGGAATAATCGATAGAAACAGAGTTGTCTCTTTGTAGCACTATACAAGTGTGTCACTTTTTGCACCCTGTTGGCACTTTGGAGAGAGAGAGAGATAGAGCTGAGCAGTAGTCCATTATCTCTAAAGACTCAGTGCTTTACTTGAGCAACATGTGTAGAAAAGGAGTGTATCATTGTACTCTTTGAAATATCCCATTGTAAGTAAGTACTATAAGTGGGAACAAAAAAAAGTAAAATAAAAGAAGGAAAATATGTTTAACATATTGCCCACCTGAGGTAAATCTTCCACTTGATAAAAGTTTCATGACACAACATTTTATTGTGAGTCTTTGATTCTGAATTATTTACATAATGGAAGGACCTTGCAATTCTATATTGTAAGCAATTTAAGAGCTGTTTTCACCTTGTCTACACATCCAAGCATGTATGTCAGCAAATAAGAATGATAGAGCATGTAGGGTGTATGCTTGACTATTCTGCACAATACAGTGTACTGTATACGCCGAATATTTCACGAGGTTTTTATTTTCGCTAATTTTGCAAGTCATGTGGTATTCGCGAAATTAAAGGCACGCGAAAATATTGACTCTGATCCCAATGTGAATGTGACGTATACGTGTGTACATTTCCCCGTTCAGAACAGGACTCACAGATCGCAAATTTATCCACTCGCGAAATTGTCGGGAATTTCCGATTCGCGAAAATGTAGACTTGCAAAATATATGGCGTATACAGTACCTCTCCAGGCTAGATAACAGATATTGGATGTGCTTACACTGCTTATTTTTATAAAGGAAGTATTTCCACTTTGATGGATAGTTGAGACTATACTTGAGTGCATCTCAGTGGTTTTTCATGAATGCGGTCATCTTTTAAGATGTGAAGACACTACATGTTGGAATATGCATTTGATCCACTGTGATAAGAATATTCTTTTTGTATATTCTCTATTAAATGTAGTCCTCTTTTTGAAATGTGAGCACACTACATTCCAGAATAAACATGGTATAGTGTATCATGTTGAGGTGGTCTTTGAGATGGTCATGTTTCTGACATGTGAACACACCACACTGTTAAACATATTACTGTTTGATACAATTGTGATATGTGTATAAGGTGTATTTTGAACTTACAGGGATCATCTTTCTGAGATCTGAACATACCAAATTCCAAACTTGAATAATCACACACAATGTGGTAAAGTGTATACCGGTAGCTATAAAAGTGGTGGTTTGCAATATGTGACTCTGCATCACAAAACGCACAGAAAGTCGGCAGACATGAAATTTTAGTTAAGAGAATAATCTACAAGAGCAGACTTTAAGCTTTAAAATGATGTATAACTCAAATCAAATGGACTCTCCTAACCTATCTAAATATTGGAAAGAAAACACACACTCAGGAAAAGTGTGAACTGAGAAAAGAGGCTCTGAAGTGCAGTGTCTATTCATGCGCTAAATCTTTACCAAGCCACGCTGGCTGTTCAACGAATGGGACAAAAAACAGGATATAAACCACCAGAGTAACAACAATGTAGGGATTATCAGATTAAACTGAAATTGAGCATGCCTAATTAACGCATGTTTTTCATAATTGATGCTAACTTTCAAAGCAGTAGCATCATCCTTTCAAAAGTTATTAGAGTTGAAAGTGAAGAGTGTGTACAAGGTTTTTAAGAAATGAAGAGGGGACTCTAAAAACACACCTAATCACACTATTCTACCAAAAAATGTTCAAGATAAACTGCTAAAAAACACACTTCCCTGCCCGTTTTATGATCCCAAATTTTAGCAAAATGTAGAAGAGGACTTGCTCATTCTGAAAATATGAAGAAGTCAAGATCGGTTAGGTTGACCCATTTCACCTATTTTCAGTCCTCACACAAAATCAGTGTGTGCGACTTTTTGTTCGTTTTGTGATGCACGGTCACATATGGTCATCTTATTGAGATGTGAACATACCAAATTTATGAATGCACCCTATGAGACACACTGTGGAAAGTACACATTGTAGGTGTATTATAAAACATGGTGTGTTTCCATAGTCTGCTGCTAGAGGGATGAGATCCCGCTGTGTGATCACTGTGCTGCAAGTATAAACTGCAACATTTGATCTCATACGGTAATGAGCTTGCCAAGCTTGAGTGCCCACTGTCGATTGCTAACTCAACTTTCAGACCAGTTTGGTAGAGGTCTTATATTGTTAGTCATTGTCCATCATGACTAATTCACTTCTGGTCCATTAGTCATGGGTGGAAAGGCAAGTCTGATATTATTGTATTGCTTCCATCTTAAGAGCTTTTCTAAGTTACATCATTTTCTTCTTTTTTTTTATTTAAGATGTCATAAATTTTCCCTGTAAGATGACATATGTCATAATTGTACCTGTTTATTACTATTAAAAAAAATCTCAGTTGTGTGTGTGTGCACATTTATTCATATGCATTTATATGTGTGTGTTCACATCTCACATACAGTTGTTTATGTGATAATAAGTCTTACATACACTTATGCAAATTTTGTATGTATGCATGTAGGCCTAATTATCACAAACCCGATGAAGTCACCGAACACAGATTTTCTGACTCCAGTTATTACCCAATTTTCCAGATATTAAAGTTTTCAAGTAATGTGTAACTGCCCCCCCCCCCCCACTTTCCTTAGAACAACCTACCGTGATAATTGTAGTAAAGTTACCCACCAGACCAGCCCCCTTTGAGAAAATTCTCTTTGAAGCTGCAATCTAATCCAATAGGTCTCAAATAAGGTATGAAAAGATGACATGCCAAGTGATGCCAAATAGCATCAACATACTTTTAAAGAATAAAAAGAAAAATCCTGCCAGTTTTGAAAACATTTTTAATCTTTGACAATCAGACAGGTGGTAATTTGTTACTTTCTGTTTTGACAAGTACATATATATAAAAATGTTGTATTCTGCCGGTAAATTGTCTCATAATCCATATCACTGCAATTCCTTCTTACACTAGAATATCTACAACTTAAGTGGGATAACATATGGTGCTGAGTCTAATTCTATACACTTGGGATATGTATACGTATACAGTCTGTGTATGATTCTACTTCAAGTCTCAAGAGTATTTTTCCTTTTGACTACCAATATAGCATCTGATACTTGCTGTGAGAGATCATATTGCACTTACTTTACAGATGGTACTGATGGAATTACACCGGCCTGAATAGAGTACTGTTACGATATTTCCTTTGGGAGATAGTACCTTTAGCGAAAGTGAATTATTACGCACGAGTCCCCTTATTTCTTCAAATGCAGCGTATACTTCTTTTCATTCTATTCATTTCTTCTTCTTTTCTTTTTTTCATCAAGGACTCCTAATTTGATTTGCCGTTGCATCTGCAAAGTCAGTGTCCTTCAGTTGAATACACATCTCTCGTTATCTGCTGTTGAACACAGGCGGCTTTAGATTTCTTTTAGGGTGAATGGATTTTAGGTCTGAGGATCCTCCTTTTCTTTCTTGCCAGCTGCAAGATGCAATTAAATGTTTTGGATAAGCAGTTGAGATAGATCTCTTCACGATAATGTCCTTGAACAGCTAGAGAAGCAAGTAGCCGGAAGATGATCGGCACTTGCTTAACCCTTCACATGCCCGGGACTTTGGACATCGTGTATGAAGCTTTGCAGTTTTCTGTGCCCATCGACATTCAAAACCCACAAAGGGTTGAAATCTAAAAGCTGGAAGGGATCAAAGGAAAGTCCGTTCTGTTTTGGTGATGCAGTATTCTATATTCTTCATAAAATCATTTAGTTTCTCTCTGTCTTATAACTGAATCAGGTTTTTTTTTGGAAAGATTTAAAATCATAAGATTTTTTGTTTGTTTGTTTGTTTGTTTGTTTGTTTGTGTGTTTGTTTGTTTGTTTTTAACCGCACTCTCAATCTCTGGTCTATATTGTTCCATGTGTCATTCTTTGTAATTTTTCCACCATGATTTTTGGGTCAAATTCTGTCCAATATTGTTCATTTACCAGAGTAATTTATTCAATTGATGATAAAAGATTAAAACTCGGGACATAATAGGAATTTGAGTCAAAATTGTATCATTTTGCCAATATCTCACAGCGACATCTTTCTATTGTACAAAAGAAGGGCTGTTTCATGGCTAGAGTTATATCACTATCTCCAAAGAAAGAATGCACCCTGTATTGATATGGGGGGGGGGGGGTAGGGAGAGAAGATTAAGATATATAATGTGTGCAGAACTCCATTTACATGATCAAGAAATTTGAGCTGTACTTATACTGGTCCCGTGTGGGTTCATTGGCTGCTCTTGCCTATTTTTTTTCTCTATTTTGTTTTAAACTGCCTCAGTGATAATCCAATTCTAGAACTTGGAATTCTAATATCTTTTCCTTTAATCTCCCTGAAAGCCCTCGTCAAAGTATCGGTTGGCATACCAATCAACATGTACTATTGGACGTCTTCTTTGGTGATTTGTGCCACTTTCAGAATAAATGTGGAGAAGGAAATCATGGTGATGCAGGTTTCCTTCTCATGAACCAGAAACTGCTGTAATGTGTGGCACAGTTTGGGTGGATTTGTTGTGAGGTCGTCAGCCCTTCTTTCCACCCTTTTGAATTGTTCAACCATAGCTAATTACAAAGCGTGTCTCAAAGAGTAAGCCATAATCCCTGTGTAGTGTTGCAGTTGTGATTATCTTTCATGGAATTATTAGCAGTGAATGATATATATATATATATATTTTTTTTTTTTTGGGGGGGGGGAGAGGAGGAGGTGTTTTATTCACTGCATTTTGCATGCTTGTAATACCCAAAATAGGGATTGGACTCATATGTGAGTATTGATTATGACCTGCTCCCAAATGAGACCTTTATATTATGTCCTGTGTGGTGAAAAAAAAAATATGTAGAGGTTAAGGAATACCCACTTAACCCGTTAAGGACAAGTCCCTAGCATACTCGGGCAGGCGTCTGAGGGAAATGCGTGTTGTAGCAAAATAAGCCCATCCTCAACGGGATAAACACACTTCATTTTGTACTAAGGAACTGAACTAAGTGCCTCTCATATATATCAGGTAGTACAACCACCAAGCCACTCTCCTTAAAGGGATGGTACAGTATTGGTGGAGATGAGAATTGGGCTTTTAACTTTTTGCGAGATATAAAGAAAACACTTATGATATAGTACAGAGCATACCAATTAAATAGGAATTCAAAGTTTATTTGATGAAAATCGGGTTTGGAATGACTGAAACATCCAAAAACAAAGTAAAACAAAGCGATCGTAATAAAGTGTTGGTCCCACACTTTATTAGAATCGCTCCTTTTTGGATATCTTAGCCATTTCAAAACCAATTTTCATCAAATAAACGTTGAATTCCTCATAGAATTACATGCTCTTTCATATTTCATAGGAGGTTTTTCATTATCTCACCAAAAATGTTAGAAACCTGAAATTAGGTCTCAACCAAAACTGTACGATCCCTTTAAGTGGTCAGTGAAATTCACATTATTCTGTTTTGCAAGACCTAAGCATCTTTCTCAGAAGTTCACCCACCCCTGATGAAGTAGCAAGAGAAGTTCAATATGTTGGGAATCTCTTCAATAATGGCTACCCTGTCCTTGATTTTATGTGGTCCAGCGGTGAAGTAGTCAAGATAATGGCGTCTTGAGTGCCGACAGGCATGATTGCTCTCACTCAATCATGTTTGCGTTGAGTATGGACATGTCGTTATGTGATGCAGCCACGGAGCTGCAAAATGGGAATTGCGGGTCGCGCTGCAAGAGTATGTGAAGAAGATCAAAAAGTGATGCATGTTTCCTTTTAGCAAGTGCCATGCATTTTGCATTGCCTACAGTAGCAGTTTTGAATCTAGTCCATGTGATGTCCAGCAAACACATATACAGAATATGAAGGGTTCTTTTTTTTTTTGGGGGGGGGTTGCTAGGGTTTTTTCTTCTTCTGTAGTTCAGTGTAATGCCACAATAATGGAGTTTATTCTGCAGAATTTGTTGGCAGAACAAACTTTTTTTTCCATCTCACATTTGCCCGCGCTGCATGATCTATTATAATATGTTGATGGTATGATTAAGGAGGGTGCTGCCTAGAGTATTGACTGTATCATGAATGTTAGAGTAAGATTTGAAGAAATGTCAATCAGATACCATTACTAAAAATGATGCTCTTATTGCAGGGCCTCACACACTAACCCATTTTTTCTGCTGGTCTGACCTGTCCGTCAGACCAGTAGGTACCTAGTTTTTCCATTTTCTACTGGTCTATTCCTGACAAATATACTGATCCGACAGTGATTTTTGCTGGTCAGGGACCATCAGACAACATCAGACAAGTGCCAGTGTACAGCATTGCTTATTGGCAGTAAAGGAAAAGAAAAAATTAAAGCTTAATGTCAAATTGGGCCATAACTTTGTAGTTTGGTCAATCTGCAAGTAAGGACAATATACAGAAAATGATTTTTACAAATACCTATGTTTGCAAAACTATATGTGTATTAAAGGGTGCTTGATCTACAGGTTCCATGAGGCAAAGAAAACAATAAAACAAAAAAATATGTATTTTTTTTAATGAAACACTTATGATTTGTGAAAGTTCTTTTAAATGATTATAATTTCCACTCTACCACACAGTTTTTCTAGAAGCTGCCAGTGTTTCCTGCATCATTCTGAATTATTCAAACCAATGTTCATACACATATGTTTTGGAAAACTTGCACTCTAAGTGGAAAAAAGAAAATCTATGATTTTACAGATTTATGGTGTAGTCTAGTTCTGTACTCCTACTCTTTCAGACAAAATGTAGTGTCAGTGATATAACTTGGCATTTATTATAATGATTATGACATTTAAAAGTTATTGAACTCCAGAAGTGCATTGCTACTTTATTGAGCTCAATCAGTATAGAGCAGAATATTTCCTGGAATACACATTGATCATTACTTACATGTGTATGTATGCAACAGGAGTATGAAATGCACTCTTCAGGTTGAATTTTTTTTTTTCCATTTTTAGCATTCAGGTATTCTTGCCAGATAATAGATAATCTAGAAAGAAATGATAACAAGGAAACAATTCATGTTTACCCAAACAAGGCTTTTTTTTTCAGGATCAAACCAGATATGTCACAACCACCAAATGGCTCAAAATCAGATTATAAATATTTCTCCCTGAGCCAGTAGGCCCCTGGGATAAAGACTATTGATTGTTTGAATCTAGGCAGGAGTCCCCACAGGAGAAGGAGCTGTGTTATTGACCTACTATTGATTTAAGGTATATGGAAGGATGATTGCCCTACATTTTACTTCAAACATGCATCGGAAGTTTTCAAGATTGTGGTGTCAGGAATAAAAGTAATCTATTTCCTGTATTTTTCTTGAAATAACATGTTATTTTGAAGCTAAAGTGCTGTTTATTATTTAGTTGTATGATATTGTAGATAGGTCAAGGATCAGAATTTGGTTGTTGATCTGGAAAAGGATAAAGTGTTGTTATTGTGTGTAATTATTGGTCTTTCCCTTATGAGTGGACGATAGATAAAGAAATGAGAAAATAACACACAGATTAGCCAGCGTCACATGACCACTTGAGCAAACTGTGCTTATGGGCCTCATCACTAATATCAGGGATAAGAATGTGGTCATGATTGTCAGTGACTCAATCTTTTTTTTTTTTTTTGGGGGGGGGGGGGGGAGGGGTGGGGGCAGAATCTAGGTGTTTGCTTGTTTGTTTGTTTTGTTTGTTTGTTCATTTCTTTCTTTCTTTGTTTGTTTTCTGGTCATCCAATACATCAGCACAGTCATCTAATTTCAAATGATTAAACAGTGATTTATTTTCTCACTGCCCGTAGGCATTGCAAGTCCAGAATCCTTGAATATGATATGTCATCATAAATGGAATGTTATTCAAAATCACTCTCCAATATTTAGAAGACATGAATTATGCAGACAAGACCTGTTACTGTATAACACAATATTTTTGCTGTATGAAATTTTCGTGAATCAGAGCCGACGGTCTTTTTCGCGGCATGAAATTTTCTCAAGTTACCTCTAACATTCAATCCGTACAGTGTAGACAAGAACTTTTGCGTGCATTTTAATTTTGTGAATCTTGGCTCTCGCAAAATTCACGAAATTAAAATGCACGTGAACATTCCTTGTTTTACAGTGATATTGTAATCCACTCTTTTTGATTCTATAGATGAATCTGACGTCAGAGAACTGTAACTTACTTGTACAGTAGCGACCATAACTGGGGGTTTTCAAAGAAGAACAAAAGTACTTTCAATAGGTTATGCAATGAGTCAGGTGCATTGCTGTGTCAGCTAGTGCATATGAATTATCTTTTGTTAGGCATACCTAGAGCCCCCAGTTAGAAATTACATCTGCCTAAAGAAACAGTACCCTACCCGCATTGTCTCTTCCGAATTGTCTCATGACACTCTTGCCCTCACTTTGGAATGCAATCTTTCATTGAGCTGTGTCATCTTGGCTTGTACATGTCATTGGTATTTAAAGACATCATACAGTCTGGAGTGGAGACTAGAGAGGCAGACTTGTTGGAGACACGCTGAGCCGAGTGTCTGGATGGGGAAACATGCAACATGCGACGTGTCGTTACACCACCCTGGAGAAATTAGAACCGTGCAAGGAGCAATCGAATGGCTAGCTAGAAATTTCCCTTGGCAATCTTAGAGATTATGAAAAGAATTCATATTTGGTGCTGTTGCAATAAATTTAAAGTAACATTGCTAGTCGCAGTTCAGTTACCCTGTGGAGTTCATGCATGAAAAACACTTACATGGTCTGGAATAGTATGCATGATTTTCATCAGTGTATAAAGGACAGTATTTCCAAATTAAACTTTATCACAATAGTATCATAATGTCTTAAAAATAGGAAGCATAGTTCTACTTTAAAAATCACATATAGCAAATGGACACCAAGATTTGATTTTTCACTTGAATAGTGTCTCAGCTGCAGGATTTAAACATTGTCTATCAGACCTATGAGACTAATATATGTAGAAATACATCAGAACTCATTTTATTTTGTCTTCGTAACCGCTGCTGTTGCAGTCACGCATATTGATTTGAGCAAGATATCAGTCATGACAGCTACATCTAATTCCCTGGTGTACACCAGAAAGCATGATGGCAATAGCAATACAATTTTTACTATTTCATTCTTCAGAGGGCAAAGAAGAGGCTGTAAGCAAAATATCAGGCAGATAATGACTGCCACTGATGAGTTATGACTTGATGGCATGAGGACGTGATATGACGATGCCATTGGGGGATTCAGCAAAGATTGCTTTCATTCCAGTTCATGCATTGGAGACATATTCAGGATTGTGCTGAAAGCAAGAATGCAAGAACTTTCAGACTGTCAGGATTCTTTAATAGTTCTAACATGCATCCCAGGGCATGCATTAGAAACATTAATTCAAGATTGCACATTAGGCTGGGGGGACTTCAGACTGTCAAAAAGTTCTTTTCTTGTAACCATAGTTCTAACTTGCATTATATCTAGTCATGTTTCAAACTCGGAGTTACGATGTATCAGACATCAAGTTTTTTTCAGTACCTGCAGATGACACTACATGCAATTTGCTGTATCACAAACATTAACCAGTTGAGAACAGTTTGATTTTGCTACAACGCACATTTCCCATAGACACCTGCCCAAGTATACTCGGGACTCGTCCTCGATGGGTTAATAGTCTGTTATCCCTTTCCTTGCCAAGGACTTTGGGCAATGTGTAAGATGCTATGGTGCTTTCTCTGCCAATTAGCTCTCAAAGCTCACAAAGATGTAATTTAACATGAGAGAGTAGGCTTACATGTACCTACAATATTTATGCAGGCATTTATACAGCAGAAGTACATGCATGATGAAAACTTCACTCAAAACTCCTCAGACGTCTTAACCAATTCCATACGGGAACCGGGTGGCCTGTGTATTAAGTTAATGGGAATTTCAAAATTCAGTACGGAACGGGTTAACAGAGATGAAAGGACAATGTAAACCAAGAAGCTAAATCTGGAAAGCCCTTCAGACTATGACTGGTTAAATACCAAACAATGATGAGGACATATTTGTGATAAACACGATTCTGATTAGGTTTCAGACCTTCAAATACGCCTCAATTAGAATGAAATGTATTTCTGAGAACGGTTAGAAAAGAAATGATTTTCATATTTCTTCAAAATGTGACAAGTTGTAAAGCTGCATGAAGAGCTCAATGATGTTTTGATGTATTCATCTCACATGAGTTTGGTTGATTTTACATTTAAGATATCAAAGCAGTTTGTTTTTACTCTTCTTATAGATAAGAAACTTATAAAATATAATTTGGGTTGTCGCCATGAGCTGCAGCAATTTCTGAACTACATTAATGAACTGACTTGGTCAAAAGTCATCATGAAATCCTCGATGACACACAGCAGACAAGATGCCGCCCCTGTTTTTTGCTGGAGGAACTCGATCCTTCTGTCGATTTTCCCGCCCAGTTGGGACGAAGACTTGTGATGGGAAGAAGGAGAGTGGTGCCCGTTCCCCTCAACAGATCCTTTCATCCCATTCAATCCCTTAACCACTTCTGATGAAGATACATGAGAAGTGATGGAATCCAGGCAACTGTAAGCCATGCTCTCCCTCCAGCTCCTTGTGTAATAACAAAATCAAATTTCATTGCAAGAGGAAGACAATTCCGGAGGTTTGTGTATGTTACATGCGATGCCTGTCTAGAAAAAAAAGAGTGGTTGCTTCATTTTGTTATGAGGAAAAGCAAAAAGGACAGAGGAAAGGGAGAGGTGGTAACCCCTAAGCTATGCCCCAAGAGGAGCATTTAATGACTTTCTGTCGCCGACTGTTAGGGAATGTTACCATGGCTAACAGCAGAGAGGCTGATCCAATATCTCAGTGATACCTCTCTTTCTGGTTGTTGAATGGAGCCCTTTATGGAAGAGAAACCATCCTGCCTTCTACTATCCCGTTGAGGACGGAGTCCCGAGTATACTTGGGCAGGTGTCTATGGGAAATGCATGTTGTAGCAAAATCAGTCTGTCCTCAATGGGTTAAGATTTGATAAAATTATTGCTTTGAAGTGATAGACAAAAGAGTTCACTGGGAATGAGAGAGTTATTTTACTGTGCTAGACATGAGTGGAAAAGATTAAAAAAAAAAACAACTACGGTAATGTAGAAAATATTTCCATTTTTTTTTTTCCACAAAATATTCTTGTCATACATATTGTGTTTCTCATTTTCTTAGTGCCCAAGCATTTTTAAGTAGGATGAAAATTTTACTTTGACAACATAATTATGCAGATTAGAAATGAAAAATAGGAGTATGTGCCGGTTCATACAGTGTTTTTTTTTTTTTCAAGAGCTTGTCACTGTGATTGCAAATTGCAGGTTTAAAAGCACCATCAATTTTCCCCATGTTTTTCTTTTGATGGATTCCAGTTTACAAAGTTTGGTTGCATATAAATGCAGACTTATTTCCTGTATTGTGATAATTATGTTGACTATCGTATTCCTTGTGTCAATATTTTTCATGGCTGCAAGTGGGATTACACGTGTACATCCAAGAACTTCAAGCAGTTATCACAAGAAATAGAAGTATACTTTTCATGCCAAGATTATTGCAGTTTAAAGGGCAATGTTGTTTTTACAGTGAGATGTGCACTTGGTTATTCTCTTAAGTTTGGATCCTAGAAAGTGCACTTGTATTGGGATAATGTAGAGCACACACAGCACAGTATTGAATGTGAATCAGTAGTGCATATAAGCATACCAACAGAGACTGCGGTAGAGCAAAATTGCATTTCTACTTTCATAATGATATTTCTAATTACACAGAGGTAAATGTTTACTTCAACTGGCACAGATCAGGTGTTGAAATAGAATAATGTCATATTGTGTCTCCCTCATGACTTAATCATGTTCAACTGTCATTTTTTAGTCACCTTAATGACATGTTCAAATAATTGCTATGAGCACATTGATGGGCTAGTATTGACATGCTTGCTCAAGACAGCAATTTCCATACATAGGAATTTTCAACTTAAAGGGTGTGTTCAGTTCTGGTTGAGGTGAGGATTTAGCTTTTAACGTTTTGCAAGATATTCAGAAACCACTCTATGAGATGTCAAAGAGCATGCAATTCTAAGGAGCATCAAAAGTTTATTTGATGAAAATCGGTTTTGAAATGGCTGAGATATCCAAAAACAAGGTGAAACAAAGAGATCCTCATAAAAGGCATGGCCTGACGCCTTTTATCATTATCACTTTTTGGGATATCTCAGCCATTTGAAAACCAATTTTCATCAAATAAATGTTGAATCCTTCTTAGAAATACATACTCTTTCATATTTCATAAAAGGTTTCCCATTATCTCACTTAGGAATGTTAAAAACATGAATCCCCACCTCAACCAGTACTGTACAGTCCCTTTAAGTAGGGTCCAAAGGTCACTTTTTGACATTTTGCTCAACTGACAGTTGTCAATTCCAGTGGAATTATTTGACTTACACTGCGGAAATTGCTGTCCAAATGTAAAGTTTGTGCTCTTGCCTGCTGGACAAGAATTTGAAATGGGAAGGGGAGATGAGGTCGGTGCATTTTCTTTTCCTTTTTTCTCGGTTGAAAAGTTTTATGTGGACTGAAATACAAAGTACATTTTTTTAAACATTACTATACTGGCCCCAATTAAGGTTGTGCTTATGTTGTCAAAAAACTTTCATGACTTGGGGGGGGGGGGGGGAGTGGGCTATTCAGAAGGAAAGCATGTTGTTGGCTGACATTTAAGATACATTTCTAGTGAACGGAAATGAACTAACCTGCTGTTGAGATGGTGGGGGCTGGGGAGGGAGAATGCCTTGATTCTGACATCCTTAAGTTGAGACTGTTAAACCTGTTAAGGACTAGTCAAGAGTATACATGGGCAAATGAGAAATGTGTGTTATTAAAGCGAAATCAGTTCACCTTCAATGAGTTTAAGGGTGCAACAGAATTTGGGCATGCTTGTCAATCCAAGGAACTATATTAGAGTTGGACCAAAGTAGATCCACGCTGACGGAGAGAGGTATGACTAGGTCCATTACATTGATCCACTTGTGCCTTCCAAAGTCAATATGTTGAAATTTTTGTTGAAAAGGACAGATGTATGAATAAACACCCCAAGTATATCACCTTTAGAAATGAAAGCTTGTTTATTCTCCATTGATTTCCATTGATGAAACAGTTGTAGGGCCTGTGTTTATTTGTTGTTGTTTTTTCTTTAGTGTGTAAATGTAATTAATCAATGAATTCTGAGGAACTAATTGATCAAAGTTTTAATGGAGGTACATGTACACAAGAATAAACCAATCTGTTATTAATAAAGAAATTTGTGAGAAAATAGACTTCTTGGAGGTTATTAACGATGGTTCTACAGCATGTGTCAGGGCAAGGATTCAGGTACTGCTTTACATGATATTAGTTGAGTGCAAGAAAGTGCTAGCAGATTGCAAGGTCTGTGGCGTTAATGCTTTCTTTCAGTCAATGATGAAATGCTCACAACAACATGCTTTCATCAGCAGAGACTCCAACTCTTCTGCTTTCCACAGGAGGTCTCGCCCATTTGAGGGCCATCCTTTTCAAAGCCTCCCACTTGAGTTGAATTTTCCCTCGCTCTAGCTGAATGACTCCCGCTTAGGAAATGTTTTTGCCCCACTTCAAATTTTGCTTCCTCCTATCCAACTCATTTTTTTTTTTTCATATGCGTGTTCAAAAAATGAAGCTAAGATAGCTCCAGAGAGTGTGTTCAAAAAGAAGCTAAGATAGCTCCAGAGAGCATCTTGTATGTACAGCCTTAGAGCTTTGGGACCCTGGCCGCAAGGGATGCCATGCATCCCACATATGATGTGTGCTGTTGTGCACATGTTTACTGTCAGTCTCCATTTTGCTAGGCGGTTCAGGCAGGAGAATCTCTTGTGTAATAAGGTGATAGAGGTTGGAGTCTCTGCAGCCCCTCTTTGTCTTCAACTTGTGATATTTTGTCTGTATGAGTGAAAATAAGTTTAGAGATTCAAACTTGTACATATCTAAGGCAGATGCTATAGTTAAACTTGTCAAAATGAAAAGGTCCTCGCAAAACGTAAGACATAGTGGTGTGTTTTCTTTTTCTGCAACACATTTTAAATGTTTGGTTTTTTTATTGGTGAAGGTCTAGGTGTGTATTTTGTGTCAAACTTTCCATTTTCTTCATCATATTGCTTGGGACAAGTAATTCCCATTTCAAATAAGGCCTCTTTCAATTTACAAAATACGGAATTCTTTTTCCACTTAACTGAAAAAAGGGGAGAGACATTGTTAAGCCTTTTCCAAACAATAGCAGCAGCAGCAACAACAACAACAAGAGACTGTTTACAAAATGTTTCCATTTCCATGAATTCTGTTTATTTTTTGCAATCATTGAAGATCATTTTCTCTGTCATATCTAGGTAGATGCCATTAGTGGCCATGCAAGAGAAATTTTGTGCCAATGCTATATTGTCTATCAAGAAGTACAAAGAGTGCAAAATACTTACATCACACTTTTTACCCACCTAAGGATTAGCAGTTTGGCAGTTTGTGAGACAAATCAATGTTGTTACGTGAGGAAGTTTTGTCAGTGATAAGCTGTGCAAACATCAGGGGTGGTGGTTATTCCATTAGACTAGCCATCTTTATGGGCCAAGGATATGGGGCAGACTAGAACCAGCCACTGATGTGCTGGGATGTAGCTTACGGGGCGGCTGCAGATCAATTGGAGGAGGGATTTAAGATTTACATTCTGTGGGAAGATGAGTTATGTCAATAGAGGAGGAGGATCAATACAGGATTCAGATTGAAGAGAATTGTTCTCTCTTCTTTTTTTTTCTGAGAGAAGGAGAGTGAGAGTGAAAGATGTTTTTTTTTAAATATAATATATATATTTGTTGTATGGCTGTCACAAAATGATTTCAAAGTGATGCATTGGGTATTTGTTCCACCTACTCAGTTTCACTGAACTCCTTTTAGCTCAGTTAAATTAAAGTTTTATAGCTGTGTGGTGAGAAGTAGCTTATGGGTTCATGTCCCATCCTGGTTCCTTCCAGTTCACTTTATGCATGATATCTTACCTGGAATATGGAGGGTAACAATAGAAGAAAGCAAAAATTCAGAAAAAAAGATACAATATGGACATCAGCCTCTTTGGTTGGGCCATGCTTCAACTGACTTGATTTGGTGGTTTGTTGGTAATTTTACTTCTACTCTTTTGCTCTATTTGTGAAGCAACAAATGAGTATGAATCCCTCAGCAGTGTTTCAAATTTGAAATCACTGAGTAGCATGCATATAAACATAATGATTGATACCTGATAAAGTAGAGACTTATTTCAATGAGACATTGCCTCAGGACCCCCCCCCAAAAAAAAAAATAAATAAATAAATAAAAAAAAATAAAAATAGATAAATAAATAAAAAATAAAATAAAAATAAAATAAAAATAAAAATGAAAATAAAATAAAATAAAATAAAAAAATGAAAAAATAAAAAATTGAATAAATAAAAAATAAAACAATAAAAAAGATAAAAACAAGTAAATAAGCTAATGTAGAATAACAAAATATTGCGTATTAAACAACCAAAATAAAAGCAAAATGAAGACACATCTACATACAGCTTTGAAAACCTTGAAGTCACAATCAGAATTGCACAATACATGTAGTGCAGGGATGCCTTTGACATTCTCACCCAGATCTGAAAAGGAGAAGTAAGTTCAGCTTCTACTTTGCATAATTAACCTTTTTTTCTTTCTCTTCTTCTACCTCATTTGTTTTAATGGCTGTTTCAGAAGTGTGAATAGGGATTTAGAGAGTGAAAGAGAGCCCTTGGGTGAACTGCCCCATTTCATTAACTGATACATTTTAAAATGCAATGAGGAGAAGTCGACGACATCATTTCACGGCACACATTCTAGACTAATGAGATTTATAGAATGGTGTCAGTTGGCTGCTGCGATAGCTTGCTGCATTAAAGGTTCTATGTAACGAAACCACAATGCATATTTGTGTCATTAGTAAATGCCTGCACATTTTCACTCAATCATTTTGTCATCAACAATGCTGCTTCAGTTGACAATGAGACCATTTGTTTGTTTTGTTTTTTGTATTTGTTTTTTGTTCTGTTTTGTTTGATTCTTTTCACTTTTGCTGGCATCCCAGGCCTATCTGTTTAAAAAAAAAAAAAAGTAAAAGAAGAAAAAAGTGGTATATAGGAGATGTGGTAATGCAGGTCTGTTTTGTTTACCAGCTGTTGCTAACCACAAAACATTCAGTGATTATTTAAATACATTACATACAACAAGCTATTCCATCCACCTTTTCATAATAAATCCACCACCAATTTTGATATTACTGTAGTACAATTGACTCCCATTATAACAAAGCCCTTTAGACTGACAGTTTTCTTTTATGTCAAAATTTTATTATAGCTAAACAATAGAGTATATAAAGATGTATAGACAATGATTTTAGGACCTAATACATTGTTACTTTTGTTGCATTTTTTGTTTTGTTTTGTTTTGTTTTTGTTTTGTTTTGTTTTGTTTTTGTTTTTACTAGGAGTGTACTGTAGAGCAAAATTAGGGGAATGTTAAGGAAAACATTACTTTTCTTTTTAATAAATCAATAGCCGTCATCTGTTTTATGAAACAGAAGTTAATGAAAAGGTGCATTCCCTTGATATGTTAATGTGATATATTACTGAAAAAAAAAAATGTGGATGCCTTTACTAGAAGAGTTGCACTTCAGGTGCAATTTTCATTTTCTTGAAAAAAGTAGTACATTCCTTAAATTCATTTTATGATTCTAGTGTGTTGCCATCACAAATTGTATTAGAGTTTCCACAAGGAGAGGTAGAAACATGTTATCAACTAAGACATGGACAGATCCAGAGTTTTTCAACAGACGGTCCTACAATGTATTCTCAATCTTCCCATAAGTGTTACACATATCACTCTTTCTATATTTGCAGAACCCATATTTCTGTCTTGGGGAAACATGCTCCTTAAGGCTCAATCTAGATGGTTAGCCTTAATGGGGTCATTCCTAATTACATGCTCTAGAAAACAGTCTGCTGACGTGTCATATAACATTCTCATGCATTGAAAACTTGACATACAGAAATCTAGTATAAAGTAGTGACTGATGAAATAAGTTTGTTTTAATATTTGGATCCAAATTCATGCTATCTTTTTAAATATATTCTTGTCTCTTTTGCATTTTATTTGATGTTCTTGACATAATGACAGATAAAATTATCAAATGAACAAAGTTTCTAGTATCAAAGGCTTTTTTTTTCTGAGTTTCTGCCAAATTCTTGGAATTGTTCAGGCATCTCTAACAGGTTTCTCTTTTCTCTGCTTGCCTGTGCAGGTTGGCCATGCTGTGGGTGCAGAGGACGACATGGCTGTGGGCACTGCAGGTTTCCATAGCAATCATCAGCGTAGCACAACACATCCTCCTCATGTATTTACAATATAAGGTCAGAGGTCAAAACTTTGCCACTTGCATGTTTTGTGAATAAAAAGGCTTTTTTCATTAAAGTTTAATATTATGTTATGTGGTGGGTGCCATTGTCATTGTGTTTTATGTCAGTCTCTTATCAATGCATTTATATTCTTCATGTTCTGTATGTTTATTAATTTTTTTCTCTATGTGATTTTTCAAATCATTGTTGTACATTGAATCTATTGTGCTATGTTTCTTTATTGTATCATAGGCAAGGACTTGCAGAATAACAACCAATTCCTAAGCAAGTTCCTTTTATTACTGTGTTGAAATGTAATGAAATGAAAATGAATTGAAAATGAAACGGGGGCAGGATTGATTGAATTGATTTCACTCTGCAGCTTTGGTCCAATGTATTCTTTAAGATTGTCCACTGAAATGAAGATTTGAACTGTTGTATGTAGAAAAGTTATATATCTGTAAAATCCCTTCGTAAATATTAATGCTGTACTTGATTTTTGTTTATGTTATAGCATAAGCTAAGAAGTAGGGGGCTTTATCATTCTTTGTTTGTGGTTGGCCCATGTGATATATTATTTCCACTGCATGAAAAAAGAGAGGAACTTCTGATGAAATTAATTGAAGTAGGGCTTTATGTAATCATCTTCCATGTTTTCATTTTCTTATTTCACAGGGAAGTGTTCTACAGCAGATTGTCACCATGTCTTTTTTTCTAGAAATCGTCAATAGTGTGCCGTTTATTATCACAGTGAGTAAACCACAGTGTACATCTAAATACAGATCTACATTTTTTTTTCAATGTTAAAGATGGTTTCTGCTTGTTCTGTGTCATTTTTGTTTTTCAAATATGCTCAGAATACTGCTATAATAATGTAAAGCCTTCAGTTACATGTATGTAGGCCATACATGTTTTGTGTATTCTTTGTGAAGCTTGTATTTTGTAAAATTTTGTTGATTACATGATGATACAACACAAACATAGTCCTCTGTAAATCTGTTTTCGATTTAGCTTTTAACATAGACATACATTGTAGTGAGCAGGTTCTAAAAAGGCTTGTTGATAGTGTTTGCACTATACTTATACCACCAGTGCATATCATTGCTCAGTTGAGATTTGTTCAATTTCTTTGTTTGGTCCTACCCATAGGTTCCTGAAATCCAGTGAAAGAAATCAACTATGATTGCAAAATAATGATGTTGGTGATGTCATGTGCCATGAAGTTAGTTGATTTGTTTGTTACAGATGCAAGAGCAAAAAGATGGCCACATTTTTCCAAATATTGAAAAGAATGCTAACCTTTCTCCTAGTTGTAAAAGTAACCCAAGTTTTGTGTTGTTTTTAGTGTTTTACAGGGCAGGTGGAGCATTTTCAAAAGTGTGGGGGCCCACTTCCGGGTTTCATGAGCTAACAAGCAAAAAAAAAAAAATTAAAAAGGTCCTCATCTCATCTCTCCCCTTCCATTTCCAGGGTTTTTTCAGCTGATAAGCAAAAAAAAAAAAAGAAAAAAAAGAATAACCTTACCGCGCTCACACTTCAAGATCTAGCTGTCTATTCTTATTAGTGCCACTTACGTACTTTCGGATTAAAAAAAGTGTGGGGGCCCAAAGTGATGACACCTTATGTATTCCTTTGTACGGTGCACAAAAAGTGTGGGGGCCCGAGCCCCCACGGCCCCCACGGCCCCCACGGTTCCGCCGGCCATGTTTTAATAAAACATTATCAATGTATGTGAAACTTATGGTGTTCTTTTCCCTATCACAGATTTTCTGGGAACCATTAAGAAACCTCTTCATTCCAGTTTTCTTAAATTGCTGGCTCGCAAAGCAGCTTCTTGAAAATCTTTTTGTAAGTATCATTATAGAAGATTATGCACTCCACTATGTGTACAATTGTATGTGCGGGTTCATGTGTCCATGAATACATCTATTTTTTCCCAGAATAGTTGGCATGAAATTCTTTATCTTAACTGATGTTCAAATATCTTTTGAAAATGACTGAACATGATTACATGTCTATACCAAGCTGAAATGTAAAATGTTGTGAGGGCAATTTGTGGTATTAATGTGCCCTAGATTTGATCTTTAATTATTCTTCATATGTGACTCTGCACCTCAAAACAAACAAAAAGTCGCCAGACATGAATTTTTAGTTAAGACCATATTCTGAAAGAGCAGACTTTAAGCTTTAAAATGATGTATAACTCAAATCAAATGGACTCTCCTAACCTATCTAAATATTGGAAAGAAAGCACAAACTCAGGTAAAGTGTGAACTGAGAAAAGAGGCTCTGAAGTATAGTGTCTATTCAAGCGCTTAATCTTTACCAAACTGTGCTGGTTGCGCGATGAATGGGACAAAAAACAGGAAGTAAACCACCAGAGTATCAACAATGAAGGGATTATCAGATTAAACGGAAATTAAGCATGCCTCATTAACACATTGTGTCCATAATTAAAGCCAACTTTCAAAGCAGTAGCACTATCCTTTCAAAAGTTATTAGAGTTGAAAGTGAAGAGTGTGGACAAGGTTTTTCAGAAATGAAAAAGGAATTCTAAAGGCACACATAATCACACTATTCTACCAAAAACGTTTGAGATAAACTGCTAAAAAAAAAACACACTTTCCTGCCCGTTTTATGATACCAAATTTTAGCATAATGTAAAAGAAGACCCGCTCTTTCAGAAAATATGAAAAAGTTAAGTTCGGCTAGGTTGACCCATTTCACTTATTTCAGTCCTCACGCAAAATCAGTGTGTGCGACTTTATGTTCGTTTTGAGGTGCACGGTCACATATTGCAAATATGGGTAAACATACATCAGGGAGCACATACAATAGTGCATTCTGTTTTGACATTAGTGTAGAGAATAGTAATGTACAATGCTCTTTGACGGAAACCAACTTATACCTTCAAGCTTTGTTCCATATATGCTGGTCAAAATTGCATGCAAACATACCCACCCATTACATCTGTAAAGAAGTAGTGGAATATTGTGAGAAATTACCAGTGTGTTCAAGTAGTCATACCTATCTTTAATCCTAGGTTTGCATTTGCACAATCATTCACTTATCTATTGCATTTGGGTCAGTTCTCTGTATATTTTTCCCTCAAGGTACTTTCTCTCTAAATGGAAATAACGGAATAAAGTACATGATGGCATTAGTTTTTTTTTAGTATGTTTGGGTGTGCTTTAATACATGGATCCTCTGTGCAAGCGTGAGCCTGTGCTTACAGTGCAGTGAATAGGTCATCATCCAAACTGACCTTTGACCTCTCTCTCTCTCTCTCTCTCTCTCCATAGAATGACTTGCATAGAGTGATGATGAGGTCACACTCGGCACTCTCTCAGCAGCTCATGATCCTCTTCTCATTCATCCTGTGCCTCATATTCACCAGGTGAGTCTATCCATGCATCTCTGCCCCAACTTCCCATGTGGGTGGGGTTGACAGTATGCCCCTGTCCCCCGCCCCCTCCTTCCCATCTAATAAGACTTGTCTTGACAGGATGCATATGCCCCACCCCTCTTCATCCCTCAAGTGTTGATCCATGTTTGTGCTTTTAAACATATTTCCTGTGGGATTTCATCCTCTCAATGTTTATTTCTTCTTCTTCTTCTTTTTCTTGATGTTCTCACAAGAAAGAAATGGCCTGCTCAGTTATGATGGACGTGCCATCACATGTGAGATTTCCGCATCCACTCACTCACATTCTCCATTTCTTTATTGCTATTGAAATGTTCTTGAGCATGCAGTACACCGTGAAAGTACATTAAAAAACTCCATGATCTAAGCAATATTCATGGGTGCAAAACAGCATTCTTTGTAAACCCTCCCTTATTTTTCTTGCAGTTATCAATTTTGTCTTCACCAAGAAAAAACGAACAAACAAACAAAAAAGAGTAAAAGGCAAAATTATCACATAAACTATTATTTCACATGCTACCATTGCCATCCATACAATTACAAAATATGCTTTAGAAAATTATATCAGTATCGTTTTGATTCCATACAATGGGTAATATTGCAAATTGAACTGTATTCAATATTGAGGATGAGTCCTGGGTATACTCGGGCAGGGGTCTATGGGAAATCTGTGTTGTAGCAAAATCAGCCCGTCCTCAACGGGTTAACATCTTTTGATCTCTTGACGCAGTGTCTGTGGGATTCACCACCTAGAGAGGGGGGATGTCACCATCAATGGCATGTCCTTTTTCCACGCCTTTTACTTCACGGTCGTGACCTTCTCCACCGTCGGCTACGGCGACATTGAGGTCCGCATCTGGCCCTCCCAGCTGTACATCATGATGATGATCTGTGCGGCACTCGTGCTCCTCCCGCTCCAGGTGAGATGGGTTTTCTTTCTTCCTCCTCCTCCTCCTCCTCCCCCTCCTCTTCCTCCCCCTCCTCTTCCTCTCTCTCCTCTTGATCCTCTTCTTCCTCCTCTTCCTCCTCTTCCTCCTCCTTCTCCTCCTCTTCTTCCTCTTCCTCCTCTTCCTCCTCCTCCTCCTCCTTCTCCTCCTCCTCCCCCTCCTCCTCCTCCTCCTCCCCTCCTCCTAACTCCTCCCCCTCCTCCTCCCCCTCCTCTTCCCCCTCCTCTTCCCCCTCCTCCTCTTCCTCCTCCTCTTCCTCCTCCCCCTCTTCCTCCTCCTCCTCCTCCTCCTCCACCCCCTCTTCATCATCCTCCTCCTCCTCTTCCTCATTGTATGAGAATAGTGTAACCACATAGCACAAACTACAGAAATTATTTTCTCTATCTGTGACCCTGCAGTTGGAGAACCTGGCCTATTTGATTGTGGAAAGGCAGAAGCAGGGAGGAACATACAGCAGGCATCGGGCTCAGACCGAAAAACATGTGGTCGTCTGTGCCACCAACCTCCAGTACGACCTCATCGTCGATTTCCTGAACGAATTCTATGCCCACAACCACCTGCAGGTAAAGGATATGAATGTTAACAGGAGATTTAATGTCGAGTGCCCTTAATAAATTTGACATTTCCAAAGAGAAATTCAATTAGTGCAGAAACTGCTGGAGATATTTCAACTACTGTACCTAGAGAAATTGATCTCTTGAAAAGTTGATGGCCATGCAACATACATAAGATTTATTTTTTTTCAAATGAAGTATATTCATGATTCCTTATTTTTCTTTCTGTGAACACATTGGAGTGATACTTTATTTTCATTGAATGTGATTGTTGATGCTCTCAATGAAAGGAATGTCAAATAGTTTGATATTTTATGAAATACAATCGGGCATAAGGCTGTTTGACTATTTGATATTGTGTCTTTATGGTGTATAGCCAACAAGACTCTCCCAGAGATTAGTATGTTTTTAATCTTGCCTGATAAGCAACCTTAATATATCTTTGGTTTAAAAAAAGAAATATCACTTTTGATTATCAAACATGAAGCATTGTGACCTGCAGAGGTGATGTCATTGGTGAGGTCTGTAGATTGGCTGTTTTTATAATCTAACATTCAAGGAAAAGTGTCTGACATTGAATGTACATAAGCACCTAAAAACTGCTGACTTGAATGTGTTTCTTGACTTCAGGATTTCTTTGTGGTTCTCCTCTCACCGTGTGAGCTGGACAATGCCTTAAAGGCCTTGCTGATGGTCCCACTCTGGGCCCAGCGAGTGATCTACATCCAAGGGTCTGCCTTAAAGGACCAGGATCTAATCAGATGCAGGTAGGACTAGATTAGAATTCTCATTGACCAGGTTTGGACCTGTGTCTGTATCATGTATTATGTATGTATCTTATATGTGACTCGCCTGCATCACAAAACCACCAAGTTTTTGAGGAACTATATACATTTTGTAAGGTATGTACCTTACTTTACTTCAACAGAAAATTTAAGTTCTACATTAAGAGCTTTCTGAAAAGAAATGTGATTAAATGTTGAACTATCATGAGTGGTCAGTTTCTGTGGGTCCCATGCAAGTCTTGTGTGCTTTATGTTATCTCTCTTATTTATATCATCTTAAAGAAAAATCCATCTGTTTATGTATTGTATGTGAGCTCCATGAGAAAAGTTGATAATTGATACTGTATGTGACTGTACACTTACAGTATCATTGCTGAAGTAACTGTATTATTATTATACCTTTAGTATGATAACCTTTGTTATATTATACTGGAACATAATGAACAGTGTGTCAAATGTGTGAGGACTGATTATATTGAAAAGGGATATTGCAAGTGGATAAATGTAGCACATATTCTAGATTACAGTGCAACCATCGGTGATATACAAGAGATAATCTTTGGCTGATTTGACAGATACATGTAATGCTTCAGTCTGACATTGGTAGTTAATGGGGTTGTGCAGTTTTGCAGACAACTGGTGTGCATTTATACATCCCCACTTTTATACACAGCTTTCATTATTGCATTGCTTGGAGGTGAAATGATTACCCAAAGAGTTTGTCGAGAATCAGACAAAATGTTTTGAAATGACATCTAATCAGCCTGCCCTGGTGCATATACACAAATTGCTTGTTATTGTTCCTGCGGGAAAATGTAATATCAGAGTCAGGTGTTTTCTCGGTGCATATTAGTAATGTCTGCATATCACCTTCCCCTTCTTTGGCTTCTTTGCAAAATGCCTAAAGAAGTTTGAAGAAGTGTCCAATTCCCCGTACAGCAAAAACCTATGGGTATTCTCTATCCCCTCGCCAATCAAGTAATTGGTGACTTTTCAAAGTGACAGTGGAGCTTGCATTGTGGAGATGATTGAACTGGAGTTGCCATGGTAACCAACACACCTGATACATTTGTCTCCTCTCTTCTGTCTACATCGCTAAAATCCGATGCCTTCTTCGGCCTGATTTTCAGAGGAACTTGTCGGGGTTGCTTTGTGGTGTTCATGCAGAAATATATAACTTGTTATGGAAGAAAATAGGCCATGGGGTTTTTTATTTTATTTCATTTTATTAATTCATTTCTTTTTTTTTCTTTTTTTTTCTTTTTTTTTTTTTTGGGGGGGGGGTTCTTCTTCCTTAGAAAAGAAGTAAAAACCGAAAAGACTTGCACCATTATTTTCAGGGCATCCTTCTTGATTGTTGTTGTTGTGTGTGTGTGTGTGTGTGTGTGTGTGTGTGTGTGTGTTTATAATCAATTAGCAATATTTAATCAGTTTACTTTGGAGACATAAGGAAAATATATGTTTGTGTATATTTTAGTACCTGTCTTTTGTCACAAATGATTGTAATGATAAGACTATGGAAGAGTTAAAAGGCAAGCAGTAAAGAGAGATGCTAACTTCTTTCACCATAAGTGCAATAACTAATTAAAAAATCCAGAAAATCAAATGTTTTGTGAAAGAAAAGAAAATGTGAGAATGCAGGAAATTCTGAGGTGAGAATAAGTTTTGCCTTGTATGGTGTTTATACATCAAGGATATGTTCAGGTGTTTGCAGTGTATATTCTGTTACCCTATTGCCTATGGAAACCTGGTAGGTCTTGCGCAGGGTCTCATAGGACTTCAGATTCTTGTATGGATATACAAAGGGGTAAAATATTCCCTAAATTGTATCTTTCTGGCCTTTTCAGAACATGTGTATTATTATAGCTCCTTTTGAGTAGAGTATAAATTAACATTTTCATGTTGTCAAAATTATCCACACATTTCATGCAACCAGAAACTGGCATGTCAATAAAAATGTGCATAGAGTTTGATTGTTATGTGTACATTATTTGGTGTTTCAATTCCAGGGAATTAACAAATGAAATTCATCTTACCCAGCCAAGTGCAGAAAATTACTCTCCCAAAAATTTCCACTTTTACAATATTTTATGAGATGTTTGCAGACTTTTGTTCCGTGGCATAAATGTCATTTTGACATAGATTGTGAAGACTTTTATTTCTCTCTTGTCTGTTTGTAATCCTTACAGGATGGATGATGCAGAAGCCTGCTTTATTTTGTCTCCACGAAACTTCATGGACAGATGCGAGGCTGTGAGTACTCAGATTTCATCTCCACTATCTCTTTGATCTGGATTACATCTCCGGTTTATCTAATCCCCATTTCATCTTGAGATTAGAGCCTCAGAAGTTGAAAACAATTTAATTTTGCCTTTCTTTTTCCCCTCTCAGCCTCTAATACTACTGACACGTATGTGATAGGGATAGCATCACACTCAGAACAACAGACAGATTTAGGGTGGGCTTTGGACAACAGTTACATGTTTTTTTTTTCTGTATATGCTGTATTCATTATTGCTCCATGAACATATTTGATCGTATTGTCATATTCTCTCTTGTCTAACAGAATAACGAATAATATGACTATAACAAACGAGAAAAACTGTTGATTTGTTTTTCTTCCTATTAGAAAATGGAGCTGATGTGTAAATAACCAGTCACTAGTATGCGTATTCACAGTATCAACAATTTATTAGAAGGCAATTGCAGTAGACTGGAAACAATGATCTGCACTTATCTATCACATTCATTAATAAAGTAGGCTATTAAAATATAGTTAAGCCTGCAATTTACAGATGTTCAATTCAGATGGTACATGAGGATTAGGATATTGGTGCAGTCCATGTAGATGACATAGTTGCTGTATTATGCTGTTTTCTGACCTTTTTTTTGTCTTAAGGAAATTGACTTTTTATTTTGTCATTATGTCATTGATTTCATTTGTCTTGTTGTCCACAAAGTGTTCATTATTGCTTTAGAACTGTAGTACTAGCTTCTGCAAGAAATCAAAAGTTAAAAATCCCAACGTTTGCACTGTGCATTTGTGCATGCCTGTTTCTGGTATGAATTGTAAACACAGCAAGTCTTTTCTGCAAAGTGAACACTCTTCTGTTATTGTTTTTTTTTTTTTTTTGCTGATGGAAAACTTAGATAAACCTTCTGTGTGTCCAGGCTCATAGCTGTTATGCTCTGTGCTGATTTTATTGCCATTTGGACAATTCCTACTAATTTGGTCAAAATTGGCCACTCAGGCACAAGAATTTGCCTCTCTCCAAGGGGATGGCCGAAATTACGCAATATGGATTTAGTAGGGAAAGTAAAGGTAATCTCTGTTCTTTGGCAAACTGACATCTTTACCAATAGGCAAAGAAACCAGTAGGCTTTCCAGTCAATGCAAAGAGCACAGTAAGAATGAGAGAACACCTCTGATGTCGATTCACAATTGCTATCAATTGCTATATGTAAGAATATAATATAAAGATAATTAACATCAAACTTTTTTCAAGTTAAGGAGTGATGCATAAGAAATTATAAACATCCAGGAATACTGCACAAGAAATAACTCAGAAATAACAGGAATCTCCCTGCAGTGTCACCTGCTATGGGATTAAGGCACCTGTATCTTCTCGTCAAAATATCTTAAGATTCATTTCATAGACTAACTGTAAATAATGCCTTAGACATAAAATTAGAAAAAAACAAGCAAACTTGTGCAGTTATCTCTTGCTATTTGAAGAAAAAGATATTGGAGAATTTATGATTTGTGTGAATCACATTTGTTGGTATAAATTGTGTATTACATGACAAGAGTCAACCAATTCATTCCTTTGTTTTAGAGCAGAATTAAATCTTCTAAACTTTCTTCACATGCCTTAATACTGTCTGTTAATAGGACAAAATGCAGAACCTATTTTGGAAGCTATATTGATATAACTTTGTGAAAGACTTTTTGCCTGTGCATGTTCTCAATGTATAAGCTATGACCAATTAATTTTGAAAGCCTGTAATGTACTTGCCACTTACTGTAAGTGTTGTGTAATTAACACATCTAACTGTCTCATGCATTTTGCATTTTGAGATCCTTTCAGTAGTTTTGAATTGTATTTTTATTTTCTGAGGAGTTTTCTCTGTTGTTTTGTTTATTTGGTACACAGCAAAACATGCAATTTGTTTTGTCTTTAAAATATCCAAGGATTTTTAAAGCTGATCATTTGACAGTATCATTGTACATGTAAGAGGAACTAATCTAATTGAGATATTCAGAGAATTAATTCTGACACCTTTGAGGTAGATGATTCATTTTCTTTTTCTGTTGCATCAAACACGTCTGTTATTCTTCACTGCCACAAGATATTACCTAAGGATTGCTTTCCATGTTGCTAGTTGATTTAGCAGTGACTGATGCCTAGAAACATACAGTGTTTGATAAAGGAAAAGCACACAATTCTGGTGCGCAACTTTCTGCATGTAGCGTGCATGACAAATGAATGCTGATGGAATTCGTACAGCTAGAGGGAGCAATTTCTTTTTTTGATAGATCCACCTTTAAATTCATGATATATAATCGCAAATATTTGTTCTAATTTATAGTCACTAATCTGTTCGGTTAAAAGAAAAAAAAAATATTGATGGCCTCACTATAAAAAGCCATAGGTACACTGTAGGAATAGAGAGTTAATATACCTGAAATACAAAGGACTCAAACAGAGAATATATGAAAGTACAAACCTTGTCGTGCATTGAGTAAACCTCAGTTCGTTATTTTACCTGATTGTGTTGCATTGTATTCCTACCAACAGTAGAGTGAAGATATAATGTATAAAGTAATTCCTAAAATACTTCCGTTGCATATCAAATTAAAAAAAAATATTTTCTTGCTTGGCCCGGTAGACTCTAAATCAGAACTGTGTGCTTTCATATTCATGCAGGCAATGGTGAATAGTGGGCGAGGCAATAACTTGGGTGGCCCTGCTACTAGGCAGGCTGCCCAAACCCTGCGAGACAGATGCGTAAGAGTGCCCTCTTTTGATCAGTCTATGTAATTGGCCTCACTTTTATTAAAGTAGATGTATATACAGTGTAATGATGAACATGATTATTATTATAGCCACATAGAAGCAACGTATGCGTGGCCCAAAATGGGCTGACCACATGTCTCAGTATTGGTCCTGGATCTAACCCAGTAATAGAAGCACAAAGAAAGGATGAAAACATGATATCCTGACATTTGCCAGTTAGAAAAAAAGAACAAAAAAACTCTCATTCTTTCACTGATCATGGCCATATTATTGTCAGCTGAGATCCAGAAGGACGCTATTGGCTTCTAAGATTTGAGCATGTATAGAAACAAAACAGTCAATTTCCGTGACATAAAGAGTTTATTCAATCAAAAATGTGTATAGATTTATAAGCATTATTCCAAATGCTGTGTAAAACAGCACCCTTGTGAATTTTAATATCTAATATTTTACAGAAAATGGACAAAAGAACCTGAAATTGATATTATAATGTAAAGGAGATCATTAAAGCTATAAGTCAGTATCCCCCCTAAAAAAACAAACAAACAAAACCAAAAAAAAAAGAAGAAAAAAAAAATGTAATACTGCCCTTCTGGTTTTTGGCAGAGAATATTATATTGATGTCTATCATTCATTTGGGAGTTTCTCCAAATTTTCTTCAATGACAAGAACCATGCTTCTTTATCAATATCACTCCCTGCATTTTCATACATTAGCATACCAGTATCCTCACACAAATTGAGGAGAAACCAGAAGTAGATGTGTTTGGTCCTCCTTATGATTGTTATTTTATATTCAAACACAGACAAAAAAAAATATCACAAAGGAATGGCACACTATTCTAATCATTTTTAAGGGATATAAGTTTGGCCAATTGCATGTTCCAATATACCTTCACTTCCCTTTGTATGTAGCCAAGTATTCATTCCTGTTCAAGCCGTGTGGCTGTGATCTGGCAAAATTGTGAATCTCATTTTTTGGCAGTTTTCAGATGTTTACATATAAAAATTAGAAGCTTGTCATCTTTTGTTCGTTATCATTTACATAGTTTTGAATTGTGTGTAAGAACAAAAGTGAAGAAATATTGTTTCTGAGAAGTAATGTATAACTAAATGTGAATACATGATAGCTGTTTAAAAATGTCTAGCAGTGTTTGCAAAGATAGTAGTTCTGTCAGATAAGTGTTGGATTCTTACACTCAAGCAGAATGACCTGCAAAAATATGTTAGTTTTAAATATGCAGTTTTGCAAGGCCACTAAATAATACAATTATTCATTTCCTTTGCCGTGATTACTGTATACGCTGTTGTTTTTGCGTACAGATATTTTCGCAAATGAGGGAATCATAGACATTTTTGCAAGATGTCGTTTTTGCGGATTGATGCAGAAATCTTCATATGCGCACTACTACCTAAGTGCATGGTGACATTTTCGCGTGTTGTTAAATTTGTGGCCCATGTGTGATTCGCAAAATTTGCAAAAATTAAAGCTTTGCGAAAATAACAGCTTATACAGTACTTGTGAGCTGAAAACGGGCAGAACAACATAGATTTTACATTTCTAGTACAGCATGTGTATTATGAAACTGGATATACGCTTCTTTTTTGCCAGGTCATTAGAATCCAATTGGTAGCGTGTTTCAAGTATGGTATGGGCGATAAGCCAATACCACCTACAGTACACACTAGAGATGCTACAGATGTAGTTCTGCCAGCCACACAAGCTGTCTCAGGAGAGGAAAATGATCTTGCAAAACTATAAAACTTTAGTTACATGCAAAGAAGAAGAAGAGAGAAACAAAGTTAGCAATTTCTAGAGCAATGTTTCTCAATTTAAGTATTTTTGCCTGCTAAATGATATTATTGTTCCCTAACAGTTAAAAAAAAATAGACTCAATTTCGTAACAATTAAAAATTATGATATGCAGTACATGGATACTTCAGACATGATTATATATAGAAACATCATTGATCAAATGCAGTAATCAGACTAAAAGATAAAAGATGTCAAAAATTGAGATTACCCAGTTCTACCAGATCACGGCTCTCCTCAACTATCATGCCAATTTCCTGTCATTTGTGCCCAGTTGTTGTTTTCCATTCTTTTCCTCTGCCAGTACCAAGATATATCAGCATGGCCCTATAGCCCTCTCAACATTGACTTGAATAGAGAGAGTTGTTAGTTGATTGGCATAAACTATCTTTGCAGCTTTTCTTTCGTGCTTTAGACTGAGACACGCAGGGCTTAGCCTCATTCTTGCGATGAAAAGTTTAAGAGTGTTAAAGCCATCAAGGCAATAGCAAGCATTAGATCTGCAATGCTAATGTTTATGATGCACCTTCTGCTGGATCGGACAGTGGGGACTGCTGTCTCGTGCATTTGCTAAGCAACTCCTTTTTTGCCTAATCGCCATGCATGTCATATTTTTAGCATTACAGATCTAAATCTCGCTAATGTTACTTTGCACTAACTGTAGCTAGACCCAGTGGCATCAATGTCATTGCTACAAGCAACTATATTGCAATCGGCGTCTATGATATATCTAAGGAAAAGTCTGGAAAGGTTTAACAGGAATCAAGAAAGTGAAAGTAAACTGAGCATGAAGTTCATGAAGCTTTATATGCCATATATTTTGTGAGTCTAATTTTTCAGTAATCAGGACTTCACAACAATGTCAAGAGTGGTTAAATTTGTGATCCTGGAGTGCAGTAATAAACAGAGAAATGCATGTGTGCATATCACATTCATGTCGGGATTAGAGTTAGTAATTTTTCTTGCTAAATTTGCAAATAGCCCTCGACCTTGGGAAATTTGTGCAAATAACAATTTTGAGAAATTTATTGCTTGGAATGTACAGGATTTTGTTTATGTGTTAAGATCATATCTGCCCAATACAGGTTGCGAGGTATGACATACGAGTCTTTCATTTTATCTCCAAGTTTGACATTAAGTGGTTTATTGCCTCCAAGGTTTCATGTCCAATACATCTATGATATGTTACACCAGTATCCAGTGAGCAGTCAGTTTTAAAAAAAAGTAATAATATTGAAAGAGTATACAAGCTCAAAATTTCAATATGACTGTTCTGTGAAAATTCTGAAATCTCTTACAGAGAGATAAACACATTATATCATAAGGAAAAAAAATCATAACTCAGTAATTGAAGCCTGAATTATCTGTAGCAAAATGTTGTTTTCTCTCATATTATGAATTCAAGAATGACTCACATGAGAAATAGATGGAAGTGAAGGAGCATGAGAAAAAAAAATAGCATCAACCTTACTCTTTCACAAGCTTGTTGTGTAGAGTAAAATAATGTACAACAAACAATTTATAAAGCAGTGTGTATGGTTTAACTCAGATTGCTAAGAGTTGACAGTCTATGTACAGTAAACACATGGTGATTCATGAATGACACCCATTTGGTCTACAGTTTGCACCAAAACATCTGGGACATTGAGTTTGATGTACAGCTGTATGTCTACCAAATTACCTTGAAGAAGTTTCGACCTACAGTACATGCTACAAGTCATATTTCAGAAGAATGACTTAATGAGACCTTTTTGAAAAAGCACCTAGAGAAGATGTATATTGAAATATACCTGATATACCCTGATACCATGATCTGATTCACTTATCATTTTTAATTATTTTGAATAATATACAATAGCTTTGAAACATTTTTGCATATTTGTCAAGTTTTCTGCTAGAATATTATGCCTAACATTGAATTTACATTTCATAAAATGGCATACACTCAGACCTTGCCATGGGCAGTTACAATTGTATCTTACAATAAGACTCTTTGGTTTACCTATTGAAAAGGGGATAAAATGAGTGTTCTTTTGTCAGGATTTTTGACAAGACCCATGTCCAAGCTGTGGTTTATGATTAAGGTTACCTTCTGATTTGAGACTGGAATACTATGAAGTCTATTAAACAATGGAATATAGGGAAATATGCCGTTTATGTGTATGTGTGCATACTTTATATGAAGAGTTGAAATGGAAAAGCCAATACGTCCATTTTTTAAATTATTTGAGATATAAAGAATTACATCTGCTGAAAAACAGAGAAAATAATTGAAATATATGTGATGATGTAAGGTGAGAAAACATTAGATATAAAACATAGTTTTGGAAGTAATATTATTTGGTGCTGTATTGTGGATGAACCACAATGTAGTTACATGATTTTTGAGTATGTTAAAAGCAACCTTCCACTTATACCCCAAGTATTATTTTTTCCCAGTCCTCCCTCCCTTTTTTTCCAACTGTATTGCATCATGTGTATACTAGTAAGAACAGTGGGAACTAAACTATATTACCGGCATGCTTGGTGTCACCTTCACCATTTGATTTCATTTCAGTTATGGCTTTTGCTAGTGCTGTGAATAAACTTTAGTTTAAATATCTATTTGTGTCTTTTTTATAAACATATGAGTTGATGCATGCAGATGCCTTGCTTTAGTTTTGTCAATTTAGAACAGAGAATTTCTACTTTTTACAAAATTTGGTTACCTAACAAAACCAAGTCATTCATGACAGTGATGATGCTAGTAATGAAGTTGTTGATTATTGTAGAGCATTTGGTTTATTAGCTGTTGAAAATGTTCTGACCGTTGACCCAAACCTTATGTCATTATGATGTCATATCCTCTCAGGACCAGCAGACCATCCTGAGGACATGGGCAGTAAAGGACTTTGCCCCCAGCGTCCCTCTCTACATCCAGATCTTGAAGCCGGACAACCGATTTCACGTCCAATTTGCAGGTAGAAGACTCATTCCAAAGCATTCTCCATGAATTTTCCTTGCTTTGTAAATACATTTGTAACTTAGAAGGCTGGTTTTCTGCATTCCATGTTGTTACACATTCTTTGGGTATGATTTAGCTGTGTGAATTACCAATGTCGATTTTGATGACCACCCATACATAGCTCCATTTAAAACCTACATCCAGCTACATTGTAGGAGAACAGGAGGGGGGGGGGGTACAACTTGTTACTTTTCAAGAAATTTCTGTTATGTTTCTGTGTACCATGCCAATTTCTGCACGTGAGGAAAGTCTGTTCAAATTCATGTAGATGCAATGAATATGATATAGATTCATTGCTCCCTATAAAATTTGTATCCATCAAATTTCTTCAGGATTTACATGGCTTCTTGAAACCTATTGTGTAGCCAAACATGACAAAAAAATTTCAAACTACTTATTAAAGGAAAACTGACTTTAGGTAGGAAGGTCTCAAGATTTATCAATCTTATCTTAAAGAATATCATTATGTGTGCGTTGCCATGATAGTGCTTTTCATACAATTGTTATCATTATCGCTATCACTGTCACTGTAACTTTAACTACCACTAATTCTATTAACTAATCTTACAATTACCAATGCTACAGATTAGTAACTCTAGCACTTCAATTGTATTGACCCCTACTACTAATTTCATCACTGCTACTACTTGTTCTACAACTATGTTACCCAGCTTAGAAATAGTAATTACTGCAGTTCTTCCAACAACTATAAGCATCACAACAGTCAGTATTTTGATCAGGCTGACATCTTCATCAGTGTTTACAGCTATGATTGTCCCGTGTTCATTTTGATTTGGCACGTTCAGGGGCTCATAATGTTTAGATTCATGGAGTTGTGAGCAAGTCTTGTTCCCATGGTTACAAAGAGAATGGAGAAAGAATGATGAGGAGCTGGAGGCATATCATGACAATTACCCCCTGGCTAAGTACTGGTTTAATAGTGTGAAATGGTTAAAGTAAAGATTAGGGTTAGGTTAGGGTTAGAGTCTGGGTTAGGGTTAGGATTAGGTTTAGGAGTAGGATAAGGATTAGGATCAGGGGAAGGGTCTAGGGTAATTGCACAGAGGGTACACTAATTGCCCTAGACCCACTGGAATTTATTGCTTGACATATTTGCCTGCTTTTAGATCATGTGGTCTGTGAGGACCAATTCAAGTACGCCCTGCTGGCCAACAACTGTCTGTGCCCTGGTACATCCACCTTTGTTACCCTGCTCATCCATACATCCAGAGGAGTGTAAGTAGAAGTACATGGCTAGAAGTGAGAACATTGCTCTTGGCTATGAATATGCATGTTGTCAGGTACTTATGAATATTCATAAATACCATTTCTGGCTTGGATAGAGGGAAGCTCCTTGCCAAACTGGGATATATATAGAGAGAAGTTACATAATCATGAATTAGTAGGAATGCGTGTTGTTATAATTCTCTCGTTGTCATTTATCCCATTCTTCCCTAATCCACTCACAGCCTCTACATCTATTCAATAATCCTTGAAAATATTTCTTGGGCTTTATTTGATTATCTATGAATATCTACCTCCCTCAACTGCTAAATCTCTTTTAGCTATCTTAATAGATTAACTAATCTGATCCTGAACTTTAGCATTCATGTGATGTTTGGACTTTTGCAAGAGTGTATTTCATTCATCCTGCTAAATTTTTTGTTCACTTCTCATGTGGGTTGTAATATGGGGCAGGACTTATGAAATTTAAAAGTCTCATAAAACAAAATGGTAGGTTATGTATATTCACTTTGTAATCAAAATAACTCAAAGCTTTGTGATGACATAAACTGACCACTGTCCTGATGATGAGTAGATATCATAACAATTATAATCACAGCCTACAATGTATAAGTCATTTGAAAGTGATTCTGTTTACCCATTGAGGAAGATCGAGTCCCAAGTATACTTGGGCAGGGGTCTTTGGGAAATGCATGTTGTAGCAGAATTAGCCTGTCCTCAATGGATGAAAGACATCAGTAGCACCAGGATAGTAAAATTCAAAATTTTCTATTCTATTCGTCAATTTTGAGCCCATTTCCTGTGGGAATCTGAGGGAATCTATACAAAGTTTGTTTGGATTTTAGGATCTCTTGGGGTAAGGTTGATAAATCAAATATGTTAAATCAATTGTCTGTGATTAAAAAGAAATGATGCATAATTGTCTTTCATCCCCCCCCCCCCCAAAAGGGGTCAGCTTTGAACCTGTCACTTTCATCCATGTTTTGTGTCCTCATCAGAGAGGGGTGTGATGCCTCTTCTCAGTGGCAGAGAAGCTACGGCCGTTGCTCCGGCAACGAAGTTTATCACATTGTCCTCGGCAACAGCAAGTTTTTCAGTGAATACGAAGGGAAGAGCTTCACGTATGCATCCTTTCATGCTCATAAAAAGTAAGTATCTGTTGTGCCAGAGGTTATTAAAATTTGTTAATGGTATGTAACTGTATGATTATAAACTTTTGTTAAAGCCATCGTAGTGAGTACTCTAGAGACCACTCCTTTTTTACTTATACACCTGTATATCTCACTGTATGTGATAGGCATGATTTGACAGATAAAACTCAGATCATGGTAAAGCTGGATTGTTTTCAAATTGACAATCTTTTGCAAGACAAACAGAACATAAGTATATTGCTACTGCTGTTTCTTGACGAGTCATTCATCGATGCTAATTTCCCTATTTTGCTTACTTTTGAGATATCCTCTATACAGTTGTAAATATGGGGATCTCCTTCTTTTCTAGTTGTTTCTCTTCATGTTTCTGAGCTATACACTATCGAGACATCTCAAATCTCCTGTTTATATAAAACATTATGGTACATGTATATCTGAATACGCACTTTCTGTGTCTTCCTGTGTCTTAGATATTAGCAATGGATTTGAACTCAGTAAGTTGGAAACAGCTGCATAAAAACTGCTGGAGAATTGTACTACCTTTTGATTGGTTGCACTTTAGATATGGCGTGTCCCTGGTGGGTATCAAGAAGAGTGATGAGACAGCCAGGATCCAGCTGAACCCGGGACCGAGGCACATCATGCGTGCCTCCGACACCTGCTACTACATGAACATCACGGCGGAGGAGAACTCCTCCTTCATCCTCCGTCACCCTAACAACGAGGAGAAGGACAGCAAGGAGAGCAAGATGGACAAGTCGCCCAGCTACGTCTACGACAGCAACGGCACCGGCACGTCCCGCGTGGAGAGCGCCATCGCGAGTGTTGGTATGCATTAAATTGCAATGATGATAAAGAAAATCTGCACAGTAATGATCCACAATTTGTTGCGATGATAAGGATGGTAATAATAAAGATGATGATGATGAAAATAATGGAGATAATGTTGGTGAGGTTAATGATGTCTGTGTAGTGGTAGTAGATGTAGCAGCACTGACCAGTAGGTACAATGTAACTAGTAGTAGTAGTAGTAGTAGTAGTAGTAGCAGTAGGTAGAGGTAGTAGTCGGAGGAGTAGGAGTACAGTGTCGTGGCATCCTTGTTAACAAAACCAACATATTTGCATATGTGACATCTATATGCACTCGGTTGATTGTGTTTTTAAATCTAACCATCATGATAGGGTCGATGGCCTTGGAGCTGCACCATTTTGGCAGCACGCGGTCCAGCACTGGGGGGCAAACGTCCCCTTCTCCCGGGGGCTCAGCGCTGGAAGCAAGATCCAAGGAGGAGCCTCCCCTTGGGAGGAGTGCAGCCAGTAAGTCATTGGTGTCCCCAGATGATGTCATAACTATGATTTGTTACCATGGTTACACGTTTCCAGGTAGCTGGGCTCTATCACGCAGTTTAGAAAATACATTCACTTTTTTTTTTGACAAGATACATTTTCCACAGAGATTGTGCTTTATAGGAGCCATGAAGCCTTGAAATGTTTTCCTTGACTTTCACATTAATTTCACTTTTACAACGTTACATGATTTAATATACATCTCAAGTTTTGTTTTTTCTGATTGACTATTCAAATATACTAAATGGTTATACTGCTGCCTTTTACAATCTAGCAAAAATAAAATAAAACTTTAAAACACATCCTCATCGTATGTCTTCATGATACAAGCAGAGGTTTGGTAAATGAAACTTCCAAGTAATTGTCATTATTATATCTCTCTTTCTTGCAGCGGGCCTTAGAGTTGACATCCCTCCAAGGAGCTCCATGGATCAGGCCATGGATCGCAACCATCTCATGCCCCCCGGTGGGGACGACTCCGGCGGGGGCGGGTGCGTGGGCTTTCACATCGGGCCGCCCACAGATGTCGGGGAACCAGCCCCGCCCAGGGGGAGGGAGGGGCGTCGGCCATCTATCATGCCGGTCCTGGAGATGATGTCATCCGATCCCGAGGATGACCAAGTGAGGGACGAAAGGCCGCTCCAGGCGCAGAAGCAGGTTGCCATAGAAACAGAAGACGTTTCAGTTTGGGATGAGGAGGATCCGTAAGTATATAGTTGCTTGAATACATGATATCATATGTAATCAAGTAAATAAGGGATTGTCTCTCTGGGATATTTAAGCTTTCTTAAAAAAAACATGGTTTGTATCTGTACACTATTCATGATTAACTTAAAGTAAATGTTCAGCATTTCAATCCATCCCTCTTGTGAGATATATGCCCAAACTACTTTAAAATAGCAAAAGTGACACCTACAAATAAGGAAGACAACCAACATGATAACTAATAACCAATTAATATAAATTCTTCAAAATATGCCAAAAGCCTTTGAAATAGTAATCTGTAATAGTCTATATGATTCAAATTTAAAGGTTTGAAAAAAAAGTTACCCAATCCAAATAATTTTTATGAACTTTTTTTTCATAGCTGAGACCAAACATCATTACCATTAACCATCATAAATCCTATTGTTTTTGTTTTCCTGGTACTTGACAACAAAAATGTGCTATAGGAAATAAAATTCACTTGGATGAATATAAATGCCTTTAATGAATATATGTGACCGTGCATCACAAAACGAACAAAAAGTTGCACCCCTTGATTTTACATGAGAACTCAAAAAAAGGTGAAATTGTATTTTCTGAAAGAGCTATCCTTCTTCAACGTTATTCTTAAGTTTGGGATCACAACATGAATGGGAATATGTGTTTTGAGCAGTTTTTCTACAACCCTTTTTGGGGGGAGAGTAGAATGATCAGCTATGTCTTAGAGGCCCCCTTTCATTTCTTGAAATCCTTTGCATACTCTTCACTTTCAAGTCTAATAACTTTAAAAAGGATAATGCTACTGCTTTGAAAGTTGGCATTAATTATGGACAGAATGTGTGAATCAAGCATGCTTAATTTCAGCTTAATCTGGTAATCCCTTCATCGTTGTTGCTCCGGTTGTTTACATCCTGTGTTTTGTCCCTCTCATCACACAGCTAGCACGGCTTGATAAAAGATTAAGCACTTGAATAGACCCTGTACTTCAGAGCCTTTTTTCTCAGTTCACACTTTTCCACATCATGTGCTTTCTTTGCAGTATTTAGATAGGTTAGTGAAGTCCATTTGAATTGAGTTATACATCATTTTAAAGCTTAGAGTGTGCTCTTTCAGAATCTGCCCTTAACTAAAAATCCATGTTCGGCGACTTTTCGTTGGTTTTGTGATGCAGGGTCACATATGTATAATACTTGATTGGGAGAAAATGGAATGTAAAAGAAAATTCTCAATCACCTAATTTAATTTTTCTCCAGCTGGACCAAAGGACCACCTCCCCTCATCCCATTCATTGGATACCAACCTGGAAATTGTCATCTCCTCTCTAAGCCAAAAGGAATGTGCTGTCTGGAGTTAGATCAGGTAAACATCATCCGTTCTGTGTCCTGTATTGACTGAAAAAAACCCCAACTAAACCACCAACTGAGATTAAAGTACTGTTGATAGAGTAATGAACACCGATTTAGTTCTTGGGTATCCATCCACTGTGGTCAAACTTTGTCTTGACTTTAATCTGTAATTTGCAGGTTAAAGTGAAATCACTGATGCATCATAATGTCGTCTGTTTAGCCAGGGCTCCACACTAACTTTTTTGTTAGGTGGCCCGATAGGGCCACCAAAATCCTAAATTTCAAATTTTTGGTGGCCCATGAGAAAATTTGGTGGCCCCCCAAAAAACAATAAAAAACATTTAATGTCCTGTTTTTTTCAATGAGTCAAATATTTAAGTTTTATCATAGTAAGAAATGGAAGTTGGACATAAACTCATAAATAAACCTCAACAAACTCGCAACACTCTCTCTTAGGCACTCATTTAGTCCTTTTCATCCATCCTCTTAACAAATTTAACTGCTAATATCCGGCGCCAAAAAAAAATACGAATTTATTGACATACTTTTCAAAAAAAATTTGGTGGCCCGCCTTGGGCCACCAAAATTACCCTTTTTTGAAATTTGGTGGCCCGACTTTCATTTTTGGCCTCGGGCCACCGGGCCACCGTTAGTGTCGAGCCCTGGTTTAGCCCTGTTCTTCTAATGTGTGTCTTTGAATTTGTTTCTTCTCTTTTTTCCATGCATGAAATTATTATTTCACAATATTTTTCTGCAGATAATCTCATTACAGATGCCTATATATTTGTGAATCAGAATGGCAACAACGTCCTGTGTCACACTATGTGCCATTTTCCAGTGTTCTGCTCAACCTGTTCATTTTTATTTCTGGACTCCCCCTTTTGTAGCCTTGTGAACACTCCAGCTGGCGACATGCGGCGGAGTACAACTGGCCCAATAACTGCATCATCCTTGCTGTGGAGTATGCAGCCATGAGCATGGTGGACTTTATCGTACCTCTCCGGGCCCACTGGAGGCCAAAGCACACTCTGAAGCCTATAGTCATCCTTGTAGAGAAGAGGTACATGCTGATCCTCCCTGCTCTTTATCATATATTCAAAAGCTTGGAAGTGCTAACTCCATTTTCCAGAATATCATGCAAGTGTGTGTATACGTGGGTGGAGGAGGGGGATGAAGACATGTTGAGAATGAAATGTATATCTTGATCGCAATTATCTCCTGATTCTACAGGAACATCCAAAGAGAGTTTAAAATTGTTCTACTTATATGACTAAGATGAATTGTTTAACTCTTTATGTGCCATGGTGGAAACCCCCTGTGTGCCACGTTATTCTTAGACACGAAGGTAGTCATGCTATGAGAAAGAATTCGGTTTTTCCGATTTGCATAACTTCTACAAATTTCTGTTAAGGTGGACACAATAGTGAGCAAAGTTAAAGAGGAATGCCAAACTTTGCTTCGATATAAATTGTATGACAAATCTATTTTCAATTTTTCTTTTGAATGACCAGTTGCTACATTACTGTAAAGGCATGACTTTTGCACATAAAACCGTAACAGACACTCAGAATGCACACGCAAATCATGTTGGAAACACCGCTTGATAGTCAATCACCACATAGAATGCAAGCCGTATGTGAGAGAAACAAAAGCGCGAGAAACGCTTTGATTGTACCGCGGGATTAGCGATTTATTGATCGGTTTAAGCGGCTTTGTTTGTTGAGCAGAATATGCGAAGTTGGCACGCCGTCGACTGAGTCGGATGTGCGAACGTGGCACATAAAGAGTTAATAGACTGAACCAATCTGGCAGCACATGCATGCACCATCACTGGGGCATCCCCTGTGCGCAGGTGTATAGTAAATGCATGATAAACATTGATTCTAATGTGGTACCACAATGGATTGGTCTCTTGGGTCACATTCACTTTTCTCTTCTATCAGTAATGATGGAAATTAAGAATGATTTCAATGGAAATCAATTTAAGCAATGCTAAGAGATGATGTCATGACTTGTGAAACCACTTGAGTTTCACAGCTTTTTGAAAATGAGCTTGCAAGTTTAATATTCTTCACTTTTTCCACTGTATTTCTCTTTGAGCAGACCAGACACCTGTTTCCTTGAGTGCATTGCAGCTTTCCCCATGGTGTACTACATGATTGGAAACATAGATGTGTAAGAATTTCTCAACGTCTCTTTATATTTTTAAATCCTTTTGCCAACTTTCAACAATTTATTGAATAATAATGAATAAAAAAATAAATATGTGTATTAATAAATATAAAAATATTAAAGTATATAAATGTGTAAATATGTAAATATATAAATATGTAAATACATAAAAATCTACAAATATATACATAAACACACAAATATATAAATATGTAAAGATATAAATATATAAGTATATAGATATATGAATATAATATGAATATTTCCATGTAAACATGTGGATATATGAATATATGCACTCAATGTATTTAATATACTCCTTTTCTTCACTGTATGTCCTTGCACCACCAGGTTGGATGACATCCTTCGAGCCGGTATCCTCCAATCAGACACAGTAGTAGTGGTGGACAAGGAGTCCTCCAAGCTAGCGGAGGAAGACTACATGGCTGATGCAAACCAAATAGTTGCAGCACAGTATTTGTTCAAGTGAGCTCCCCTGTCTTTACCAGTGTAGTCCCAAAATGTCTTCATAATACTGATTTGAGATTTCAGAACATGGCGAAAAGAGAAGGCATATATGTTCAACATTTGGATATTACTGTGAAATTATGGGAAACTGATTTGAAGACGATGGTGTGATGACGTCTATTCACAGTATATGGTAGTGTTTATGTTAGTGTATGGTAGCTGAATCCAAGGTAATTATTGTTTCATCATGTCTTTATGTAATATAAATCACAAGCTTGTGAATAATCACTGTTCTTTATTGTCTTTTACTATGCAAATGTATTTCTTTCATTACCTCGTAATATACAGCTTAAATAGATAGATATATAAATCTTTTTTTTTCTTGTTTCCTCTGCTCCTTGTAGGTTGTTCCCACACATTAGTATCATCACCGAGCTCACTCATCCGTCCAACATGAGGTTCATGCAGTTCAGAGCCAAGGATTTCTATGCACTCAAAATGGCTGAAAAACAGAAGGTATGCTCTCAAAAAAGAAAAAGAATATTTTCCATTACTAGAATGTGTGTTTTGGTACTTCTTTCTGTGGTATTCATTAATTAATGACTTTAATTGTTTTTCTTTAATAAATTCTAAAGCAATTCTTGACACATACATGATAATTTACTGTAAAAAAAAGTGTATGATTACCAGTCTTTGTTCCTTTTTTTGTGTCTTTATTTACATTTGTATTTTAAATGAACTCATTCATTAATTCATTGATCAACTGACTGGGTATTTGTTTTATATTACTGAATTTGATCACCAATTTAACTGTTCAGTCAATCATGCAAATCATTCACACCATCAAACCTGATGTTCTGGGGGATTTTCTTTCTGAAGAGCTGCAGCATAGAGCAATTAATCAATATAATTGTTCAGAAATTATGTTCTAATAACTAAGTCATGAATACCATACATGTATATGCATGACATTTTGGTAATGTTTAAATAAGATAGACATACATTGCTGCAATGATGCTACTTCATTCTGTTCCTTTTTAACAAATGTCTGTCACTTCACAGTATGAGTAGCTATTCAAAATAGATTTGAAGTTGAGTGTTTAAATTGCACTGAGGTGTACTTAACCATATCAAATCGCTTAACACAAGAAACAAGTCAGATATTTTCATAGCATGTTAAATTACAGCAAAATTTGGTTGAGAAATATTTCTTTGAAATGCAGGTACCAAATTGATTTTGTAGCAGTGATCAAGCTGACATTTTCTTTGATATGCGCCTAGTTTTTTTAACCCCCCTCTTGGTTCTTGTGTCATTCCACAGAAAGAAAAGGAGAAAGGCTCCAACATCTCCTACATGTTCCGGCTTCCGTTCTCAGCAGGCAACGTCTTCAGTGCCAGTATGTTGGACACGCTACTCTACCAGTCCTACGTCAAGGACTACATGATTAGCTTCACCAGGCAGCTGCTGGGCCTGGACCAGGCACCGGGGTCAGGATATCTCTGTGAGGTATGTAGTTGAATTTAGACTAGCTGTGTGGGAAAGTAAGTCCATTGGGGCTTTTTGAGCAAGTCCATTATGCTGGCCCGAATTGTTATATGGCTGTATGGTCTATCACATAACTTTTGAGAAGTATACCTTTTAGGGTTGTTTTGTGAATCAAGTCCTTCAAGGTACTTGTAGATGTGTTTCTCTGTGTTTTATCGTGGAAAGGGTCTGCTGATGGGCTACTTATTTCTGTATAGGGCTGTGAAGCAAGCTATGTGAATTAGACTCCAGTTTTGATTTAGTGATTGGGATTGTTGGGCTAGTTGTATAGGGTAAGTCTTATTGGTATAGTCTTATGAAGTAGGTCTACAATGTAATTCACTACTTATGTTTAGTTAGGTGATTACCTCTTGATTGTTTTGAGAGGTGTATCAAATAGGTTCACTTTAATAGCTAGTTGAGTGAGATAGTGGGCACTTGTTTTGTGAAGATATGTCATAATTCATGCAAGGCATGGTTTAACCCTAGTCATTCGTGTGAGGAAGGCCTTTTAGGCTCTTTGTGTGAGTTGTGTCTGTTGAGCTGTTTGTATGAGGTAGACCTATGAGTTGCTGCTTTAATGAGATCTACCAGAATGCCTACATGAGGTATATCTATTTGGTGCAGTCAAAAATAGTTACAATGAATGCAAATCCTTCTACCTGTCATCTCTCCATTCACTCCTCTTTCAATCATTCTGTCTGTCCATCCTACAGCTGAGGATAACCCAAGAGGACATGTGGATTAGGACCTATGGCAGACTCTACCAGAAGCTCTGTTCTACCACCCATGAAATCCCTATTGGTCTCTACAAGACCCACACACACTCGGACAACAAGTCAGAGGTATGATCACAAAGTTTAAGACCTTATGTATTGAAGTTGTATTGTTAATTGTACTCAGTTTAGTGTATTCTCCAAACATTGTACCCTATCTATCATGAATAAACACATAATGCTGTTGCAGTCATGTGAAACATCTTCAACTGCATGATCAAACATATTTCTGTAAGCTGGTCTATTGGATTAGTGGGTGAGGCTCATGATAATGAGGCCCTTTTCACTTTTCTTTACACTCAGTGAAATGTGTAGACGAATGAAATAGATATACATTGTAGATGAATAAAAATTTTCATGTCATTATCTTTGTGTTATAATGAAAACCTGATTCTAGTATGTTAAGATTTATTGCAAGTTAAGCAAGGAAGATAAACTCATTAATGTACAAAGCAAACATTTAAAAACATATCATTAAGAACAAGTTTTGACTACTGTAAAAGTGGATTTTTTTGCGTGACTAATTTTTCGCGCTTGGCCGGGTAAGAAGAGTTTCGCGTGTTTTTAAATCCGTGGAATCAAGACATCACGCACAGGACCGTATGGCAAGCAAAAATGTTCGTGTGCTTTTATTTTCGCTCTAGTTTCTGGTTGCCGAAATGCGCGAAAATTTCAAAACCGCGAAAATTTCCACTTTTACAGTACCTGTCGTGTTGTAATATTAACCAGTTGTTGTAGGGTGGAGTGAGGTCAGAGGCATAGACATGAAGCCCAAGTATCCTAATTGCCTTTTTATCCTGTCTCTGTTTGTCTGTCTGTCTGTCTATATGTCTGTGATTGTCTGTCTGTTTAGTTGTCAGTGACGATAGAGGACGATGACAGCTCTTCTTCCGGCCAATCAGAGGAGAGGAAAGAGATCGCCCACCTTGTCAGGCAGAAGATGAAGAAGCTGGAAATTCCTCCTGAGGAATATGGTAGGAAAAATGATGATAAGAATATAAATTCTAATGTAAAATACATTCCAATTTTCATGTTTACAGCTTCTGTTCAGTGGAAATGAAATATCATTTAATTTCTACTGAAATGAAGCTGTGAACATGAAAATGGGGAAACTTAATGCAGTATTTATGTACATATCACCCAAAACTGCAGGTTCTGCTGCCAACATTGGTGAGTGTTGGCACTGAGATTTGAAAATTTTCAGAAATGTTGGCATGTAATTTTTTTTTCTGTATTTAGCTTTTTATAGGGGCAAGAGGTACTGTAGAGAGAGGTGGTTGAATTTTACTTCCTTGCATGTAGAAATCTTGTGTAATGCAAAGAACAATATAGCATCATTTTACTCTATCAAACATATGTATCATATTTCTATCCCAGTCAAGTCATGGAGGTAGATGAATATGTTTTCTCTCCAGTGACAATATGTTAATGATAAGAATTTTTTTCATAATAATGAATTTGCTCCTCCACCAAATGTAGATGTGTTTTGAAAACAAGAGGGAGTACTCACATACAGTATAGTAGCTTTTCCTTTTATCTACAGTCCTTGAAACATAGTGTATTGAGCCATAGCTTTATTATACATCAGAAAACTAGGGATGTTGCTTGTAGCCTTTTGATTTTTGTTTTAATTCTGGTAAAAAAAAAGTGATAAATATTTTATTAAGGTATTGTGGACTGTGAAGGAATTGTTATGTCAATCTGTGTGCCTCACAGTGTATATTTCTTCTTTTTATTTTCTCTGATTCATTTTTGAATTTACAGACAGTGAAGTGAGTGAGAAGAGGAACAAGATCTCCTATGTCTTGATCAACCCAAGCTTTGAGACAAAACTGGAGGTTGATGATGTCATGTAAGTGTTGGTCCCTGCCAGAGTCATGTTTATTTATTTATTTATTTATTTATTGTTTATTTATTTATGTATTTATTTATGTATTTATCTATGTATTTATTTATTTGTTTATTTATTTATTTACTTATTTATTTATTAATTTATTCATTTATTCATTCATTTATCTATCTATTTATTTACTCATTTATTCATTCATTTATTTATTTATGTATTCAGTTTTCTTTTAGCAGGGTAGCCCTTTCAGCTCACTCAGAACTGCTCTGCCAAGGGGCCCTGCATCACGTACATAACACAAATTGAGTAAAAAACACATTAAGTTACAAACACGATAACAAAGAGGAAACATAAAACACTAGATTATATAAGTCCATATAGAGCGTACATGAAAAAAGGGTTGAACACAAGCTAATGAAACAAAAAAAAAATAAATAAAAAGAATAATATTCTGGTCTCCTATTAGTGTATCCAGTTTCAATATCACAGTCTGAACCTGTTTGATGATAATTGCATTTGTATGCATGTGCATGCTTATGTGCATTTTAATGTTTTTTTGTTTTGTGTGTGTGTGTGGGGGGGGGGGGGGAATTCCATAGACATACTGCAGGCGTAATCCATGACTGAAAAAGTTCTATTAACATTCAAGTACCATTTAAAACTTTAATACATGTATGAAGGTAACAGTTTTGCTGCAGTGATTTGTAGAATAACACATTGCCATGTGATTTGGCTAGTATAAAATCACACAGCAGCGTTTTGATTATTATTTTGACTAGATGGGTAAACTCAATCAAAATTCCCTTTTGAATATATCTAATAGTTCTGTGACATTTATTTTTTTTACACAGATTTATCACCATGAATAAAACATCCACAAAACACACAAACTTGCTTGAAAACAGTGCATTTGTTACACTTATTCTGGAGAGATTTGAGGACATAGGAGATTGCACGTACTTTTTTTTTAAGTGGATGAGAAATGAATAGATGGCACATAATAAAAGAAAGAGTAGCAGTGAAGATGTAACTCTCAGAAAAGATACAGTCATTTGTTGCAGAAGTGTACATTTTGTTTCATGTTCTAAATATATCAATTTGAGATTCAATTGAAATGATGAGGGTTTGTATTTGTGAATTTCATCTTTTGTTTGTTTGTTTTTTCCCCCTAGATTCATAATCCGGCCAGCTGGGGGACCCAAGACACCTTCACCTATGCCACCGAGGCGAAAGTTTAGCAGTCGGAGGGTTAAGCCGAGGAACACCGAGCCCAAGCCAGACCCACAGGGGCCCAACGTGGATACCAAGCTGTAAAGCCCTTTTCTGCTGTTGACGATAGCAGATGAAACCATGAAGTGGCTTAGCTTATCATCCTTGTGCTTTTATAAGTGTCAGGAGTTGGATGCAACAACCCTGACATCTCAGTTAATTGCTCCCGTGTGATGTTGCACAGGCCACAAGGTGCTTTTTTGCCATCAGCTGGGCAACAGACTCACAAAACAGGGTGGTGCAGACGCGGCATTTATTATGACATCACAGCCAACCAAGATGAGTCGTGGGACCAAGAAATGATGCAGAGAATGGACAGCATCAGTTTTACTGGTGTTGCTAGGCAACACTGAGATGTTGGATGAGAGGTATAGTCACATATCCTGCTAAGAGCCAAGAAGTGTGAGATTTTGAGAGAACTGACTCGACTCTGTTAAGTCAGTTTAGGGGAAGACACTGTAAGTTGGATTTTGGCATTGGTGGTATTTGAGACTTTTCTATTAAAGTTTTGAGAATGGGTGACAGATTGACTGGTTGGACTTTATTTTGTTTGCAAATGGACAGTGTCTTAATGAGCTACAGACCAGGCATTATAGTTTGAGGTGCTGTGTGTTGATGCATGGCACTCTTGCTTATTGACAGATAAACCAGCATCTTACAGTTCATTCCGCAGGTTTTCTCTGAGTGGTCTTTAAGCTGCTACGGGAATGGTTGCATTTGTTTCTGAAATGTGCCATTGCACGCAAACAATGCAAAAGATATGGGACTCTTTGAACCGAGACCACAATCTTGCAACCAAGTGGGCTAAAAGCACAAACATAACTGTCAAAATAAGCTCAAATCAAAAGAGAATAATGTTCCACTGACAAGCATCAAAAGTACAACTGCCTATAATATCTCAGATTGTAGATGAATAGGTTCGATGACATTTGCTCCTGCGACAGTTGCTCGCATGGAATATCTGCATGCTAAGCCAAACATAAGTTATTCCCACAAACAAAACCCTAAACCTAATCGTAATCCTGACATCAAACTAAACCTAAAACCCTATTACAAACCTAACCCTAAGTCCTTGTAAAACCTGAGACCAGAGCAAATCATGTCTCAGGAAAAAAAATGTTTGTCACCAGCTGAACATACCTATCAAAAGTTTCTCACTATTCATCTGGCACACTGCTACCACTAAACAGTCCCACAGTCAAGCACTGGAGAGGATTAATTTCATATCATCAGAAAAGATTGAAAAAATATTGACAGCTACAGTATGAGCGTCATGAGTTTTATTGTGGTTGGATTCATGTTCTAATACTTCTTGCAGATAACAAGAGTAAGAGAAGACACTAACATACATCTGTTTCTTAGGTTAATGATATATTGAAAGGAAATTTGGCTCCATTATTGAAGAGAAAGAGTGCAGTTATGTTACCCCTGCAGATCATTTTGAATGCACCCAGTTATAACATATCATCGATCTTTGTGTGTGTGTCTTTGGTAGGGAAGATGCATTTGATACACTGTGAATACAAGTATGAGCTGTAACACTAGACTCCAGGGCCCCATTTCATAAAGAGTTTATTTGATGACAACTCTTTGCTGGAATGACTATTGTCATGGTAACGACAAGAATACAGCTTCCTGATTGGTTGTTTGCTGTGGAAAGTGGTCATTCCAGCAAGAGTTGTCATCTTAACATCTTTTATGAAATGGGGCCCAGGTGATTAAGTGCAGAATCTCTCAAAGAATATGACCCAGAGTTTTAAGTAAGTCCCCTCATACGTGTGTATAAACCTGCATTCCTGTGAAAATCTATGCAAAGTCAGCCAACTAATAATACATGTACATTGGGTAACCTGTGTTTACAAGTCGAATAGCAATCTCTTCCCCACATTCCTGCTTAAGTTCTCAACAACGATGTGCATCTCTCTAGAAAGAGTATAATTTGTGCCATGTTATGGATAAAGTAATAGAGCATACAATGTATACTGACAAGCATCAGGTGACCACAGCTCTTATCTACAATGTATAAACCCATTTCATCTTTAGTTAGGTTATGTTAACCCAGTAGACTTTGTGTACAACCTACAACATATCAGGTTCTTTGTAGACAATGTGAAGTGTTTGTTTGCAAAAACCGATAAGTCCATATTTGCCAAATGGAGATATTTACGATGAAAGGTCAAGAAAAATAAAGAGAATAATAGGAAGATTTTGCTTCTTTTGACCATAACTTCAAAAATGTACCTTTATATGTAGTGACCAATATACCATTTAAAAGGTATTATTTTGTACTTTATGACAGAGACCGTACTTCAAAATCTTCAAAAATGGACTTATCGGTTTTTGCGAACAAACTCTTCGTGTGTTCAGATGAGACTTCATGCCTTATTAGTTGAGATTCAGACACCCAAATGGTTTTAGGACTGAAAGTTTTCCTGATTTTGCACAAATATAAATTCTGCTGTGGTTCATTTTTGATATTCAAATTGAAATGTGTCATTTTCCAGTATTTTTTTTTTCAGGTTGAAAACTTTGCTGGCAAAGTTATATTTTCTCATACTTTTAGTGTGCAAAGACAAACGGAAATTGCATTTGTCTTATGCAGAATTTGTTCTTATCACGTGGCAAACTTTTTCACTGATTTTGAATGGCAGTTATGTTCTGGTGTTGAACTAAATCAATGATTTAGTCCACAATCTTTGATGATTATGTTTCACGTTGAACTTGCCTTATGTACTTAAAGCTACTTCCTGTTTTTAACACTTACTGTATAAGTCAAGTTTATTTAGGTATTAATTCTGCCTACTAGTTACGTTAAAGAAAACGAGTAAGCCCCCCACCCCCCCCCCCCCCCATTCCCTGAAATTGTCTCATAGCCTCATGATACTGTCCCCATCACTAAATACAGCACTAAACTACCTCGCTTTAAAGCTGCATTATCCAGACATGAAGGATTGTGTGTGCATTTTCTGCATGCAAATGTCTCCCCATTTTTATCAGGTCAGATGTCCCAGTTAGTATTTAGTTTTCAATGTCTGAATTCCTTTCCCGAAAGCTAAAATGTTACACTGAATTACTCATTATGATTGAAGATGAGATGAAAATATGCTGATTTGGTTTCTTGTGGACAAGACACCCATGTGTGTACATAACTTGCTGTTCTTGTGTAAGTTTGATGTAAAGAATGCATGGAAAGAGGAGTAAAAATGACATCAGCTGCATTTTAACGCAAAGCAGATAAATTTGCATGGTATATTAATAATTTATTGGTGAAGATATGCTTTATGATTGGGCAAATTAGAGCAGAATGCAAGAACAACCCATACTGCCAGAAATGCTGTACCCCATCAAAAAATCAAAATACCATTAGACTTTGTGGACAAGCACATTGGCAATGTCAAACACAGTTAATCAGAAAAAAAAAGGGTTGCACAAATGATATTATTTTTTTTTACTGCACATATGTACCAGATGTACCTTGTAAATAGTTGTCAGTTTGACTGTGATGCTATGTGATACGGTACAGGAAAAGAGTGAGAAGGGTAAACGTGACACTGAAGAGAAGAACAAGTCATATTTCAGAGGCAAGGATCATATACAATGGTGGAATGGAAGGAGAATTACAGTGTTCGTGTTATGATATGGAAAGACTATAGATGGCAGGATGTAACAGATTAACATATGAGATGCTAATAAATGCTTCGCTGGGTTGGAAAAGCAAGCTTGACTGTATTGATGAGCCGGATCACTGCCATTCTAGACTTGCTTTGCAGTATGTACATACACATCAAAGGAAATGAAGAGTTTGTTTGTAAAAACCGATAAGTCCATATTTGCCAAATGGAGATATTTGCGATTAAAGATCAAGAAAAATAACGAGAATAATAAAAATGTTTTTGCTTCTTTTGACCATAACTTCAAAAATATACCTTTATATGTAGTGCCCAATATATCATTTAAAAGGTATTATTTTGTACTTTATGACAGAGATCGTACTTCAAAATCTTCAAAAAATGGACTTATCGGTTTTTGCAAACAAACCCTTCAAATTGAGCATGAGAAGTTGTTCATCTTTATTCTGAGAACAGCTAAGAGGTCTTTCTGCAGACAGCACTAATGTTTTATTTTGGCATTGAAAGACAAATGTACAGTGATGGTTTTCTTCTTGGAGCAAAGAGGAGACCCATATCTTGCCTTGTTGGATTTCGGGTCATTTATAAATATATCATGGACATCTCTCAGTATATCTTTTTATGTCAGATGTGGTTGATATCCATTTACTCTGAACCACATTAACCAATTTTCAATGCAAAGTATTTTGTATGTGGATAACTGCACAACGATGTAAATAGCTACTGTACTTGTACATAAACTGTGCAGAGAGGTGCACAGCATCTTCAGCTGGGTTTGAAGATAGAAAATGTAAAAACTTTCCAAACTTTATTATTCTGAGGTTTATTACAGCCCCCATGTGTAGCAGCTGTGCATGGGAACCACTGTGTGAATGTTGAAGATAAATGTATAGAATTTTCTTATTTTATTTCTGCGTGCTTTTTACTTTTGTCATTGTAATGTAACTGTGGATCACACTACCATGTGACAAGTCAACACAATTCTCTGTGATATTCATAACTGCAATTTCTGAAGAAAAATAACCCGTATACTTTTTTTGCTATTGGTATTTAATTGTTAAAGGAGAAACGTTCAGATCTACTGTGTTTTCCAGCGACCCTTTTTCTTGAACACATTTTCATACAGCTCTTTTTTCTTAGCCATTCATTGTAACCTTTGCTATACGTGACTTGTGTAGGACCTACATGTTGATATGTAAAACAAAGTTTGTTACCAGTGATACAGATACAATGTATCAATAATACAGTCAACTCATTGTAGGTCGACATGGCGCAATGCCTTGCCATTTCGTCTGTGACTGTGTCTTGTGCAAGAGTTAATGTCGTACATGTATTCAGTGTGCTATTTGAATTATGTGAAACTGTTCCAATTCTGGTGATGAGGAAGAGATTCCAATGAAAATAAAGAAAGAATGATATTCACTGTGCTTGGGAACTGAAAAATCATGTGGGGCAAGACATTGATTTATCTTGTGGTTTCACAAATATCATCATGGGGGTAGTTTTTATCAAAGACCCTGTTATCGGCTGTTGTTAGCACTGTGTTTTTGTGAGTGAAGAGCTTGACAGCCTGAGCTGAGCTTGTTGATGTTTTGACGTTTTAAGATTTGTGATTGTGATTATTATTCATATGATTCAGAGAAATCCTAAGCTGTGCAACCCTAACTGCACAAGTTTTACTGACCCTGATGTGCTTATATACTCTCTTGCGCACCAGTACGGCAATTGGAGCGCCCTTGGCAAAAGGATAGTTGTCATGTTGGAAATCACTGTGATTGGTCTTCATGTAATTTTGCTGTCATGTTCATATATAGACAATATTCTACAGAGAATGATATCGTTACTACCATGTGATTCAGAATCTTGAAAATTGAACTGCAATGCTAAAAATGTGAAATATTATGATCATTGGCTCTTTTGGCCAATCAACGTATACGTACATCTCTTTCAAATTCAATCTACTAATGTACAGTATTAATAGGTGCCTTTTGTATCAATCACAAATCATGATAACATAATTATATTGATTACTTACAGTTGTACTGAATGTATTAAATGTATATTTAAGTGACCGTTCATCTCTGTCTGAACTTGCCAGACATATTGCATGTGGATAAAGGGTAATTGCAAGTTGGTGACTACTTGTCAAATCTGCTAATGTTGCATGCTTCGTAAAGACTCGTGCAATTTGTGACGTTGCATCACAAACCAACAGAAAGTCGCCAGACGTGGATCTTTAGTTAAGGGCAGATTCTTAAAGCTTTAAAGTGACATATAACTCAGTTCAAATGGACAATGGAAAGCACACACTCTGGAAAAGTGTGAACTGAGAAAAGAGGCTCTGAAGTACAGAGTCTATTCAAGCACTTAATCTTGACCAAGCAGTGCAAGCTGTGCAATGGATTTGACAAAAAAAGAGGATGTAAACCACCGGAGCAACAACAATGAAGGGGTTATCAGAATAAGTTGAAATTGAGCATGCTCTATTAGCACATTCTGTCCATGATTAATGCCAACTTTCAAAGCAGTAACATTTTGCTTTGCAGTTTATTAGACTTGAAAGTGAAGAGTCTGCAAAAGATTTTCTTGAAATGAAAAGGGACCTCTACAACATACCTGATCACACTGCTCTACAAAAAAAGGGATTGTAGAAAAACTGCTGAAAACACACTCTCTGATCCATTTTATGATCCCAAACTTAGGAATGATGTAGAAGAAGAATAACTCTATCAGAAAACATGAAAAACTCAAGATTGACTTGGTTGACCCGTTTCACCTTTTGAGTCCTGACATAGAATCAAGGGGTGCAACTTTTTGTTGGTTTTGTGATGCATGGTCACATTTATTCCTTCTGTTTTGATTCAGCTCAATGTGTTGATCTTGACCATTGTATTTTGAACAGGGATATCCCTGCTTAAAACCTAAATCACTCACCAAATAATGACAGTGATAATATGAATATGGTTCCATGATATTTTTTTTCTTGCAACAATATTGTTCCCATGAAGTATCTGCACAATAAGCCAAACATAAATTCTACCCACAACGTAACCCTACTCCTTGCTGATACACATACATGTACATCAAACTAAATTAAAAGCCCTATCACAACCCTATAAACCATAAGTGCTTTGAGAAAATAAGACCAGAGCAGTTGTTGCAGATGCAAATATCATGTTACCTAAGAAAAAATGCCAATTGTAATATTTCTTTTTCACTCCCTTTTCATGCATATTAATCAGTGGTATACTATTTTGCCAGCCATCACATAGGAAGAAGCCTTTGACCTTTTTTGTTTTTTTTTAAGGTATTGGGACATAATTTTATCATCATTTTAAACTCATCATTTGGATTTCATATGGATGGGGTTAATCATATGCGCAAATGTTGATACCTCAATGTACTATTATACTATTTGTTTTTATGATGTCTGCTCTTTTTTTCAGAAATGTGATTTATGACAATATCTTTAATTGACTTTTTTTTTAGTGTATGGATACCACTTTGATGGCTACAGAGGCATTGCACTCTTGGCGTTAAAGGTTAGCGACTAACGGCAAAATATATATCAGTTTTGCACCAACTGAGTGAATTTCTTCCCAAGAAATATATTCTGTGAGTCTCCTAAACTGTATTTACAGAATGAAGGCTGCCATCTTCAAAGCGATCATGACTGAGAGTGCACAAAGTTTAGTCCAATACTTCAAGATTTATTATTATCATTGACATCAGTCCTATGTTTGAAATTTGTTTTGGTTGTTGAAGGAGAGGCATTAATTGTTAATTGCTCTTAATTGGCAGGTGTGTTTGTTTGTTTTTGTTTTTGTTTTTGCTGTAACCAGCAGAATGCAACGGTAAAGACCATGTTGCATTGATTTTATATCATGAAAATTTTTGGTTTTGAGTTTTTCACATATCGCATGGATTAACTGAAGGAGAAATGAGGAAAAGATATAAAGGTATGCTATGAAAAAGTATTTTTTCTCAGTGATGACATGTTATAGAGCAGGTTGCATTGACGGAGACCTAAGATAACTGGGATTAACTTAGATGTTGTAACAATTTAATGTTATCACTTTTCTATTTCGTACCTCACAGGAAATGCACCAGACTTCAGATTGATAAGGCTCCTTTTGAAAAAGCATGATGTGGAAAATACCGTTGATGGGGATCTTTGTTTTACTCTATCATGAGTAAATGTCATAAATGTTTTCTTTGTGTGATGCATTTTTAAAAATCGTTTTGTTTTTACATCTCTGCTGTACATCTGTCAATTTTTATGTGCAATCCTTCGATTTTGTTGGCTTTCCATATTACAGAGATAAAATGAGAACATAACACTTCTGAAAATGTGTGTTATTTCATTCATCTGTGTTTTCTATTCTACATGACAATAACAATCAGTCTCCACTGTTTTACACTATGGTGACATGAGTCGTAAATTTATGCATACGAATGTAAACTACTAACAACACAGCTTTGTAGGAATGCTGTACATTGTTCACACTGCCTAATGTCCATTCATACTGTAGAAAAAAAAAAACAATCGTTAGTAAATATTTAAAAGAACAGTGAATGCAAGTTTCAAAACAAAAGCTTTGAACAATGAGAGTTTCTACATGTAGAGAATGCTCCAGATCTGGAAAGACTATTTGGGGGGGGGGGGGGGGGGGGGGGTGGTAGAAAAAACAAACACAAAACAGAACTAGACACCATTTGGAGTTTTAGGTTCAGTTCGCAATGAACAATTTTTTTATTTATGCTTCTTTTTTTTTGTCTTTCGAAAACAGAATTTTTGAAATTTGTAGATATTGAAGAAGACATTGAGAAATTGAATTTTGACATTGTATTGTCCTCTGTTTTCAAAGATACCATGTTTGCATTGGAAATACCACACATAAGTACATACACACATAATAATACAATTGTAATGTGATAAGGAAATACACTTTAACAAAAAATATTGAAACATTTGATGTTAAAGGGGAAATCTAGTCCAAATAAAAATTAGTTTGATAAAAAAGAGTAAAATCGTACCAATTCAATGATAAAAATTTGACTGAAATGGGATGGAAAAAAAAGGAAGTTATGACATTTTGAAGCTTTTGCTAATTTCTGCAAAACAGTTCTTGTACAGTGGGTATGAATATGCAAATGAGTGAGCTAACCATGTCATACCCTCACAATTTTCCATTAATCGTGTACAAATAAAAATGATGAAAACCCAATGTTTTTGTCATTGAAGTATGAAACATGATGTTATTCCTTGTTTTACAACTTCAGAATAGTGATCAGTTGGATATACCAGGATTTGAGCCTCGGGCATTATTGCGTTTGAATGAAAAACAGCAAATTTCAAGATATTATGCACAAACTATATGGCACGTTGTGAGGGAATGACATGCTCACTTTGCCATTTGCATATTCATATTGACTGTTCAAGAATTGTTTCCTGAAAAATTAGCGGATATTCGAAATGTCATAACTTCCTTTAATATTTTTCACCCGATTTCGATCAAATATTGTACCGTTGAACTCATAATATTTTACTTTTTCTAATCAGACAAACTTATATTTAGACTTGGTTTCCCCTTTGATATATCAAGTAGGCCCTATAGTGTATTGTATATATGCTAGTGTGTGCTGTTCAATTCAAGAGTTAATCCACTACTATTAATATCATTCAAACATGTTATTTGACTTTTTTAAGTAAGTTTCAAGCACGAAAGGCCAGGAAAATTTTTCCTTCAAGCAAGGATGTCACAATAGATATCGCACAAAATCAAATGAGCCTTTTAACGTTTTCAGTGAACACACAATGTTATGCAAGTCAGTACAAATAATTATGGGTCTTATTTGCATGCATTTAATGTCGAGTATTTTATGTACATAGAAAGTTGAGAAAGTCAGGGTTAATCAGAGCATACTAGCTGATAATCGATTTATATATGCAGACATTAAAACTAGTAATAAGTACTAATAACCTCAAAACATGTATGGCATGTCCCATCAACAACAAAAAGAGGTATTTCTATGTGACCCGATTCATTTTGCTTTGAATGTTGTCTTTTTTTTTGCAAGATGGTGAGACCAATTTTACCATAAGTCTGATGGTTTCTCATTTGATAGATTTTACAGCACATGACCTAGCGCAGTGTAGTCTGAACTTTTAACCTGCAAATCAAAAGATAATGTATGAAACACTTCATGCAAAATAAATGACAGTTTAAGTATCTTTACAGCACACATGTACAGACTCAAAACAGAGATCTTATAATGGCTCCACTGTGTCAACATTCATTAAAATCAGTACCAGAACTGATCGTATTTTTCATTTAAGTGGGGTCATTGACATTCAAAATACGGATTATTTTGCCTTGTTGATAACAATATTCTTATTTCTCACACACGCGACAATGATAATGATTTAAACACACACACACACACACACACACACACACACACGCACACAGAAATACAACAAACCAATACCTGTGACTTGAAACTTTACTTTGCAAGTCTTGATATTATTCTTAATAGTTTAAAGAATAATGTTTACTGCAGTCTGTTTTCTTGATTACACCTTTTGATTTTGATACAATGTCTAATAAAAAAACCAAGTTTCGATCCGCAAACTTATCTCGTTAGCAATGTACCCCAGTATAATGTGTCAAAACTACGACATGTGGGCATTAACACTTCACAGCTCGGGGAAAATGTCAACCGCTAAAAAGATGGCAATCTAGATAAATCTCTTTGCCCCCGTCATAACAGATTATTTTGTTTTTGTAGTTTATTTGTCTCCCATGCATGAAAGTACATTGTATAGCAACAGTAACTCTATTTTATGATTCATATTTGCTTTTTTTTTATAGTATGGGTACTCTTTAATTGCCAATATTACTTCTTGGAAGGGCTTATTATGCCTAAGTCCACCCGCAAAATACCAATTACTATTTCGAAATAAGGCTAACAGTAAGTTGACGATACGATGGACATTTATACGATAAAATGAGTCTTTTGTACATAATACATAATTTACATCTGTTACATATTAGACATTCAATGAAAATGATAGCATTTTGATAACAAAATAATGCAGATTCATAGGCATTGAACTGACCTCAGAGGAACCTGAAAAAAGAACTTTTCCTTCTACGGAATTCCTAAATTGATAAGTATGGAATGTGAAAACTGTTATTTATGAGGACATTTTGCATGTTCCTAGATGAGTGTGAATGGATTACGTTTATCTTGCTTTGAAATGAGAAGAATCAAGCTAATTATAAACAATATATTTGCCTATTACACAGTTAACAATCGTTTGACATTATGTTCCATGCGTATCATACTTAACATAATTATATTCAAGATAGATCAAACCACCCCACCCTCCACAGCCACACACAATTAAACATCGTTTCTACAATCGTAGATGCAGCTTTGCTGTTAAGAACACAATTCAACTTTCATCATAGCAAATTAGTACATGTCAAATGACATGTTTTCAGAGTTCATTTAAATTTAAAACATGAGAGGAACATCAAATTTCACTGGTTCCATGCTGAAAGCGGGAACTTCTATACATTAAATGCTACCATCAAGATCCAATGTCAAACGTCAAACAAATTTATCATTCTGTCCATGAAGTATGAAAATGATAAACAACTAAATCCTGAAATTTCTATGAAGTGTCTATTCAACACTACTCGGACTATATTGCATATTTTGCATAGCTAGAGTTTCACACAAACTTCCACCTGTATATACCTCCCTCAATTCTCGAGAGTTCTCATGTACTAGATATCTTCATCCAAATACAGTGCCTTGTAACTCTTGCTTACATTTTCGCCTCCCTCTTCCGTTTTTATCCTAGTCCCTTCTATTCTTTCCCTGTTATACTCTTTGTTAAATTTCCCCCTGTTCGTGTCATTCTCTCTCCCCCCCCCCCACCATATACTTATCCCCCCCTTTTTTTTTTTGGGGGGGGGAGGGGGCTCTCCTCCACTCTTTTTCAGGGCATCAATTCCATGAATAACTTCATGACTCTTCCTCATGCCCTTTCGGTTGGATTAATTCTCCTCTGATACCTAGACTTCGTTCTTTCCTTTTCCCATTTCTTGGCGCATGTCTACATGCCCTTCCTCGTCCTTTCATCACTTTATGCGGCTCGTTGTAATCTATCAACCTTTCCTCGGCTGCTGCCTTCACCGTGCCTCTATGTTTTAAACTGAAAAAAGATAATGGAAAATGACCGCAGTGATAAATACACACAAAGCATGTCGACAGGCCATCATGTTTTGCATGGTTAAAAAGAAAAAATGTTAGGTGAAGTCCCATCTCCACATGGCTCTCAAAGGGCTCACTCGTGTTCTCAGCGTTGAAGTGCATTTTAGCTGCTACGATGTATATAAAAACACAAAGTGCGTGATCTAAAATGCATTTATGACATTTAAATGCACGACAATTGTACAATATTATACGAATCGATTTTTTTTATTGCATTATTTAATTTTCTTACAATTGCATAAGGGCTAATCATCTATTTTGACCATATTATTATTGGCTAAAATAGTAAATGACATTAATGAAAGAGCATGTTTCCTTTGTTTTATCAAAATATATATAAGATGCATTTATAACCTAATGAAGTTTAAGACAGGGTTTCCCGTGCAAGAACCTAAGAGTATTATAGTTTAGGAGCGTACACTACAACAAAATCACTGTCACGTGGTACCAAGTCAACTAATTCAAAACCTTGTAATGAATATACAATAAGAATATTATTCACAATATTGTATAATACATTGTATGAAGAAGTAGTGTATTCCCGACCAACCGCAGGGGCGGATCCAGGAATTCCGTAAAGGGGAGGCGCCTTTACATATTTAAAAGAGGGGGGAGGGGGCACGCCCCTCCCCTTCCTCATTTTTTTTCTCTTTTTTTGTTACAAAAAAAACAACAACAAACAAACAAACACACCCTGGATCCGTCACTGAAGTGAAAATCGGTAAGGTCACTCTTCACATAATAGTAAAAACTTAATGGAATCACAGTCGGTAATGCATTGTGTTTAAAGTGACATATTGTTAGTGCTTCTAATACTATTTCACGTAACAGTCGTGCAATCAGTAGATTGATTTCTCAAATCCCACTTTCTTCTCATCTTGCACCATCCATTTATATGATACTTTCGTATCTAACTGTGGAATTTTTGAATTTTGCTTTAGCCTAGGTAACACACATACAATCTCGATCTCCCCTCAAATTGATATCTTGTTTGGAGTCACTGCACATAATTTGCAATACTTCTGTATGTAGATATTCATACTAATCGTTAATGATTACAACAAATTCCTAAGAATCGAATACTGGTAGTTATTTCAGCTGGGCAAATTTATGTAAAATTCTAACACCTCTCTCCCACGTAGGCCTACCGTAAATTGAATGTGCCCCCCCCCCCGGAAAATAAGAAGATTTTCTTTCTCACAGTCATATAACATTTCCCTCATAAATTGATTATCTAATGCCATATTTCCACAATTTTAAACATTTTCTTCATTAATATACACAAGTAAATGTATTATGCCATTTAAGCACATTAAAGCACTACATGTTTCAGATCTTTGATCTTTTTCAGACCTATTTCTATCTCTGTATGCATTGGTGTAAATGTTGTCCTCGATCTCCTTCTCATATCTTGCCAATTTGTGTTCATTTGAGAAATAATGAAAATGAGTTTGAATTCAATTGGATCTTTAAACATTCCGGGACAGTTTATACACAGACACTAGAGATCTAGATTCATACTATAGCAAGATAATCATACAGATCGATCAGGCCGGAAGGTGATTATAGTGTCCTCCTTCGTCTATGTAAAACTACATGACCAGACATTCATACTAAATTAGTCTATTAAAAAAAAAAAAAAAAAAAATATATATATATATATATATATATATATATATATATATCTATGTGAGGTACAATACATGTTACAGATGATGAGTTCAGAAAGATGCAACATAATTGTGAGACTGCAAATTATACCTCTGCCAAGTCTTGATTGTCACCGAGTAACTGGCTCAACGGTTCTCCATTAATTTTGATATCGTCCAGCTGTAGCATGTACAAGATGAAAAAGTAACAACTATCAAACACCAGAAATCATATAATAATTAAGTACATGGAATATGAATAATACACCTGTAATCGTATGTCTGAAAACATGGATTGGTATTTTTTCAAACGAAAACCTGCTTCATAACAGCGTATAGATGCTAGTTGCATGAAATTGCGGTCCTGAAAAATAGGTATATAATGATTTGATTTGGATAGTTTCACTTACTGACAGTTAATCATGGAATTGAAATTGCAGATCAGACGAACTTCAGTTGTGTATAGGGCCTACTCTATTTTCTTCTTCTTTTTTGTCTGTCTGTCTAGGCGTGGTCAAACTGGCAAAAGATCGAGAAGATTAAGATAGCGAAGTCTTCGCGATCTTCTGTCGTGCGGTCACACTGGCAAAACTTTGAGATCTTAAAGATCGCGATCCTAAATTTTTCGATCCTTTGCCAGTCTGACCGCGCCTAATTCTGTCTCTTTCTCTCTCTATCTTTCTCCCCTCCGGCTACGTGAGGCATAAGGATAAGGATGTAAAATTTGCTTTTACCGGGTGAAAATACCCACGCTAACATCTTATGCATTAATTGACGACGCTCTTAATACTTACCAGAACTTGGTAAAAGATCGAGCAGCTTTCGCCATCTCTTGTCACGCGGTCACACTTGCAGCCAAACCGAGAAGTTTGGGTCATTGATTGCGCTCAAGAAAAAAACAGCGCGCCGTCTGATGGCCAGTTATTTGTGACGTAACAATGCACACGGGTCCTGATTCATGTGATGACCGCAAACAAGTGGTGGACTGGTCACGTGAAAAAGATCGCGAAGTTTTCAGTTGATAGCGGTCACACTGGCAACAGATCGAGAAGTTTGACGGGAATGGGGAATAATCTCTAGTTGGGTTGGTTGGGAGGCTTCGTGAGAAGTTTCGCGGGAAGTTTGCGGTCATACTGGCATCGCGAACTTAATCTTCTCGATCTTTTGCCAGTCTGACCGCTGATCGAGATTTAAAGATCATTAGATTTTAAACTTCTTGATCTTTTGACTGTCTGACAGCGCCTGATAGATTTTCATGTACTAACCCTTGCATTGTGTTGGCAGTGACGCTACTGTTTTGAAGAATGTCTTTGGAAGATTGCGGCATATGATATCGGCACGTTTGAGGTAAGGCAGTGTAGACAGACATTTTAGCCAAATCCACTGCTGCATTCTCTGAAATGTAATCTCCATACAACTTCATGGAAAGCTCTTGGATCTGAGGAATAAAAAAAAAAATGGAAAGCACTCTTTCAGGGATACTTGATTTCTCGCATTGTGATATAATTACAGTGTACATTAATCTATTTCTACAGGTACAACGCATCTGACATGCTGCAGCGCTGTCGTTTTTAGGAGCATAAAGAAACCTCATTGCAAGCGAAAGAAAAGATGATGAGAGACCCAAATTACATAATCAAATGAAGCAAAGTTATTATTAGTTTGTAAATTGCATCCTCTGCATTTATTACTTGTCGAAAATTGTAATGAGCTGATGATTGAGGATTCAACTCTGATTTTTTATATTCATCTAATGTATACCTGACATGATTGTGCGCGGTAGGAGGCTGATGAGAAGAATTCATCAGACAAGTCGTAGCATTTCACACTGAAATTCGTCAGACGTGGCATAGCACAAACCCATTCTGCCAAATCACTTCCCATTGACGATTGATAGTCAGAATCGTCATCCGAGTTCCATAAAGACAACGTCAGATGTTCAATCTGTAACAAGAAAGACAAAATATATTAACCAAAGTCGATCAAAAGTATAGCATAATTTAAAAATGCTTACATATACCAAAAACTGTGAATAAGTGATTCCCGTGATTATAGGCCATGGGGTGAAGCTGAAAAAGAGGCTTAGAAAATGGGTTTCGTTCCAGCAACACTGGCACTACTTTCTGAATGCGGAAATGTGATGTTTTGTACATCCTAAATATACTGTAAAAAGTTCTCCTCGAAATATCCTGCAGTTTTTGCGAAAATCCATATTTTATAAACTGCGACCAGCAGCCCAATACACATATCGTAATGGGGCTGCGGATTGTAGCATTTAGGATTATGACAGAATAGTATCGCGGACAAATGTTAACCTTAAATTGAACAAAAATTCTTCAATTTGAAGACTTACAAGTAAGGTTGAAGTATTGACAACAGGGTTCGTGCAAGGTTTGGTTCTACAAATAGTCATTTTCTGTTCGAATTGATGACTTAATATGACTAGGTCGAGAGGAATCTGGGAGAGCTACGCAGAATTGACGGTTAGCGCAGGCGCACACATCACTGCGCACAAATTTCGAATCCATTGACTGGATGTAGATGTCTGTGTGTGCATGCGCTGGCCGTCAATTCAGTGTAGCTCTGCCAGTTTCCTCTCGACCGAGTCACATTTAGTCATCAATTTGAACAGAAAGGAACTATTTGCAGAAGCAAACCTTGCACGAACTCTGTTATCAATACTTCAAATTTATTAATAAGTCTTCAAATTGAAGATTTTTTCCCGATTTTAAGTTGATATTTGTCCGCGATAAAACATCCGTCATGATCCTGTATGCTACAGTTCACAGCCCCATGACGCTATGCGTATGGGGCTGCTGGCCGCAGTTATGCGTATGGGGCTGCTAGCCGCAGTATAGTTCCCATAGTGTTTCTAAGCTGAAATACATATGCACATTTGTAAAGCACTGCTTTTAGCTATATACCTAGAAAAAAGTGAAGTTTTGGTTTAATAGTTGCATTATATCTCATGTTTCAGTTTTTCCTGATGCTGGCTATGCAAAGGAGGACAAGAGCAAAGTGGTTCGAGACCGTATGAGAGAGAGCACTGACTGACCGTCAGAGGTCAAGGCAAATGCCTTATATTCTGTTCAAAGACATGTTATTAATCAAATGACTAATCATTCAAGGCAAAAAAAGAAAAAAAAAATCAGTGCGTTTGTTTGTGTGTGTGTCCGCGTGCATGTGGGAGAATCTTATTGTACACACACACACACACACACACACCCTCACATGCACACACACATACGCACACACATAGTTATGAAGATTCAATATACCCAAGTGTATCAAAATATTATTCTACATGCCTTTGCCATTTATCACATCAGCATCATAAAAAAGATTATCATAAACATGAACACACACAATGATATAATACATGTATTGATCAGTGCATTACACATACACAGGTGCATAAAAACGCTGACATATTATATACACTCACACGCACACATACAAACTCATTTACACACATGAGACATTACCATTAAACAGATCATATTGTTTATCAGTAAACATGTTTTTATTTTCTTCTTCTTCTTCTTCTTAAGAAACTTTAATATACTTAGATCACATAGCAATCACGTTGTTCCTGAAATATTATACAGCACTTTAGAAAATTTAATCTTCATAAAATTTCCTGAAGTTTTCATTGCTATTATTAGGTTACAACATGGTGGGACACTACCTCCTTTCATGTAAGATAGCTCAAAATGATAATCAGTCAAATTTTCTAGTTTTAATAAATTTCCTGGAACATTCCATGGTCCAAATATCCTTGAAAGGGTGTAAAAGTTTTGAAAAATGCCAATATATAAAATAAAGGCAAAATTATAGTTTACCCATTCATGAGTGCAACATGTTGGATTCTGTATTGGAGGCAATGTGTACCTGAAAATCTTGGAGAGAATAAAACAGGTTTGGCATTAAAAATTATGATAACATTGCAATTAACTTCCAATATCAGAGGATCTGTGCAAACCTGACTCAACTTATGCACAATTTTCATTTGGCTGGTATTAGTTTTAGCAAACTGATTTTGTACTCACACCTACATTGTACTGACTTTTCTACATGAACATTCTGTTTCAGTATTAATAATACAATTTGTAGTTACATTTTTTTCCCCCAGAGTGGGAGAAACAAATTTTAATCGTAGTCATTCAGTTTTATGAAAAAACCACACTTAGGAAAACATCTTTGTTCTTAGAATAATTCAACCCTAATCAAATCATAATAGTGGGCAGAAATGTTTGCTAAAGGGCGAACAATCACATACTGAGGCAAGGAGTCAAAACATGTTGCATAAACATTGGCATTCAAAATACAGGAAGCAATCTGTATTACAAAGACATTTTATCATGCACAACTTTGGTAAGATGTCAATTCTTGAATATCAATCACATTGACCAAAGCATTGGTGGATATACAGTACATTCTGTTGTTTCTGAACTTTGCACTGAAGTTCTTTGTGTATGTGTGTGAATGTTTCAGTGGTGTATATATTTATATATTGCTCCATTTTATCAAGGACAACTTATAGTAACATGACAATGTTTTCATGCTTCAATATCAATCATATTAACCTATTTCCCTTGGCAAGTACCGGTAATGAGCAGGTTGACTCTGTTGCAAATGATGCATTTTACAGGCAACACAGCAGAACCTGAACAGCTTCCAGAAGAAAATCTTGATCTTGCTGTGAGCGTCTTAGGGGAGGAAACAGATGCTCCTGCTGACGGACCAGGCTCCTCCTTCAGCTTTCGTTTCCTAGCGAGGTTCAGGCGTTTGCTATCTATAAACCTCTTGTAGCACGTTTCATGGAATCCTATTTAATACAATGGAGAAATGAACAGCAATGATTAGCTGTTGGATTTTGTTAGGGGGAAAAAAGGCTAAACGCTAGAGGGAGGGGTTGAACATTACACTCAATATATCATTAAATGTACAGTAGACTATTGACTGCAAATATATTTGAATCTTGTAATTACCAATAAGCCCTAGTACTATGCCAGGTAATCATTAACACCTCATGATCATTGTCATCATCAACTACTTCAACTTGTACTTGCAGTGCAATTACTGATTTTAAATTACATCTACAGCTTTCAGCACCTGATCACATGCAATATCAATTATCATAATTATGAATACAACTGCCTTATCATCATTAATACTAGTAATCCTTGGCCTTTCACTATCACCACCACCCACTGCTTTATAGTTTGGCACAACATAATGGTAATCATATGTTTTAGGGAGTTTAATTGTTGAAATTATGTTATTGTCATTGTTGGTTTTTTAGACCTATTTATATCAAATATTAATAAGTTAATTTAATGAGATCCTAAATGTGTGTTTTGAGGGGAGATTCGCCAATTTCGGGGTGAGAGAAACAGGATGGATATTTAATATTAATACTCCATGGCCATGATTATGAAAATATAAATTTACATGCAGTTTAGACCTTTTTTAATCCAGTCCTGTGTGTCAAGGTTTTTACAAAACAATATCACCGATCAGCTACATCAACCTACAACCTGGGCTGTACATAGAACAACATGTAAAATTACATCTAGGCTACATTATAACGGGGCTATGCCATGCCAAGGTGAAATTCAAGATAATTTATCTAAAATGTAACAGACACGCTAACGGCTAAGCTACTGCATTAGCGCCCATTATAACATACACAAGCAACGTTCATAACATAGCTAACGTTGTACTTGTAGTCATCATGGTCATTAACATTATGCATATGAGAGAGACTGCACTGCAGTGTCGACTGCTACGACTGTACGCACGTAAACTAACCTGTAAATTATCCTACGTAGGTTGCAGTCAGTCCCCCTGAGCAGCTGAATCACTTCGTTCTGGTCTGCGATTTCACGGTCTCCCCCACTCAATTTGATCCACTCTTTGGCACACAAAATAGGTTTCGTCTATCTTAGGTTTGTCATAGCCGTGAAATTTTCAAACTTCATCGATGTTACATGCATAATAACGCATCTTAAAAGTTTCGGCAGAGCAGACGACGTAGACGCGTCGACAGGCTCACAGGGGGCGGCCATTTTGACTCGTAAACAATAATTCTCGATTCGGATTGGATAACATACATCACATGATCGTTCGCGAATGAATATCGTACGCGGCAAAGTGTACATATTCAGCTCCTCAGTGACAAAAAAGTTCACTGTTTCCCCCTAAATTACCAAAATACTGCAGGAGGGTTTGTGTCGAACTTTTTCCTGTAGCCTTTTTGGTTATTTGTTTACATGTAGCTGTGGAGAAATTTTAGTGCCGCAGTTGTCGGAACGAAACAAGCGAAAAAACCAGCTCACCCCATGGCCTATTAAGAAAAAATAAAGAAAATACACGTACAAGTGATTCTATATTCTAACCTTCTTCGACATTTTGGAAAAATGAGCAGTCCCTGCTGGTCAGTAATGGCCAAAAAAAAAAATATATATATTCTAAAAACACAAGCAAAGTTACTCTTGATCAAATATGGTGACTCAGGACTACACTTGACATACCTGACAGAATGATGCTAAGGTGGCGGCCGTTGAGAGGAAATTTTCGGGCAAGTGGTAGCACCCTGCCTTAAATCTCGAAAGACTTGGTATAGTACACACCCATAGGGCCAACTGTTCTCCCATGGAGAATTGATTCCGTAAGTTTTCCTCAAAGCGTTTAAAAGACCACTTGAGATCGTTAATCTGATACAAAGGATAAAACATTGCAAATGACACAGGTAATCGTCTCCAACGATACATAGGAGGTAAACTTAAAATACTCAGGTGAACGCGAGACCCCCCAGCCCCCCCCCCCCCCCCCCGTGGTTATATCTTGAGTTTTGCAAAAACCGGTGCAAAAGCGATCAATGTGTGTGTGTGTGGGGGGGGGGGGGACACACACATACACACATACACACACACAACAACAACAACAGCAACAACATCACCAACAACGTTAACTAGCGCAATCATCATCGTGATGAAATCCTTGGTTGCTGTTGTTCGGTTTTTTTTTTTTTTATACTGCCACAATAATATTGTTGGCAATTAAACTCGGGTTTGTTTGTTTGTTGTTGTTGTTGTTTTAGATACAAAACAGTCAATTCCTTGGTGCGATTGAGGTTAAGACTGGCTTGGACCATGGAGCTTCAATTTTGATGGACGTATTTCATTTTGAATGCCTTACCATTAACACATGATCATTAAAAATCGGTATACTCCAAGGAAATGTTTGATCTAAAAAGTGATGACATTTGATGACTGACATTCTACTGTGCCTCAATGTTAGAGTTGTGTCGATAACATCAAAATGCACCATATCTTTATCATGTATAACAAGCAGAAGACTAATCAGTTGCTTTCACTGATGGAATTTCAGGGAAAACTCACCTTCCCTGTTTGTGAGTATTAAGCTTATCGACAATACAGAATTTAATTTCATATTCATAGGTGGTAGAACACTGGACATTGTGTTAAGCCTTTCGACAATGAACTACTAAGATTCCATCTTCAACTACAATTCTCATAACATAAGTATTATGTAGCTATGGTGGTATGGTCTTACCTGACATGTCGAAGCTTTTGCCCTGATGATTTCGTAGTTAAGTCCTTGTGGAAGTGTGAGTTATTTATCAGCAATTCGTGCAGGGCACTGCTGGAACATATACCCTCCGCCACATCACGTGAAACAGTCTTTCCACAGTTCATATCATATATAGATAACGATTTCTAATGGGAATGAACAATGATAGATAGTAGTGGATAGATAGAGAAACCGATACTAGCCAATGTGATGAAAATCAGGGCTTGCAATATGTTATACATTCACTTGCTATCGTCATCCATGTCTTTCACGAATGCATGATTTCGTAGGGAGAGGTCGGGAGGAGTGCATGCAGTAACCCTGACATTACACATAAATCCTGTGTTTATTTTAATTTTTCTGTTTGTAATAGATTAGGACATTTTCATAATATGCCTCTTAGGCAATAAAAGATTAGGATATAGTTATGATTGATTTAGTAAGAAACATTATTATTATTATTTTTTCTTTTTTTAATATCCTTTTTTCTCTGTCCCATAATAATTTTGATTTTATGAGATTTAATTACAAACTTTTTTTTCAACATTTTTCTTCTTTTCGTTGCTTCCAGGAAAGATCTGTTATTAATAATTGTACGTAATAATGGTACATTAATTTTTTTTTTTGTGTGTGTGTGTGATAGTTATTGATAGGTAATGAAAGTACCAATGAAATTAGTGAACGGTACAAATTCTAAGATTGTAGTTTGAACATAAGGTTATTTTACTCCTGTGCTCCTTTGGAGAGACCGATGTGACTCCTTAAATTGATAGATGTGTAAGTCCCCTTATGACGTTGATGTGTATGAGTACATTGTATGTGTGTGCGTCTGTATATGAACGTGTGTGTGTGTGTTTGAGTGTATGTTTGTGTATGTGTTTGTATGCATGTGTTTGTATGTACCATGTGTGTGTATGTATGTACACTCTTTCTTTTCATTCCCTCTTCTTTCAACAGGTCAGTAGATTTCTCATTACAGGACGTGCGGTGGTTTTGTTACGACCGTCAGGGTCTTCCAGCATTGAATCGATTTAATGGCTGATTCGATATTTGATTTTGACTTCAGTCGTTTGAATGAACAGGATTTTCATGATTTATTTGTATTTGATTCAAATAATCAGAATGCTACTGCTTCACTGTCATTTGACAACCTAATATCCAAAGATATTAATTTTCATACAAATGATATTTTTAATGATAAATTTCAAGATATTTCTTCGCCATATGTCACTGTTAATCAATTAAAGTCCAAAGATGTTAGCGAAAAGTTCTCCCTGATGCATATGAATATAAGAAGTTTAAATAAAAACTTTGAAAATTTGCGTATTTTTTTAGATAATTTTACAGACTCATTTTTTTCTGTAATTGGGCTTACAGAAACATGGCTCACTGATAATACTGCCTCTTTATTTAATCTCCCAGGATATCATTTGATAAATAACGACAGATATAATAGAAGTGGTGGGGGTGTTGCCTTCTATGTTAAATCCAATTATGATTTTTTCATTCGAAAAGATATCTGTCGAATGGAAAGTTTTGTTGAATCCTTATTTATAGAAATCAAAGTGCCTAATCGGAAAGATATTTTATTAGGCGTAATATACAGGCCCCCTGATGCTAATATAAAATTATTTTTTGATTATTTTAATGAATTATTACAAGAATCTTCAGTTTTGAATAAGGAATGTTATTTAATGGGTGACTTTAATATTGATTTAAGTAAATGTAATGATTCTTATTATCCCGAGGAATTTCTCAATATTATGCTCTCTGCATATTTCTCACCCTTGATTTCAAAACCAACCCGTGTAACAGAACAATCTGCCACTTTAATAGATAATATTTTTTGTAATGTAAACCCTTTTCCTGATTCTGCTATTATACTTACGGATATATCTGATCATTATGCTATTTATATGTGTTCATCTTTACAGTTAAAGACGAAAATACCTCAGAATTATGAAAGAAGGCGTAAGTTTACACCTCAGAATATAGCCCAGTTTCAGGAATCTTTGATGGAAATTGACTGGTCTGACTTATATGTGGTGCAAGATACGAATGTAGCTTATGAAATTTTTATAAATAAGATTGTTATTTTGTTAGATACACATATTCCATTAGTTAAAAAGAAGTTGGGTAGTTATAAACGTGATCCAAGATTGCCATGGGTGTCAAAGTCATTATTACGTTCAATTAATCGTAAAAATAATTTGTATTATGTAAGTAAGGCTAAAAAAACACAGCAATCTCGTGATAAGTATACTGCATATAAAAATACTCTCACTATGGTATTGCGTAAAGAAAAAAGGAATTATTATATGAGAAAATTAGATTTGTTTAAAAATGATATGCGCAATACTTGGAAATTGATAAATGAAACATTGAATAAGCATAAGGAAAGAAATGTTATTTCTAAAATTAAGAATGATGGATTTGAAATAAAAGATTTACGTATGATAGCAGAAATATTTAATTCACATTTTTCAACTGTTGGCCAGAATCTTTGTGCAAATATTCCGTTGTCTACTAAAGAATTTTATGATTATCTGGATGTAGGTAATCAAAATTCAATCTTTTTTTCCCCTGTAACAGTATATGAGATTTTAGATATTGTTCATAATTTACCTTCTAAAAGAAGTTCTGGTTATGATGATATTGATAATATACTGTTAAAAAATATAATACCTTATATTGTTGATCCTTTGTTTCACATTTTTAATCTATCAATATCACAAGGGCAGGTACCAGATGTTATGAAAATATCAAAAATAGTTCCAATTTTTAAAAAGGGTAATAGGGAAGAATTGAATAATTACAGACCTATTTCTCTTTTGCCTAATATATCTAAAATATTAGAAAAGATAATATATTCTCGAGTTATAGATTTTTTTAATAGAAATGACATTTTGTCAAAATATCAATTTGGATTTCGCAAGAAACATAGCACAGCACATGCAATATTATCTTTCACTGAAAAAGTATCTCGAGCAATTGATAAGTTTCAACATACTGCAGGAATCTTCCTGGACCTCTCCAAGGCCTTCGACACGATTAACCACGACATTCTTCTTTATAAACTTAATCATTATGGTATACGTGGGAAGGCCTTGGAGTGGTTCAGAAGTTATTTGAAAGACAGAAAACAATTTGTTTGTATAAACAATGAAAAATCTTCTTTGCGCTCAGTTGATTGTGGAGTTCCACAAGGAAGTATACTAGGGCCGTTACTTTTTATTATCTACATCAATGATTTTCCCAAATCTTCAAATGTTCTTTCTTTTATATTATTTGCAGATGATTCTAATCTTTTCTTTTCTCATTCAAATCCTCATACATTAGTTGATGTCATGAATATAGAATTGAACAAGATAATGCAATGGCTAAGAGCAAATAGATTATCGCTTAATTTGCAGAAAACAAATGTGATGTTGTTTAGTAATACCCTTGATAAATTGCCACATGATATAATTTTTGAAAATGAAGTGATAAAACAGGTTTATTCTGTTAGATTTCTTGGTGTAACTGTAGATAGTAAGCTTTCTTGGAAACAGCATATAGATTGTATATGCCGCACTATTTCCAGTAACATAGGTGTAATTAATAAAGTAAAGTTTTGTTTTTCTGTTAAAAAGTTGCTAATGTTATATTCAACGTTAATTTTACCTTATTTAACGTATGGAATTATAGTATGGGGAAATACACATTCAACTTACTTGGATAAATTATTATTGTTACAAAAAAAAGCACTTCGAGTAATATGTAATACCTCCAAATATTCTCATACTGACGGATTATTTGTGGAGAATAAGGTTTTAAAAGTAAGGGATTTGTATTATTATTACCTTGGTCAATTTATGTACAGTTTGTATAATAAGTCACTTCCTTCAGTTTTTGAGAATATGTTTAATAAGAATAAAAATATTCATAAATACCCCACTCGTCAAACAGATGAATATCATTTGCCCCTTACCCGAACTCTATTTACAAAATCCACGTTTATCTACAGTGGCCCAAAATTTTGGAATTCCCTTGAGAAAAATATAAAAGATTCCATTAGTTTGAAATCATTCTCTAGTAATTTAAAGAAATATTTGATTAGCTCATATGTACCCCATGATTAGTTTGACTGTTTGGAATTGTTGTTCTTTTTCTTCACCCTGTATCGAGAATGTTGACCTGCCCTTCGCTCTCTCTACTCCCCCTCTCCCCCTCCCGCCCTCTCTTTCCCTACTCTCTTCTGTGTGTGCACAATGTATGTGGATGCATACATGTGTGTGTACGTGCGTGTGTGTGCATATGTGTATGTGGGTACGTCTGTGTGCTTGTGTGTATGTGTATGTGTGTGTGTGTGTGTATGTGTATGTGTATGTGTATGTCTATGTCTATGTCTATGTCTATGTGTATGTGTATACATGTGAAAGCGTATACACTGTACTTCATGTAACCATCCGATTTGATTGAATGAAAACTGTATACTTTCAATGATTAGCTTGTACGGTACATGTATCGTTGTATTGTGTTATAAAGTCATATATAATTAATGTATTGTAGTAATGTAACGTAAGTGAGGGGACTGCAATCTACAAGTTCGCTTTTTAGCAGCCCCTCAATTTCCATTTCCATGAAGTTCTTTTAAGAACCAATATGTATTATTATGTTCCAATATATGTAATCATGTCAAAGTGTATTACCTGTGTTTGATTGGAAATGAAAATAAAAAAACATGCATGTGAACATGCATGTGTGAAATGAAATGAAATGAAATCATTATGTTCTACATGGGCTATGCCTGAGGGGTAAGTAAATGACATCCTCAGCATTCATACTGTTTCTATATGTAGCTGCTTCAGAAATCGAAATATGTTTCTCTTCGAGATATACAGTTTATCATGTAATAAGCAGTAGGGCCTATGACCATGCATGTTCAAACTTAGACGTTTACTACTAGTGTCTTGCAGTTTGGCAAGGGTAACTTTTTAATATTCACATTTCACTTAATCGTAAAAAGCACATTTTCAGACTTTTTTCTCAATGAATTTATTTTTTTCGTCCCATTCACTTTTTTTTTTTGAGCAAAGTTTCCTGGAAAGACATATAATGAAACAACAGCAATAAGACAGAAAATAATTTAGAAAGCATGCTTGACATATTAACGAATGGGATGATAGTTCGAATCTGTTCACACTCCAATTCCATTTACCCCTTATACATTATGCATGTTTTGAGACCGGAACAGTTATATCTCCACAAATTCAGGACTGATCAGTTATAAAATGTTTGAGAATTGATGCATCACATAACGACTTTCATACATCCCAACATGGGTTTCAAATAACTGAATTTCACTAAGAAAATACAAGGCCATAGACCATTATTATTACTATATAAATTTCAATCTAAAGCAGACCGTCAGGACTGCAAAGCCATGCTACATTACGTATATTGTTTCTGTGTCCTTGTCAAGTTAAAGGAAATCTGTATTACTCACCACGTGATTACAGTGTATCATGAACATAACTCCTGACCTTGTATGCTCTGATATATACGATGATAGTATATATTTTTTCCATTTTTCACCCACTGCTCTGGCGGCCTCCTCAGTATGACATTCAAAGGCAACGTCAACGCAGAAATTCTTCTTGGCATACTTAATCAAGCCGTGGATGATATCGAGGCCAAGCTCATTCTCTAAAGCTGAGGCGAAGTAGAGCACGAAACGGAACTCCTGAAATCGAAGAAGAAGTTTTTCCTTCAGGATGTCGTACTTTGCACGATCACGAGCAAATATATTCTTGATATGCATCCCTGCAATATATTCCTGGAACAGTTTGTGGGAGAACGAAACACTTGACACATCGGAAAATGAAATGTTGACTTCACGCAGATCATGCCTACTGAGGATATCTCTCTCTATTGTCAAGACCCCGACTCTGCAGCATGTTTCCATGGCAGCCCGGCACTTGCTGAATTGTTCTTCAGGAAATGAAAGATTCCTGTCCAATAAACCGTTCAGTGCTATTTCACCTATGTCTTGTATGGCCTTGTCAGCTGCCTTAATATGCTTGGTAACGCTCCTGTAATGTACAGCTTTAAGCATTTTTGATGCATAGTGTTCCTGCAGAAACAAGATCATCTCTCCAAAAATCCTTGCAAAAGTTTTCATTTTCTGCATTTCTTCTCGTCTCTCTTTACTAAGGTCCTTCCACATGAGGCAAAGCATCGCGCAGTAGATGGGAAATGGGGCCATGTTCGACCGGATGACATCATTTTCCTCCATGAAACTAATCAAGCTTTCTGCGAGAACGTCCCTCTCTCTAATACGAAAGTACCTCTTGATATACATTACTAAATTTTCCTTATTGAATCCTTCGATGCTGATAAAAGTGTAAGCGTCAGCAAGATTCTTTTCCTCCATGAATTCATCCGTTCTCCATGGTCGTGTGGTCACAATTACCTTGCATGACTTATATTGCTCTAGTCCTAGAGTGCGAATAACCTCATTGCTGCTCTTCCCTTCTATTATTTTCCCTTTAAACTCGTCAAGTCCATCAAATACAAGTAGAACTTTACTCGGATTCTTTGAGATATAGTCGTCCAACTGTCTAGGTGTTGCTGCATTTGAATCAGAAAGATATCTGTTCATAATACTACCAATACTTTCGTCATCGGTGACATCTTGTAGAGGAGTTACAAGCACCATGTCTACATCCAGGAGAATCCTTCCTTGGCACCAGTCCCAGGCGATCTTGGCGCAAAGCGTTGTTTTTCCAACACCTCCTTCACCCTGAATCAGAAGGCGCTTGGACAGTTTTCTATCGTTGCTTAAAATATCCTCGTACGATAGCGGGGTCTTGTGCATGTCCCTCAGATCTATTAAGCTCAAGTTTGTATAGATTTCATCCAAGTTAACACGTTCAATGAAGTCGAGTGGATCCACTGTAATCTTGCGTCGTGACAAACTATAATATTCCTTTAGCTCTTGTTTGCATTGCTGTACATGTTCCTTTGTAAGCGGGGTTGAGTATTGTGATGACCCTTGAAGAAACGAAAAAAACAGACAAATCAAATCTCCTTGCATACATATAAGTATTATGTGATATGTGAATAATAATATGGATGTTTAGGAATGCATAGATAAGATCAAATGTGACCCTGCACCTCAGAACTAACAAAAAGTCGCCAGACATGGATTTTTAGTTAAGACTTGATTCTAAAAGAGCAGACTCTAAGCTTTAAAATGATGTATAACTCAATTCCAAATTGATTCTCCTAACCTATATACAAATACTGGAAAGAAAGCACACACTCTGGAAAGTGTGAACTGAGAAAAGTGGCTCTGAAGTACAGGGTCTATTCAAGTGCTTAATCTTACTAAGCCGTGCTACCTGTGCAGTGAATGGGACAAAAACATGATGTTAACCATTGTAGCACCAACAAGTAAGGGATTATCAGATTAAGCTGAAATTAAACATGGTTTATTACCACATTGTGACCATGATAAATGTCAACTTTCAGAGCAGTAGCATCATCCTTTCAAAAGTTATTAGAGTTGAAAGTGAAGAGGGTGCAAAGGGTTTTCAAGAAATGAAAGGGGCCTTTAAGAAAAACTTGATCACAATACTCTACCAAAAAAGGGGTTGTAGAAAAACGGCTGAAAACCCTCTTTCCCATTCAATTTATGATCCCAAACTCAAGTATAATGTAGAAGAAGAATAGCTCTTTTAGAAAATATGGAAAACTCAAAATTGACTCGGTTCACCTATTTCACCTTTCTTGAGTCCTCACGTAAAATCAAGGGGTGCGACTTTTTTGTTTGTTTTGTGATGCACGGTCACAAATAATCAAATAATGATATCAAGAAATCGCAGACATAATAACCCATTACAAAAGGATTTGTGTAGTTTTCCATTAGTCGAGCACTTTGCAATAGCACAATTTCATTGATAATGAAGACCTGCTTGGGGAGGATGGGGGGGGGGGGGGAGGGGAGTAAAGTGAAGAATAAATCAGATCAGAATGGATTTACAGAGATACATGTTTAAATTAACCCCCCCCCAAAAAAAAAAAAAAAAATGGCTCTGGAGTATCTCTGCTAATCCCTTCGAATAGCTGATAATACAATGAACGTCAAATATTTTAAGAACTATTCCAGTATTAGCAACGGATAACAAACTTACCTTCCAAAAGTGACTGGTCCTTGGTGTAGGGAATAATAAGGCATTACAAAGTCTACCGCTATATAGGCTATCGAGCCAATGCATGCTCAACGTGGTTTAAAAAAAAAAAACAACAATTGGAGGTACGATCGTATTTCTTTAATACTGATTATGCACAACACATTTGTGGTGCGGTGTATTCATTAGCTTTTCGTGTAAGGATTCGCAGAGAAACGCTGTTCAAAGCAGATTTTTTTTCCCCCATTATTTGGGACGTTTTCAAAATCTTGGGCAGAGGACAACGTATCAATCATTACCCTATGTACATGTTGAACATTCGCTGTTTGAACTTTTCACAAGCTGAATGTACGTTTCTTTCGCTCGCTGTCCAATTACGCCCAGTACATTTATGGAGCTGTGCCAAAACAATGCACAACAAATACACGATAGCGTAAAAAAAGAACAAAACCGAATACTCAGCGTATTCCACCAGTCCTAACTTGCACGTTCAAAAGACGTTAGATGTGCTTGACGTTCTATAGCTTTAATACCGATAGAGTAACGAATGCGAACAATCAGACAGTAGCCTATGTAGTTACGCTCTGTTTGTCCAACCCCGCGGAGTACCAAGCCCAGTACCAAAACACAATCTTGAATTCGGGAATTATCGGATTCAGTTAAATCCTCCTGATATACAAGATACACGTTACTTGATGTAAATTTGTACTAAATCCACACCTTACCTGTTGACTACACCCACTCCAGATCATGAAAATTAGATGTGCACGTCACATCAACCATTATTATGAAATATTTCCTTGTAAACTTCATTTTACAAATATTTTTTTTTCTAGTAGTTTGTTCTGAATATGCACATCAAGTCATTATTTTGTTATACTCTGAGAAAGTGTGTGTTCTGCGAGAATGGACCAGATGACTTTGGAGGATAAAGTCCTCTTCCTCCTCGAAAAAAAAAAAAAAAAGTATTTAGGGTCCGTCTCACGATCTCACGCATGACACCCATTTTTCTCACGAATCAGAACATAGCTTAAAGGATTAAAGTGATAGTTTCAACTGAAGGTATATTTCCCTTCTCTCTTTAAAATAAGTTAAAGATTGGCACGTAAGTATGCACCAGATCGCACCATAAGAGCTACAAATTGAAAAAGCTTCCTCCCCCGCTCGGGTCGCTTCGCTCCCTCGCTCGCGCTCGCGTCGAGACGCCGAGTCATGAACATTTCACTTTTTTTGAACTTGACATCTCTGGCTGTATGACTCGTGGTTGTTGGTATCGTGATGTGCATCCTTTCAGAAGCGATTAATTTAATAGCCATCCATACTTTGGATTTTTTTTTTTTGAATTTCTATATCCTTCTTATTTGTGGCATAGATAAGTTGTAAAAATCATGCAGTTTCCCGTACCCATCATCAATTCTTCTTCCACATGAGGTCGCTCTCTGAGTCTCCTATGTGGTATCCGCCAGCAGGGATTCCAGCCACATCCTGTAATACACAAAATAGAAAATAAAAAATGTAAGGCTACATAAAAAAAATCTAATAGATTAACTTCATGATGAAGATATTTAGACCAATTGAAAGTTCTAAGACAACCCCCCCCCAAAAAATACACACACACACACACACACACACACACACACACAAAGTATATCTGTTGCGTAACTCGCTATTTGGCATGGCCGTGATCAAAATTCTACGTTAAAGTGTCGAATCTAGCTTTAAAGTTAGGCGCTATAGTGTACTTTCGCACCTGTTTATGTCAATTGACCTCCAAGCATGCACAAACGGTGAAAATGGAATTTTGTTACAGAGGCTTATACCCTGTCACACTTTGCCGGATAGACCCACCGTACAAGAAACGGGCGATATTTTTTGCTTATCCGTTGTTAAAATTGTCAATCCGGTGAACAAAGTGTGAGATTTCCATTTTAGAGGGGCATACGCACAAGGTTTAGTGGCCGAACAAAACAAAGAAACAACACACCTGGGGCGATTGCGTACAGGATAGTGGAACGAGTGATCCCTGAGTTCACTCCAAAATTAGTGAAAATGAACATACCTTCATTAAAAATTCACTCCAATTTCACTCCACACTCACTCTTTTCTGTTATTCACTCCTTCAATGTTCACTCTTCTTTTTTTTGTAGAATAAAATCGCGAGAGTAATCCAAAGAATAAAAACGTATGTTTTTGCAGTTTTTCTGCAGCATTATTTTATAGAATAGTGTGATAAAATAGGTAAAGGCCCCTTTTCATTTCTTGAAAAATCTTTCATATATTATTCCACTTTTTCAACTGTGGTACATAGCTTTACGAAGGACAGCGCTCCTGCCTTAAAGTTGATATTATCCATTGATACAATTATGTGCTTTACACTCAGTGTGAAAACATTCGCCGTATTCTGATAATCTTTTCATTGTGGCTGTAATAGAGATTAAAGATATGTTTTGTCTCATTCATTGCACAGAGCACGGCAAGGTGAGCGATAAATTTACCCGAAACTTCAAATCCTGTTTTCTCAGTAAACGCTTTTCCTGGATGTGTATTTCTTTTTTATCGTTCAGAAAAGCTAGGAATGTTAATTACTTTGTATTGTGTTATACATCATTTCATCATTTTTTAGCTTGAAGTCTGCCCTCATCAAACATTAACTTGGTGCTTTAGTGAAGTACGGCACAAATATTGTCACACCTTTTCTGGGTAAGTAGTCCGGATGGTACATTTGCAAAAACATTCCCACAAGAAGAATAGGAACGACTAGAATAATAGGTAGACCAATGACAAGTCCAAAAGTGAGTCTCAGATCACCTTGTTTCCCTGAAATTTGAAGTAAACACAGTCAAAGACAGTATTCAAGTGTTAACAATGTGGAAGACATGAATATAAAGATAAAATTATATCATTTAAAAAAACATTTATTGTTTTGTGGTTCCAATTTAGAAAAGAAGTAGGTAGATAATTAAATGGGTATAACCTTGATACATTATAGATTGTGACATACTTGGCACAAGACTGTGATTGATTCCTAGCAAGAATAGATGCAGGGTTTCTTATACATGAATGTCTATCTGACGTCTGATAGGAACGGTTCTATTTGATTTTATGACCAAACAATTATCATTTCGAAACAATGTAACGAATAAGCAGTTGCATGTCACGAGGTCGACAACCACGAGTCCTACAGTCTACGAGTCATATAGCTCACGAGTTATACAGCCCATGAGCTGGACAAAAAGAACCGTATAGGTACAACGGATGCTGTTCGTTATTCCGTAGGTTCGTAATTCCGAAGGTTCGTTAATCCAAAACACACAAATTTCCTATATCTAGAGGTTCGTTAATCCGAAAATGAAAAAGGCTTCGTTAATCCGCACATTTGTGGCGTTATTCCGAAGGTTCGTTATTCCGGAGATTCGTTAATCCGAAAATGAAATTCGGAATAAAGAACCTTCGGGATAACGAATCTTCGGACTAAAGAGCCTTCGGAATAACAAACCTTCGGGAAAAAAACAACGGTACAACATTAGGCAAACTTGGTCCCCGAGTTCGATAACAGGCAAGAGAGCTCTGAGACCGATCATCCCGGTGATATAGCTCATTGGCCTTGTTTACCCCGTGTAGGACTTATTTTGTCCTCAGGAGTGATACGTTAGGGCTCACATGCCTCCGGGTAGTAGAAATTTACTTTTGTGAGACCGGCCCATAACTGTCACTCGTTTTCTGAATACATCCCAATCATCGTGATCATACGTATGTTTTATTGAAAATGTTTGCCCTCACCCCCGCAAAGAATACTAATAATAGCAAGAATAATATTGATGGACCTTCCCACAGTTGGACTCGTGAGCCTTGTATGCCTATTGCCGGACTAAAGGGCCTTATTTGCCTAGCGTCGAGCTCATGGGCTGTATGGCTGGTGGGCTGTATACTAGTAACTCATTGACTTTTTGTTCTCTCTCTCTCAATGTCGAACTCGTGGGTGTTGGTCTCGTGAGATCACCGCGATTTAACATCCCTAACCAAAGCCGAATCAACAACAACAAATGCTTTATCATAACCCAAATATCATTTGGAAACACAAAATTGGCAAACTTTCTTCAAACCTGAGAGGTCTACTGGCAAAACGGTGATTTCTGAGGAGGAATTTCCATTCAGCGAGTCACCAGTAGCAATGCAGGTGAAGGTTTGCTCAGTCACTTGCTGGGCTAAAACAGTGATTGTCTCGAACCTCTCGTATGTGTCGTCAAATAGTGTTGTCTGTTGCGAAGCCACGGAATTAAGTCTCTTCCCCGATTTATCCGTCCACAGCATGGAAATGTTAGGCTTGAAACCACTGACGACGCAGGTAAGGTTGAAGGAAGGAGTATTGAAGGGAGTTTGGTATGTACATGGCCTTTGATGGAACTGACTTGTATCGACGCATTCCGGGATCTCGTGTTTTGATGCCAAAGCTTAGGACACAAGGAAAAAAAAAAACAATATATACAGGTCTATTTTGATATTATAACAAGTCTCTTTCATTTCAAAACTTCATTAAGCAGATACCTTCCCCTCTTCCTCCCCTATCTTCTCCTAGTTTTCATGTGGCACGGGTTGACACCAATAAGCTGACTATTGCTAATCACTTTGAAGAATCAAAAGAGGTGGATATTTTTCGCGTTCTGCCGTGAGTATATCCCTTTAAAGGTTTGTATTTTCAATTATTTTGAAAGAAGTGAAATTGGTTGTGACTCCTTCACAAACGAAACATGAATTTGCTTTAGCAAAGGGACAGTGTAATTGCCTTCGCAGTGTAGAGGGGGGGGGGGAAGGGCGTGCTGCAAACGATACGAGACAGACACCCACGAGTTATACAGCCCACGAGTCATATAGCCAATGAGTTCGACGCTAAGCAAACAAGCCCAACAAGACCGATACACTTAGCCGCGTGTTGTATCTGTCGAACTTGTCATGCTTGTGGGCTGTTTTTATCTAAAGTGTCGAACTCCTGGGCTTTACATGCCTAGTGTCGAACTCATGGGCTGTATGACTCGCTGGCCGCATGACTCGATGGGGTTTCTTTTTTCGATGTCGGGCTCTTGGGCTATATGACTCGGGGGAGTCGGTCTCGTGGGATGACTTCGATTTAAACATATTACTCAGCTAGGCCATAGGGGTATACTGCTCGCTGGCCAGACGTAATGGTACTCGAACCCGAGCCATTCGATTGAAAAGCAGACGCGCTACCGACCACGCCACCATACCGCCCCAGCAAATATACCTTAAGCAATCGAAGCAGACATTTCTCCTTTCATTAATCCAAATAGAACAGTGACATCATTATATTTCTAGTCTATACATTAATCTTAAAATATTACACACGACCTGAAATTGAAGTGTTGTAAATTAGTCAAATTATTACCCAATCGAATGTCGTGACTGGTACAGTCAATCAGCCTATCTTTACGTACCAGGATTATATCGCAACGAAATTCTGCCAGACGTAAAGCTCTAATTTTTTAAGATGTTGGAATATGCCGAATTGATGAGACTGACCACCATGATTGCTTCTGGACATGGATTCTTTACATAGTCGTGTGTCTTTTTCTCCTACCCATACATCATGTGTAGACGGATCTCTTTGATTCACATGGTATGTTTATGCGTTGCAAAATCACTAACCTGGCAAATAGACTACTCTCAAATCAATAATGATTATAGTATCTTCACTATTAATGTATCGAAAAATACCCTGTGTTAGATAATGTACTATTAATCACTCTGTCTTTTATTATTTCACAATTCATTTAGATAACACGTTCACCGGAACGTTGCTTTGATTTCCCTTAATTTACTTGAAATATATTTCCCCATTAGATCCCGACCCAGTAAGAAAGCGTAGTACGAATGTATTTTGACAAAGTATATACTTACAGCTAACTGTCACTAGGGTAGAATTTGAGAAACTTTCATGATTTATCAGCACAACTTGGCAATGGTAGCGACCCTCGTCAGCAACCTTCAAGTCTGTGATGACGAGGCTGAAGTTTTTGTCGATGTCAAACCGTTCCTCCACGCTCACAAACATCCCATCGAAGTATCTAGCTTTGGTCAACGGCTGATGAGAGATGGTCTTCTTGTCCCAGACCACAGCGAGCGGCTCCCCCGCTATGTGACACTGTAATCGGATATTTTCCCCTTTCCAACCCAGAACGTTTGGGGCAGTTCCCACCTTTGAGGCTAGACAATGAAAGTGTGAGTAAATCAAGGTTCCATTATTATACACACGCATATGGACACATGTAACAGTGTTTTACCTCGTCGCATGCATGTCATCTAGATGACGCCTTTTATGGCGCACAATGTACTTTAATCTGGGAATATTCATGGGGGGGGGGCGTTCTGTTTATTTTATACATGTGTAGAGAAAACGTTATTTTTTACTTTGACCGTTTTACTTTGTAACTTTACACTGGCAGTGATTATTTTGCACATTCAGCCCCTTTATTTAAACAGTTAAATATTTTGAATTTTCATGATCTATTTTTATATTATACAGCAATAATTGGATATCTGCATTTTCAGAATCTGTTACCTCCTGATATTTCTCAAATGTTTAGCGTAAATAACAGCATCCATTATTATGATACTCGTTACAGTAACTTATTTCATGTGTTTCAGGTTAATACAACTTACAAATCAATAAACAAATCATCGCCCCTAATGGAATGATATTCATGAATCTTGGCTCCCGATTATCGAAGTTGAATAATCTAATCGTCCAAATTTATTTCATAAGGTCACTGAACATGATGGATGCCTTTCATTTTGATCATGCAAATGAGCTGTAACTGTATAGAGGAAAGAATGATTCGGTTTAATTCTTTCTTTAACATCTAATTTGAGCGACGAAAATTGTTTAGTGCGTCTTTCTTAGAGGTGACACGATGAATCCATATTTAATATTCGATGTTATCTTATTCATCCTATTACTGTGCTATGCATAAAATGCGAACTAAAGCTTTTGAATATTCGTTATGACATGCATAACCCAACCAAAATAAAGCATCAGGATTCATATTAACCAGTGTAATGAAATACACCCCGTGATGAAGAAAAATATGTGTATACATGTATATTGAATCTGAGCTGCATTATACATATAATATGATTATTAATTAATTCAACATTACAAAATCATTTTGGGAGTTGTATATTGTAGAGTTCTACTTATTGAAGAAAGGTTGAGATATATACCGGTACTGTTATCCCTCATGTACAGTAATATGGTCGCCAATAATAATGGTTCCCAAAATATAAAATTACTACATTTCGGCTAGTGTAAATTTCGTGATCTTTTACTATGTGGAGTAAATTGTTTGACCCACAAATTCAGTAAAATTAGTGTGAATGTTGGCATTCGTTTCGTATTCTTTTGAAACCTGGGTTATATTCTGATTACATTAGAAATGGCTGTAATCCATGACCGTTGTGTATAGATCGTCACGAAAATATTCTTCATAAGCATAATTAGTGAGTACCGTAGGCCTACCCAACATGCTTCCTTATGCTCTTGCTGTTGTTTTGTCATAGGCGACCTGTAGTTTCTCCAACCACTCATCGCAGAAAAAAAACCCCAAAAAACAAACAAAGAAGCAAACCGAATAGTGAGTATACAGTGTATGAAAATGCCCAAATATGGTGTCATGAAAATGTCTATAAGACCATCAGCATTACTAGCTAATCAACCAACTTCATTGCTCATGAATGAAGACAGTCACTCCTCCGTACTATCATATAAGTTAGGATTAGGATGAATGATCTTTAATATTTGTTCGTATAGTACAGGTCAGCAGAAACGTTTCGGGTTATTTTAAAGAGACAAAGACTTGAAATCTTTCCGCCCAAAAATATGGCTAATACCTTAATGATGACAAGAAGACATGCATAATAGCTTTACAATTTGGATAGACTTGCGTAATGACGGTGACCAAATTATCTGTAGAGCAGGTTATTGTACACATGTCATCGTGGTAAGAGCCAAAAGTAATCTCCGATAAAGTTCAGAATGTAGGACCTACGTGTATGCTCAAGTATCATAATAGTCGTGAATAGCATGGAGATCACCTGTTGAAAACTTGAGCTTTCATGGGAGGACAAGGATTAATCGTTTTGGAGCTGAAACAAACAACGCACACGAAGGATTGATTTTGTAGTTTTGCCCACGAAGTACTATCAACCAGTTGAAAACTTACACATGATAATAAATTTTAACAAAGAAGTAGTATATAGGGCATAGGCAGGAATATTGTTTGAATTTTCGAGAAAGTTTAAAGAGGTTTTCCGGATGATTTTCATAATTTTACACCACGTAGTACATAAATCGACAGCTCCATAAATAGATTCGTGGAATTTAATGTAGTCCCTGAGGAGATAAACCAATAAACTGAAAACCTTCAACAAATTATACTAAACAGTTTTGAGACACAGAGCCTCACATACTTTAGAAATGTAGCAGTGTAATTCCATTACAAAACCTATTGCTCAACAATCCATGCATGCCTTCTTCTTTTGTTCCGCTTCCTTGAACCCCAACACATGCTTTTTTATGGTGAGGCTGCCATGTCATCATCCTTGTTCATTGCAATTTGTTATAAATTTTGATAACATTCTCATCCCTGTTTCCAATCACTATAAATTCTGAAACTCTGTACCCATTTTATCTAATTTATAGTCGTTCAAATGGAAAAGCATAAAAATCATCCAGGAGGTCCAATTTAATTGTGCGCAAAAACTAATTCAAATTTCATCAGCGCGGAATATTCATTATCTAAAGAATGGTGGCCATACTACAGACATTTGAATCAGAATGTAAGATGGTCTTCATCGAAATAATAATTAAAAAAGAATAAATGTGTCCAGTCATCAGTGACTACTCTGTCAGTTAAAAGATACTTTTTTTTTTCACATGTCACAAACCAGACAGTACAAGGTAAACTTCACATCTGGACGTCCATCCTGACGGCCATTACTTTGCAAGTCATCATTTCATGTCTTTTTGGCAAAATATAATCATTTGTCATATCTTTGCGTTCGTGTTAGAGTTATATCATTTAGACAGAATGATAACATCAATCTTAACATCCATGAAAACACCCTATGAGGCATACATTATTACGATATCTTATAGATTTATATTGTCAGATTGTAGCTGTCATTTTTGCACCGTTTTGGCTTATTGATTTGACAAACTGTACATATGAAAATACAAATCACTGGTGTTTAACCTTCGTCCACGAGTTGAATAATCCAGATTCGAATTCAGCTTCAAGATACAGCAAAAAGGTACTACTGAAAAACAAAAAACAAATCTACATTCTCTAGTTATCAAATGATGTTTGTTGTTGCTGTTGTTTTTAATGGACATGATAGCCGCCATTTTGAATATCGCGAAAACCCTCAAGGAATTTAAGACAATGGGAGAGTTGAAACAACCAGATGCGGATTTAGCGCCCTCGAAATATGATAAAAAATACATATTTTTATTCTCGATTTTTTTCTCCTCTATATGGAAAACATAGAAATTTTTGTTTCAGTTGGCCATTCTTGGGGCCATTTTGAATATCCCAAAACCCTCAAGAATGCAAGATTCGTCTCACCAGGATTCAGATTCAGAATCCAAGAAGTATGGTGAAAACCTTTTTCTTTCTTTTTTTTTAACCATAATAGGGAATTTGATATGTATTGGAATTCCTGATTTCCGCGATCAATTTGGCTGCTATTTTTGATACCTCAAAACCCTCACAGTACAGAAGCTGCATCCTCCAGATTTAGCATTTTCCAAATAATCATAAAAATGCCTGTTACCGATAATGATGCTCAAAGGCATTTGTTAAGTGTCATATATCCGTTATTAGTGAAGGTAAAGCTGTTATTATCTACCTGGTAACAGACGGTAATTTGCATTTGATTTAACATAGAATTCATCAAATATTATATCAGTTCTGTAAAGATCGTTAGTGGTCAAGTGAAACTGCAATCATGGATTTAAGAGTGCTTTGATTATATCAGGTACTTTGATGTAATCAGACATAAGATTGACGTGCCTTTTAACAACGCAAGGTAACTTGCAGATAATGCAAATGAAAATCAGATGATTTAAGAGGAGAATGATTGTATTGTACTGACCCTGAAAAATAGGTTAAAGTATTTTCTGTCTTCCAATCTGAAAGCTAGAAATGCAATGTTGTTTGAAACGTTATTACATCTATCACGGTGGGAGCTAATTTTTGTATTGTGCAATTTTTACCATTTTGCCACACTAGCTTTCTTAGGACTTTTAGTATCATGTTTACGAAACCATACGAGTTGCACAGCGCTGGAATTCCTACTGTTGCAATTTATGGTGGGTGAAACCTTATTTTGACTGAACTAAAATGTGTTCAGTAGACTTACCTGTTGCACGAGGGTAACGGATCATATAAGCAGTCAATGTCAGAAGCAGAATTAGATCGTATCTTGTCTCCATCACAGCTACTCCAAGACTGAAACATTTGGCATAAAATAAGGGGACACGATGTTCTGCAAACCTTTCAAATGATCACTATTATCTGTTCTCTATAGTCGAGCACACCTCACATGCAATGCGGCCTTGTGAGATGATGGAAGTATTAGTTCTTGATCTTCTTTTTCTTTCAGAAAAAAGTGCGTTAAAGCAATTATGTCGCTCCACCACGTAACATACCTGTTTGCTAACTATAGTTTTCGGATGTTACTCATAGATATCAGATTATACGCGGCATAAACCATTACGGGTAGATTGCTCCTTAATAGAAGACATAGACCGATACTTAATGACAGAAAATGATTTTGCATGTTTACTCATTCAACAATGCTTCATGACCACTAATGATAATCGCGATTGACGCACAGTACGACAGATTAATTTTTACTCCTATGTTTTATTTCTCCATGGTCAAAGGTCAACCAATAATGTAATTGCACGAGGGCTAAGGCGACAGGAATGCATACAGTATAGTGTATGGCATAGCATGCATTAGTTGTTAGGATGACTTAAAGTGTACAACAAATTTTATGCGCTATAAATTATAGCGTATATATATTGCCTCAGATTCCTGAGTATACCTGCCAAAGTCATGAATGTACATTGATTCACCTGCAATGGACGGTTGTCATATCCATCAAGTGATACTGCACCCATCAGAAGACCAACGTCACAGCATACAAAACTGACACTGCGTTTCCTCCCCATTGTACCAAGTGTGAATTCGTTTCGAAAAAAGATGCGAAGACTGAGGGTCCCAAAGCAAGATATGCTTCAGTCCTCATGGACACCCTAGTTTGTCAGTAATGTCATTTCAGACATGAGTAATCTTCACTGGTTCTTTTTGTGTTAATTTTCCCCGTATACAAGTCTTTCTTTGTTTCTTTGTAGATTTTATTTAGTCACGGGGTTAAAAGTCTTCAATCAGCCAAGATGCTGTTTTTCAGAGAGGCCGTGGAGTACAGAAACGAAACAAAATCAATTCCAACGTAGAAGTGATACAAATATGAACAAAGAAACAAAGCGTAACAAACCAAAGCAAAGAATGAACGTACTATGAAAAGCAAAATAGAAAAAAAATAACAATAATCATTTAGGGCGTTTGTATTCTTCAGCAGTTAAAACAAACACTTCAATATCAACTCGGACTACATGTATAGGTATCTACGACTGACTTGAGCTAATACAGGTGTATTCAAAAGAGTTAGACTGCTTTTTTTTTAAATGCATTGTTTTGCAACTTCCAACATTGTGACTTTACGTGCCCTGTCTAACTGTTGTTACAATGAAAACATTTGATGACATATGTACTTGTACTAGACCCTATAGCTTTGTCAGATTGAGGCTTTGGTGCCAATGAAGTTTCTGAACTGGCATTCTTCGGATTGAGAATTCCTGAGAAGTGGTCTCAACATAGTGTGTCTGGCCTGGTTTGCGGTACGAATTTCTTAACTAGTGTCTGTATGCCTCTGGCACCAACTCAAATGCATTCAACACTGCCTTCTGCACTGTTTTAGCATAATCACGTTATTGCTCTTTGGAAAGAGATGAGTTTACATCGGCTGCTTTGCCAACAAACACACTTTGCACTTTGCACACGCCAAAACTCCTGTGGCCAGTTGAAACTGTCAGCCACCTTCTCACAAATGACACAAAATAGGCCTATGCATCGACTTTTTTTTTCTTCAAACTTTGGCACCAATCGAATGTTCCTGGCCAAATCATATTCGAGGGAAGCCCTTTCAACATTTCCAACAGTCTGTGCATGAGCCGATTCCATCTTCACGCAATTTTTGTTGATGTTCCATATCCCTTTCAAGTTTCTTAATTTCTATTCTTTCCTTCATTTCGGATAGTTGCGCTTAGAAACATCAGTATTAAACGCTATGTACAAGTATCCATTATCATTATCACTTCCATTTCTCTAGCTCTTTTTCTTTTGTTTTATTTCTAATCTCATCTTCTCTTTCTCCATTTCCAATTCTCTCTCCTTCATTTGCAATTTAGCAAGCTGAAGCTGTGTTTGATCTGAAATTTGAGCGTGATCTGGAGTGTCAGTTTCTTCTTTGGGCTCCATGTGACCAGCTAATAAGTCAAGAATCTCTGCCTTTCTTGCACCCTGTAGAACATCTACATTTAAATGCTGTGCAAAGCAGTCAAATCCCATTTGCGTAACCTTTTCAATTTTTGAGGGACAAATCTCTCCTCTGAACAAATGCCTGAGCATTAAAGGTACTGATTGACATTGTGAACATATATTGCATGCAATATACACTTGAAAAATCAACTCAACTGGCGTTTTGATTCTACCAATGTTCTGAATTCCGGAACGTTCCCAATTCTGAATTTTGGCTTAAATTCACTTCCCCGACAAAAGCCCCCAATTTTGCAACGAACAAAATCACACTGTGAATGATCACACAAAATAACCAATATTTTGATGATCAGGCGATTTAACCAACAGAAATATTGCCGGTACTCGTAATGATTGTTCACAATAGTACAATATTGATCAATAGAAACAATTACAAATCGATACATGCAGTACAGTCAAATCTGAAATCACAAGGTCCGTGTAATCTCCTGGAAATGTTAAAAAGATGATGTTCGATCGATGCACAGATGAATGATCCGTGATGCACCTATAAATGATTCCTCCGACGTACATCGATAAACACAGGTTGCTGTAATCCAAGGTAAAATCCACAGTATAAATCGACAGCTACACGTGCAGAATCCAGACGTTATGACGATCATGTCCAGTCGATGCGTGAATGATAATCCAGCAAATTATATCCAGCTAGGAATCCAGCCCGTCACAGCTTTGACGTAGCAATGTCCATTGGCAAAAAATGGAGTCTGTCTTCAATGTAGGCAAATCAATTCTATGCAGGCAAATTGTCTCCCAGGCCTTATCTCCACAGCTATAGCAGGTCAGCAGGTAACAGGACTGATTATGGCAAGTCGCTTTCAGAGCCAGAAGTGACGTAACTCTCAGAGCACAGGTGTTGGGTACTCTCCCTACTTCAGAATTTCTGTGGCTTACATAGGTCCATTCACCCATTCTTGAATGTTCTGTAATTTGCTCCAACCTGGGGCTACACAGTTTGTAGATACTTGTGAGTTCAAGACAGTTCCAGAAATCCTAGCTGACACACGGTGTAACTATATGTACATAACTACCAATCACATTGGGTTACAAGGATATTGTATGGATTGCATTACATCATCCCTAGAAATAACTACCAAATATTTTAGGATAGTATAGTGATTCACTCATGTAGGCACTTCCTAGATCATTCTAGATTGGGTGAGCTTTACTGTAAAATGCATATAGTGTAGCTATACCAAAGAGAAAGTTCTCTACTTATCTGGTCAACCTGTATACATACACGCATTGAAGCAACCATGCATACAGTACATCATACATGTATATCTACCAGAAGGTACATTCATGACAAACGGGATTGTCTGAGTTTGGTCAGAATTGCGAATGTTGTATTTTTTTTTCTCTCTCTCTCCCTCTCTCTTGAAGCGGTGCCCCTATAATGGGCATTTGGCTGTAAGTAGGGAGTATTTTGAAAGGAACCTTGCCGACTATGATCGGTTAGCAAAATTAAAAAGAAATGGTTGGCTTGATCTTTACAAGATTTGTTTTTGGTCTTTATATTATTATCACATTCGTATTTATTTATGCTTCGATCTGTGTTTTCTGTACACTAGTATTCACTTGTACAAAGTCATAATATTACTACAAGGTTAAAGTGAATTTTGTTCTGTTTTCTAGAATCTTGACGTCACAGTGTTTCTTGCTCGAATGAATTGTTCTACAATGCTCTTGAAGTTCATGTCTTGCTGACTAATTGAGCAAGCAGTCGCATACTAAATCAGAATAGTGCATCTAAAGCGGAATAATTAGCAAAGACAACTAACAGATACCACATAAAAGAAGTAAGCATGATTGCAAATCAATCAGCAATAACAGATATTGATACCCAAATATTTCTTTTTGCAACTTATTATAATAAAACAAGATTCGATTCGCTCAAAGAACCAGCAGTATGCATTACTGTACATATTGGTTCCCTATAGACTTATGCTGCTCAATGCTCATATCAATAAACAAGAAATGGAAATTAGAGAAGGAAGAGTGAAGAGAGGGGGGGGGGGGTTCTAGCTACGGCATCCACCAATATAGAATATTATATTCACGAGTGTTTACTCCACAATGCAGTCACGCACAACCGTACGTCACCGATCGAGATGTTGTGAAAGCACCATTGAACATACATATCCAAATTTTCAAGTTTATCTTTTAACCAGCTTATTCTAACAAGTTCTTCCTATTTGCCAACTCAACTTAAAGTCCACTCACATAATGTAGGAGCTTGGTTACAATGCTATATCAACCAATCCGAAACTGAGGCAGGTTTGAGCCATGCGTTTCAGATATCAGATATAAACGAAAATGAAAATCTCATGATGTGCCCATGCACATTTTTATCACTCTGTCCAACATAAAAGAAAACACCTATTTCACTCAATTTGGAACAATGTAATCACTTAAGTAGCAGCTCATAGATAACCCTAACACTATATGGACAACAACCAGGCCTAGACTTGAACTAGACTTCACAGATATGTGACAAATAAAATAACTTACTCCTGCCGGAGGCGAAGATAGTTGACTATCAAATGCTCTGCTTCACAATATCTACATGGTTCTTGACTGCAAAGGTTCCAATATGAGCTGAGTAGAGGAAAACTTGTTTATTTATTGGGTATAGGACCCTTTCCACAGATACATTTTAAATTTAATTCCGATACACCGACGCACAGTTCTTTATCACTTTTATTGCCACTTTAAAACCCTAAATGTAACAACAAACCATAAATATAACACTTCTTAACGCTAAAAGTAATAATCTAATTCACTATCATCGCCATATGAAACTGCCATTTTCAAATTCATAGAATTTGGCGTAATCGATCTGCACACTCCGTCAGGTCATGTCTTTGTGTCCCCCCCCCCCCCACATTAAAGAAAGGAACTAATAATTGATTTTAAAAAACGGTTCCACATCCTCTGCATAAAGATGAAAGAAATTTGGAAATTATTGACCCTTAGATAGAGGCATTACACTCCAGGCATTAAAGGTTAGCGACTTACGGAAAAATAACGGTTTTGTACCAACTTAGTGAATTTCTTCTCAAGAAATATAATTTTACCTTTACTATTTTCTGTAAGTCTCCTAAGCTGTATTTACAGAATGAAGGCTTCATCATGGCTGAGATGGTGCAAAAATAAATCCAATACTTCAAGATTTAGTATTCTCATTGACAACGATCCTTTATACAGTATGTTTGAAATTTGTTAAGGTTATTGATTGAATAAAACGTATTGATCAGTAATTGCTTTTAATTGGCAAGTTTGTGTGTGTGTGTGTGTGTGTGTGTGTGTGTGTTTTAATAACGAGTTCTGCTATAACCAACACATTACAAAAGTAAAGGTAACGACGGAGTGATTTTTATCATGATTTTTGTTTTCTGTTGTGAGTTTTTCATATATCTCGTGGATCACCATTAGATATCAAGAAAAAAAAATGAGGAAAAGATATTAAAGTGTGCTATGATTTTTTTTTTCTCAGTGATGACGTGTTATAGAGTGAGTTGCACTGACGGAGACCTGAGATAACTGAGATTAACCTAAGATGTTTTGACAATTTAATGCTATCACTTTTCTATTTCGTACCCCAAAGGAAATGCAACAGACTTCAGATTGATAAGGATTCTTTTGAAAATGCATGATGTGGTAAATGCCGTTAATATGCGGTATATACTGTTAATGTGTGGTAAATGCCATAAATGTGTTTTGCTTTATTATGAGTAAGTGTCATAAATGTATTCTTTGTGTGATGCATTTTTAAAAATCGTTTTGTTTTTACATCTCTGCTGTACATCTGTATTTTTTTTTATGTGCAATCCTTCGATTTTGTTGGCTTTCCATATTACAGAGATAACATAAGAACGTAACTCAGCTGAAAATGTGTTTGTTTTTATTCATCTGTGTTTTCCATTTTACATGACAATAACAATCAGTTTCCACTGTTTTACACAGTTGTAAATTTATGCATACGAATGTAAACTACTAACAACACACCTTTGTGGGAATGCTGTAAATTTTTACACTGCTTAATTTCCATTCATATACTGAAAACAAATCGTTAGTAAGCATTTCAAAGGACAGCAAATGCAAGTTTTCAGAACAAGCAATGAAAGTTTCTACTGCACAATGTACATCTAGACGCATGCTCCAAATCTTGGAAGTTTGTTTGTTTGTTTGTTGTGGGGGGAAACAAACACAACAACAGAACTCAAAACCACCATAGTTAGAGGGTCAATTCTCAAGGAGCAGGATTTAAGAAAAAGAAATCTTGAAATTCACCGATGTTGAAGGAGACATAGAGAAACTGAATTTTGCCAATTTAATACGTCCACTTATCTTTTCATAGTATACCATTTGAGAAGCAGAAACATAACTAATTTAATCCAGATTGCATAAACTGATACTCCTCTGTGGATAAATCACATGGTTCTCCTCAGGCTCAGAACTGAATTCTTTGAATGGCCCTTTACAAGTTTTCAACTAGGATGGGCATCATGGTAGGTAATTCATGTAATAATTCAGATGTTTGTATTGGAAAGAAGGCCCCGAGTCCAAATTTTGGCCAAATTCATTTTGACATGGGAAATTGTAGCTTATGCATGGACTCATCTTGTGTATACTAGTAAATTATAAATCCTAATCACCCCCGGAAGTGCCTGAAATGAATGATTGAAATCTTATATGAATGTAAGAATGACCCAAGTCCAGGACTTGGGTCATTCTTACATTCATATTATAGCGCCCTCTCTCATCGCTTCTCTCATCTCATATAGCAGTTTGTAATGTACAGTTAAACTCGCCTAAGTCGACGTCGCATATGTCGAATAATCGCACAAGTCGATGATTTTAAAAAGTCCCGATTTTTCCCCATTGACTTACGTGTATCAATTCACTCACAAGTCGAATTTTTTAAGTCGAATACTCGCCTAAGTCGATGAAATTCCAAAAACATTTTCACGGAAAAACCATTGAATTAACTGCGTAAGTCGAATAAGATTTTATTATGTAATAAATCACTGTCCAAATCACGAGACGCCATTTTTTATTTATTTTTTTTTACATACAGTACTTGTATATACCAAAAGAAACTTTGCGTTAATAAACATTAACGTTTCATTAACGCTAGCGGTTTCACCTGAATCATTAGTAACGCAAACTAACGATCGGGAAAATTAACGTTTGTAGTAACTATGAGTAACGATCCCTAGCGCAAATTAACGATGTTTCGTAAACATTAACGATAGGTAACTCAAGAAGTCACGCGAGATTTCGGTTTTGTAACGAGACCAGGTGAAAGGACGACGTAGCCCCTGCCGAGTGTACGATCTATGCCTTATATTTAGCGGAGTCTTTTCGCGAATCGAATCACGATTTCGGGAATGGTTGATTTGCGACCGGGCCGGGTCACCAAAAACGCACGCCGGGCAACGAAAAAAGCCGGATGTTTGCTTTCGGTTTTGGAAATGAACAGCGGTAACAATCGGCTCCATAAGATGCTAGAATAAATGTTAGATGTTTACTCTTAATTTTGGAAATGAATAACGGTAATATTCGACTCCGTATGATACTAAAATAAATGTCGGATGTTTGCTTATACTTTTGGAAATAAATAATGGTAAGATTCAGTTCCGTACGGTGCTGAAATTAATGTCAGATATTTGATTTTGCGTTCGGAAATGAAAAAGGATGATATTCAGCTCCGCAAGATCCTAGAATGACTGTCGGTTGCTTGTTTTTACATTTGAAAATGATTAACGGTAACAGTCTGCTCCGGAAGGTCTTAAAATACTTGTAAATGGTGGATGATTGCTTTTACAATCAGAAATAAATAACGGTAACTTTCGGCTCTTTACGATGCTAAAACAAATGTCGGATGTTTACAAATGTCTGCAAATGCTCCCACTTTTTCATTTCAAACGTAAATTTTGACCACGTAGATAGGCATCAACTTTTATAATAATCTATAAGTCTATTTGCTAAATCTTAGAACTCAGAATAACGGTATAAGATTATTAAATTTTCTATCTATTTATTTTAGACGTGGGTACCGTCCTGTATCACTTCAGTAATACTTTATATTTATTTTTTTATGTTTAGTAGGACGGATTTAGTTTTGCTTGGTTTTTTTTTTTCGGGAAACAAAAAAAAAATCAATCATTTTGGTGGCCCGATCGGGCCACCAAAATAAAAGTTAGTGTGGAGCCCTGGCCTGCATCAATGTGGATAAAGTGTCTTGCTGACGGGCAAATATCGGGCACACCGCTCCAGCTCTCATCTCCAGAGTAGACAACATACATGTACATTATACATAATATACAACGTGTGGTGTAACTGTAAGTCGATTTTTTTTCCGACTTACGCACAAGTCGAAAATCGCCTAAGTCGATGTGTTTTGCTCAGTCCCGAGAAGATCGACTTATGCGAGTTTAACTATATGATTCAAAGAACGACCCAAGTCCATCACACAAAATGGCCTCTCCCCAATTAATGCAAATCTTAATTGTCATAATAATATATTCTAATTTGTATATGTGACCGTGCACCTCAAAACGAACATAAAGTCGCACACACTGATTTTGCGTGAGGACTGAAAATAAGTGAAATGGGTCAACCTAGCCGAAGTTGACTTTTTCATATTTTCTGAAAGAGCGGGTCTTCTTTTACATTATGCTTAAGTTTGGTATCATAAAACGGGCAGGAAAGTGTTTTTTAGCAGTTTATCTCGAACATTTTTGGTAGAATAGTGTGATTAGGTGTGCCTTTAGAATCCCTTTTTCACTTCTGAAAAAGCTTGTCCACACTCTTCACTTTCAAATCTAATAACTTTTGAAAGGATAGTGCTACTGCATTGAAAATTGGCATTGATTATGGACAGAATGTGTTAATGAGGCATGCTTAATTTCAGTTTAATCTGATAATCCCTTCATTGTTGTTACTCTGGTGGTTTACTTCCTTTTTTGGCCCATTCATCGCACAGCTAGCACGGTTTGGTAAAAATCAAGCGCTTGAATAGACACTGTACTTCAGAGCCTCTTTTCGCAGTTCACACTTTTCCTGAGTTTGTGCTTTCTTTCCAGTATTTAGATAGGTTACGAAAGTCCATCTGATTTGAGTTATACATCATTTTAAAGCTTAAAGTCTGCTCTTTCAGAATATGGTTTTAACTAAAAATTCATGTCTGGCGACTTTTTGTTTGTTTTGAGGTGCAGGGTCACATATACAATGTTGCCTTCCCATCACAACTGAATAGAATATTATTGGACAAATAAAATGTGATATGAAGTTTTTTAAAGTTTACTCGAAATGGCCTTCCATGGACTTTGGTCTTTCTTATATTCAGATACTCAATTGCAATTTGTACAATTAAAGAAAATCCACGTGTACACAAAATATTGAAACATTTGATATGTACATATCATGTTAAGTACATTCTATCATAGTGTTGGCCTACTATAATGTGTGTGCTGTTCCATTGAACGGATAATACACTGTTATTACCGCCTACCGGCCACATGAGGAATAGAATGATTCAAAAAGGTTTTATAGCAAGCTGCATGCAGGAAAGGCCAAAAATAGTTCAGTTTCAAAGCAGGCATGTCACAATAGATATCGCACAAGAACAAATGAGCTGAAGCTTTCAACATTTTCAGTGAACACATAATGTTAAGTATGCAAGTCAGTACAAAAATTATGGGTCTTATTAAATTTGCATGCATTTAATGTCGAGTGTGTTATGTACATAGAAAGTTGGAAAAAACAGGGTAATATTCAAAGCCTACTAGTTAGTATGGTTCATATACAGGCATTAAAAATTTTAACAAATATATACCTCTACAACAAGTATGGCATGTCTTATCACCAACAAAAATAGGTATTTGAATTTGACACGATTTATTTCGTTTATGTTGTCTTTTTTCGGAATATTAATTTTACGACAACTCTCATATTATCTCATTTGATAGATTTTAAAGCAGATGACCTTTGTGGATATCTCAGCCATTTGAAAACCGATAATTTTCATCAAATAAACGTTGAATCCTTCTTAGAATTAATACATGCTCTTTCATATTTCATAAGAGGTTTCTCATTATCTCACTTAGGAATGTTCAAAACATGAATTCCCACCTCAACCAGTACTGTACAGTCCCTTTAACATGATAAATTCAAAGTTGATTAAAGCACCCCACCCTCCACTGTAAAAACATCAGTGTTACATTTATAGATTTAACACCATGGGTGTTAAATCTAACACCGATCAAACTTCAAGAGAGGACCACACCCACAGGTGTTGAAAATGCATTGTGACGGTGTTAAAAAGTGTTCGCCTTTCATTTCGTGGTGTTAATTTGACACTGTGGCTAGTGATATTTTTGACACTGCGCTAGAGTTAATTCAATAATTCTTTTTCAAAAATCAAGTACTTTATCGGAAAATTCTTTATCGTCTTGTTGAAGTTCAAAATCAACAAGAAGTGCAGTAACTAAGAAATTATTCAAAAAAACAATTTTACATTTTGAAATGACACCCGGAGGTGTTAATCTGACACCATGAATGAGCACCGGAAATTTAACACCAGCTCAGTGTTTCATATTTAACACCGGACTTTTTGCAGTGTCCACAGGCATACATAATATCGTTTGTAGTTGAAACTCTACTGCTAAGAAACAATTTTAACTTTCATAATAGCAAATCAGTTCATGAATGACATGACTTCAGAGTTGATTTGAATTTGAAACATGAGGACTACATACAATTTCACCCGTCTCTGGAAAGCGTGACTTCAGTTCACCAAAGTTCATGCTTCTATCAAGATCCAATGTCAAATGTCATGCAAGTTAATCATTCTTTACAATAAGCATGGAAAAGAAAGCAACTAAATCCTGAGATTGCATCTAATATCCACCTAGTATTGTTCGGATTAGTTTGCATTTGCCTGGCTAGAATTTCAAAAAAAAATTCTTCTGTGTGTACCTCCTTCAAATCTAGACAGCTCTAATATACCATATCAATTATCCCAATCCAGTGCCTTTTTCCCTATATCGTTAAGTCGTTTTCGCCTTCCTCCTCCGTTTTATATCCCTGTCTCTGCTTTTCTCACTTTCCACTTTCCGTTTTATACTCTTTGATTTTCAGTGTTCTTGTCATTCACTTCTTTCTTTCCTCCTTTCTCCTCCACCATATTATACTTAACCCAGTTCTTAGTTTTTCCTCTGCCTCTTTCCAGGTTCATCAGTTCCGTGAAGAAATTCATGACTGCTCTTTATGACGTTTGGGCTGGGTTAATTCTCCTTTGATGCCATGACTTTTTTCTCTTGCCTTTCCTTTCCCTTTTCTATTGGCACTGTTTCTCTACGCATGCCCTTCCTCGTCCTCCGATCGCCTTGCTTCTCCGGGTATTCTATTAATCCTCTTGGCTGCTACTTTCACTGTGGCTCTATTTGAAAGTGAAGAAAACAATAAACACAGTGACTAATACACACATATCATATATCGGAGGGCACTAAAATGATGAGGTAAAGTCCCTTCTCCAGCTACAAAAAGGTGACCCTTATTTGCGCGCTCTTGTAATCAGTATGATTATTGCTTTTTAACAGCATATAAGTCGGATATGTACTAGATTAGTTCGTAAGAAAACGTGCCGTTGAATTTGTAATAGTAAATATCAAAAGTGTATTTATTTTGTTTTTTGAGGGGAGGGGATCTGCCCTATGTTTGCTTGTTTTGTTGTTGTTTTTTGTTAAAAATGTAAAGCTACCATTCATCGTTATTGAGAGAATATCTGTTAAAGAGATGATGAATGTCACTTGATCTCGGTGTCGCTATGGGCTTATTGTCAACTAAATCGTGTCCTTAAAAAAAAAAGAAATATATTTTGAGCTGAAAAGAATTGAATTCAACTTGATCTTCGATCTTTGCAGGAAAATACGCGGACAATAATATAGCAGTTTGTACTTATACAATCAAGACGATAATACAGATTGATCAGCCTGGAGGGTTATTCTAACAGCGATGATATCATTTTTCACGAGCAACGTGATCTAACCCCTTCTTCCCATCAAGTTGTGAAAACATGTTATCCTCCCTCATCTTTATGTATATATCTGGGGTATATAAAGTTGATGAGTTACGATAAATACGGATTATATGAAAAAGCGATTTATACCCGAGAGGAGTCTTGTTGATTGTCTCCGAGCATTTTGCTTAACAGCTCTCCGTTAATTTTGATATCGTCCAGCTGTAGCATATACACAAACAACAACAACGGCAATGATGTATGGGTCTACGTCTATGAAATAGAATTGTGCTTAATCATAATGTGTGAAAACATTTTAGTGGCATTTCTTAATTTTTTCGAAAACTTGCATCAGGAACACATGTAGTTTCTTTTTGCATAAGATAGTGATTTGATAAGTGCATTTCATTCTGATTTGATTTGCATAGTTTGCATGGTCTTCAATGGCAATACTAGATTATACGAAAGTCATTAATGGTGTACTCTATCTCGTTGTTTCCTCCGCCGCTATGTGAGGAACTTCTAGGCCTATAAATGCTCTTCAATTTGCTTGTTTCTGGTAGGTGGATATCGGTAAAAACTGCCCTTATCAAGATCTTGTTCATAAAAAATGCTACCCTCAAATTAATACCTTTTTTAAAGTAAATCTAATAAACAATATTGGAAAAAATACTCATAAACACAATACTCACTTGACAGTGTACTTCCATTGACGAAATTGTTTTGAAGAATGCTGTAGGCAGGTTACGGCATGTAAGATCGGCACGCTTGAGATGAGACAGTTGAGACAGACATTTAGCCAAATTCACTACTGCCGGCTTTGAAATGTAATCCCCAAACAACTTCATGGAAAGCTCTTGGATCTGAAGAATGAAAGAAATGGAAAGCGCAGGCGTATTCAATCTCTCGCATCGCGTTCTCATTATCACAGTACAAATAGTCTGTTACTTTATATGAGGTTCAACGCATCTTACAGTTATTTTTAGGAGCATAAAGAAAGCACACTACCAGCTATATAGAGAAATAAAACAAAGCAAAACATGACGAGAGGCCACATTATTAAACTGTCCAATTAAGCGAATTTACCATCTGGATTCATACACTTATTAATTTTAGGCCTGTCGGTGAGGTGATAATTCATCTCTTCTACATTAGCGGTGACCCGATTGGGCAGCTTAAATTGAAAAATAATTAGCCTGTATTATTTTACTTCAGGCCAATATATTTCCTTTTCGGGCCTCTGAAATTTGACATTCAGAGAGAGAGAGAGAGAGAGAGAGAGAGAGAGGCAAAAAAGAGTCAAAATGTACTATGTTCTGAGAGGTTCCAGCTGATTTTTTTTTCAGCTGCTACCTCGTAAGGACTGCATGGCAAAAAGCATTAATTTATATCCTACATCATGAAGTTTTCGAAGTAAATGATAATTATTATAATTACAGTATTAATAGCGTGTGTAGGCCCACTTATAAAAACTTATATGCAGTGGTGCAATTAGTGGACAACCGGCCGTCTGCTCCCCAGCTGCCTCACACACTGCATGTATATTGTATACGGTGCACGTACAAATTAAACGGCTGATGGTCGTAACGGCTCAGGGCCATCATGCAGTCATGCACATCGCGTTTGCGATTCACTTTATCAAAAGCTCTAACGATCTCGTTATTGCCAAAATGACGTCAAAATCTCTGTACGGCGAGAGATATACCGAGGTTAACATCCGTTTTTATTTTTGTCTACCAGAGTGCTATTTTGCCACAATATTTACCGTGATTTCTGGAAATATAGATTAATTCATTCCGTTTTTAGCGACTGATTTTCTGATGTCTGAAGATCCTTCTTGCATTCTATGAATGCTGTTCCTGAATTATTATAGTAACAGTAATAGTAGTTTTGAAAATAATGATAATAACCAATAATAATAATAATTATTATCATAATTATAATTATAATCATAATAATAATAATAATAATAAACATTTGTAATGCACAGCTAGACATGTAAAGTAATACTCTATGATACTCTACGGCCCATTACAAAACAACAGTCATAACATGCGTGACAGAAACTAAGTGGCATTTTTAAGAAGATGATTTTTTTTTTATTTTGTCTTAAAATCTCTATTTGCTGTAGCTCCCTGCCTTACAAACAGAAGAGATAGTTCCATAATTCGGAGCAGCATACTTGACTGCACTGTCACCAAGGCAGGTGTTTGATTTCCCTGCAGGATATGTCAGCAATGTATAGTCTTGAAAATTGGAACTCTACTGGTTCCATGACGCGTGCTCTTGCACTGGATCATGAATACTGTAACTCTGTCATGTCTGTGGATTGTTGTATGTTTCGCAGGTAACCGGTGCAACTCATGCAATAATGGACTACGATGAGAAAAATAAGCAGAATATTGCAAACTAATCTAGCATGTACATTTTGAACCCTTTGAAGTGTAACTAATTGACTGTCAGGTAGACCACAAAAAAAAAAATCGCTTGTGTGATTGACCGATCTACATGTTACAAATCAATGGATGAGTAATTCAGTACTTTCACATGGTAAGTGCTTTCGAATACTTAGATGCAATGTTGAATATATTGTACTGTGAATTACTACATATGTCAGAGAAGTGTCTGTCAAAAGTTCTAGGTGTGAGCCAAACCAAATCCCTACGTTCTTTGCAGAATAAACTCAAATATATATTATTATGTATTATTAATAACCTTTATGTTTTTATTACGTACTGCTTTTTTTAGTCTTTTTGTGCGCTTAGAAACACCAGTATAAAGCGCCTTATGAAGGCAATTATTATTATTATCATTATTATAATTGTTATAATTATTATTATCATTATCATTGTTATTATCATCATTATTAATGGGAAAACTTGATATCGAATACCGCACGTCAGAATTGTTGTTTTCTTATCACTGAGTAAAAGACCGTCGGATAATAGCTTTTTGCTATTGGCAAAGATGCATGAAACATCAATGCTCCCTATAATGGACATAAAAAAAATGGTTCTCATCTGGAAGGAATTATAAATGCAGCTGCAAATAATTCACTCATATCAAATATCAAGGAGCAACCTAACAGCATAAAAGTACAAATAAGGGGACGCTGGCAGGATCCTTGGGATATACTGCTGAGTATATCAAAATCCTTAGACACATTACCATCAACCTCGACCTTCAGTCTTCTATACAGTTAGATAAGACCTCAAACACCATGTCAATTTCCTGTTAGTTAGTCATAAATGTGTTGAAGAGTGTTTAAAAGGGTAGAATGCCCGATCAATTTAAAAGCTGCATTAATGTCCAGCAGAACCCCAAATACCACTTCTTGCTTGTTCATTGCTAAAAGCGAATCCTTGTTTTGTCACCTTTAACAGAACTGTTTCTTTGCTGAGGATTTGCCTGTATAGGCCTACTTATAATTGATGAGCGATATACAATGGTGAAGACAGGTGGATGCGCGAATAACATTTGCGCTAAGATTGATGAACATGAAAATTAGAGTTATATTGATAAATGAAGAACAATATACTTGAAGACTATGTTAGTTACCATTTAGTTTTACTTTTGAATTAAGCAGAAAAGTGGTTGTCTTTCCTCGAGGGTTCATCTCAAATTATTTTACAGCCCTATATATTTTCTCATTTCACATATATCTGGACGGGATCGACTATTGTTTCTGCAAGTTTCATCATTACGAGGGTCGTGAAATTTCCTTTCACTACATGAATAAACCAAGGTATAATTTTAGAGCTAAATATGATTCTTCGGATCGTTCAAAAAGACAATGATTTAAAACCCCAATTACGAAAAGGACCAAAATAACTTGGGGGATTATGTGGTACATGACATCCACAGAAAATTGACTGCTGCTTGAAAAAATTATAACCGGTTGGAACTCCAAATTATTCTTGAACTTCCTTGCTTCAACTAATTTAGAAAATATTTCAGACCAAAAACGAGTCTGCAATTTTGTAAACTGCGAGTCCACATCGGCCTTTTCAGGGATGGCTTAACTATGGCCATCTTTCAAGTTCTGTGAAACTGTCCATATGATAGAAACAAGAGTAATGATTTTGATAAAGAAATGACAAATGACAACAAAATGTCATTGCTACTTACAACCTTTTTTTGTGCGTGAGTATTGTGTCCTCGCACTTTTTCCATCAATCTGAATAACAAGCTTCGACGTGTCATTTACACACAAAGAAGCAAACTATGTCAATTTGTTTTTGCGAACTTTTGAAAAAGTCAAACATTTTCAGTATTTTCTAAAAAATATGTACCCAACTCGTTTACAAAATTTTCAGTATCTATAATTATGTGGCGGTATAGTAGGTGTGGACTTCTTCATATCTAGCAAAGATTTTTCAATATGGAACTACTTCTCCTAGACAGTGGAGTTTTCAGTAAAGCATTCACTTTAACTCTCTCGATACATTAAAGGCAAAGTTTTAGTCCGTATGAATTTTTACCGGAACCATTTGAAAATAAACATCATGACAAGTAGAAAGGACCTAGAACGATAAAACCTTGATAGTCAATTGTGAGTTTTGCATGGACAAAGTTTGTATACTTTGCATGATTGGGCCAGGCTTGCGGCTGCTGAGAAGAATTCATCGGACAAGGCGTAGCATTTCACACTGAAGCTCGTAAGACGTGGCATAGCAAAAACCCATTCTGCCAAGTCACTTCCTATTGACGATTGATATTCAGAATCGTCGTCCGAGATCCACAAAGACAACGTCAGATGCTCAATCTATTATGAGAAACGAAAACAAACAAAATATTTAGTAAACAAAAAAGAAAACAATCATAGAAATGTTTTCATATATAGGAATGTAAAACGGACAAAAAAAGGAAAAGCGGAGTGACATTATTAACACATAAAAATGAATGATAAAAACCCAATGTAAATGTTTATTGAGTAAAAGTAGCAATATTAGCAGAAAACATCGGTGTTAGTTTGAGGAAAACAGGACAATTCGTTCAAATGTTATGAATTTTCAAAGTTTTAGTTCCATCATCACTAGATAAGAAGAATACTGCAGTTCATTACGGCATGCATGGAATACAATACATAGAACATGTGTGGAGAATCCCGCAAAGTGTGATTTTAAATGAATGAAAAGGGATGTTGAAACGATTTATTTTTGTTAGGTACATTGTACACACGGCTCAGCGAATAGTTCCTGCGTCAGATTGTAACATTGTAAGATTAGTCTAAGCTTGCTTTTTTTTTGTACCTAATGATCCACGTGATTCACGTATTACACTCCTTGCTTTTTTATAGTGGCAACTTTTTTTTTTAAATCCTTTTCTGTCAATCTTTCCAAGTGTGCATTGATGTTGTTAGTTATTCTACTTTTTTGTACATGCGAATCTTATCACACACTTTACGATTCATATCGCGGTATGCATTTTCTTTTTCAAACTGACCAAATACTGTGATAGTGTAATGTATATATCTTGTTGTACTCTTTGTTGGATGTCGGATGGAAAATAAATGGAACTGAACTGAACTGAGAAGTACAAATTCCATCGTCTGTTAGAATGACACACTGGTCATGTTAAGAATAGTATAATTAACCCTGCTTTCTGAAAGAAGTTTCAAAGGCAAATGCTCTGTCATTATGCTAGAAAAGTAAAAATATGTTGAATATTCTTTTGATTTTCTTTGCATATTTGGCACTATTACCAGTCAGTATTCGCTTTCAGCTGCACTTATATCATTATAATATAGTTTGTAAGGAACTGCAAATACGTTTCAAAATCATTCAACCAATTCTCTGTTTACCAGACTTTAAAATGTAATGTTATTAGGCTTCTTACTTGATATTGAAAATGTATATGCATGCTGATGATTTCTCTATGGTTGTTTTGCTGATATTGAATTGTTCGAAGTGTCAGGCCATTAACTGGTCATGAAAATTTGGTTATTGTTCAGTTCTGTTTTCCAAAAAACGAGGAATTTTGTTTTACATTTGGACATTTCTGTAACACAGCGATGCCACGTTGGCATCGTTGAGGTTTATTCATTATTTTTATATGACTTTGAATATTTTCCTTTGCTTTGTATATTTTTGGGTGCACGTCACGAGTTCAACACCCACGAGCCATGCGACTTGCTCGTAATACAAACTACGAGTTAGACATAAGTGAACAAGGGAAATGAGTTTCGACATCAGGTAAAATAGCCTTACAAGTTATGCGGTCCACCCCTTCGAAAAATTGGCAAATTTGGCCCACAAGACCCACATTAGGCAAATAAGGCCCATGTGTTCGACAATAGGCAAAAAAAAAAAAAATCCCACAAATCCGACAAGAAGTGAATAAAAGCTGATGAGACCGACACTAGGCAGATAAGGCCTAAGATTTGATATAAATATTAAAAAGCGCTTTCCGAGGAAAATTCTTAGTGCCAGCCTATTTCATTTACATTAAAAAATGGCTGCTAAATCATTACCTTTTGTGGCTATATGTTCTCGGAAATTATCGATAGAACTGACAAACCAACACTGACTTCTTCGTAAATATTTTCATGATGATTTTTGATAGAAAAGAAATAATGGTTGGCTAATTTGTTGATCTAAGTGTAGAGATTTGTTTTGAACTTGAATTTGTTTTCCCTGTGCTACGTGAGCTCAGACAGATTTTATCTCTTCCCATGCCATCCACCATGTCACACCTTCTTTTACAACATCGTACACTCCACTCTCCTTTTATACCACCAAGGCATATCTCCATAAATTGTCTTACCAGTACAAGAGCCATTGTTAGAGAAATTCCTCCATTTCTCCTGATTGGTTTTCCCTGTAATGAATATTTATCTGTGCAGCCATCCTTGTTACAAATTTACATACATGGGCCACGAATAGTAAATGTAGATTCAAGTTTGCTTATGGCAGACCAGGGCCGGGTGGAGTGGGGGGGGGTGGGGGGGGGAGACGAACTGGGGAGGAATTTTCACATTTACCAGGAAAAAGAAAGAGGAAAAAAAAAAAACTATGACCGATGTTTCCCTATGTGGTAGCTGGCACCCATAGGGCAATAGAATGTCATTTTATCAAATGGGCACCGAACCCATGGGGGGGGGGGGGGGGGAGGGGTCAAAATCTTCAAACTATATTGTATAATCTATCATAAAAATCTTCCCTAGAACCACAAGTGATAGAGATGATAATAATTATAGGCTTTTAGTATGTGTATTGATGAGGTTAGTTTAAATTCTGCTTTTATGGTGGAGCCGGGAGTACCTTAGTCATTACTGAGGGAGGGGGATTGGGATTGAATTTTCACGTTTTCATCTTATTCGTGAAAACCCTCGGAAAAAAAAAAGCTCAACCTTGATAGGTAGTATCCATACATAGTTCTTCTTCTTCTTATTATTATTATTATTATTATTATTATTATTATCATTATTGTCATCATCATTATTTTTATTATTATTCAGATACTGATTTATAGATATGGCCAGTATGCTCACCTTTTGGGCCCCATGTGCTTACGACACATGATGAGGCACGCGTTAATGACCACTTCTGATCTCATGTTGAATAAAGATGGCACTTCACATTTTAGGGGAGGCGCTCAGTACGAATAGAGACACTCATTCTTGGCTCGCCCATTCTCATGGTGGGGGGGGGGGGCAACTTTCCCTAAAAACTCTACTGAACGGTGATGACCCAGGGAGGTGCGCATTCCTATAGTAGGGAGTTTTCGCAAGCACGACGCGGCCGGGAGTTGAGCGTGCCGTGTGCAAAATTTGCTTCTGCGCATGATCAAAGTCGAGAAACGTCCCGTCCTGGGGAAAACAAGTGCGGCACACGGCCAAAATAGCGTTCGGTCCCGATGCTGGGCAGCGAGTGAGCCAGCCAGCCAGCCAGCCAATCAGCGATCTTGTCCATACGCTCCCGTCCTGTACAGGAAAGCGAAACTGCTTAGATATGGGGACGGGAGTCCGAGTACGGGGACTGTCACAGCTGATTGCTTCCGCGTATTCTCGGTCTTCCCGTCGTGTAGCGAAAACTCCCTAATATCAGGACTGCGAGCCCGGGGCGCCGGGCTCGCAGCTCTGGGGGCGCATTCAACTCCTACACCGGCCCATCTATCTTCCATCTGGAAATGTGGGGGGGGGGGGGGGGGGGGACCATGAAGAATACAATATCATCACGAAAAAAAATAATAATTAAATTGGTATCATTAACAATCTTGCTTCCGGTAGCATGAATGAACTGTCCCTCAAATTCCCCTTTTGTCATCTATGCAACACTCGGTAGAAAATACTACACTTGACGTTGGCATATGGATTGCGCTGTTCATCCTGTCGAAGTCGTGGAATAGTGTCGGACTCGTGAGCCCTATTTCCTCAGTGTCGCACTCACGTGCTTTGTTTGCCTAGTATCGAATTCGTGAGCCTTGTTTGCCTATGGGCTATACTTCTGTTATTTAAAATTTTATACTGGAATACAACGCCAAACCATACCAATAACTCTTTCAGATCAATATGTTACAGGAGATTCAGCTCAAGTTGGGATTTCTTCCAGAAAAACCTCGATGATTTACCTTAAGTACTGTGGCTTAGAGGTTTGTGTATACGAATGCGGGTGTTACTCCCCCCCCCCACCCCCCCCACCCCCCACCCCCCCCCCCCCAAAAAAAAGGGGGGGAATAAAATAAGTAAAAAATATAAAAAAATAAAACATCATGTCTATCTCGTTGTCATTCTCTTAAATCCGGACAACGCTGGCATTTGGGGTCAACATAATTAGGTCTTTCCGGCTCATTTCGCACTTTTGCCAGTCCCTTTGATAGAACGTTCACCCAAGTTAGCCAAACCCATCGTTATCGCACAGTCTGTCTTTCAAAATTGAACTTCTGCGTTCAATTGTAGCATTTCGATCAATAAAATTTGCACATGTGTCTTTCGAATTCGTTAAAAGGGCATTTAAATTGGCTGCCTGGTACTCTACGTTCATTCAAATTCGCCACCACTCTCCTAAAAGGGTATTTGAGTCATTCAATTTCGAGAATGGGCAGTCAAATTCCAAACATTTTCATTCAAATTAAAGTCATGTTATTTCTCTTTTGAGAAGGTGAGAACATTAAACGTGTGCATTCCTATGTGACTTTTTGTTTCATCCACACACTGTTAAGCAGTCAAAGTATAATTTTCTGACCCGACATAACTCAATTTTGTTGTTCTGTGACGCCCTTCTTCTGTCATGCATATAGGGCTACATGTACCAATACTACAGATTAACTTCATCTTCTTATACAGTCATGACAGCACTAAAATGAACGAGCGCAGCCTACGTGATCACGTTACCATATCATTCTAAATTGAATGAACGAATAACGAAATGGGGCTTGTTTTACGAATGTAAATTAAAAAGTGTTAATTAGAATGAAGTTGTTTTAAAGGTAATTTGAATGCTCCAGAATGATTTTGAATGAAGAGATCATAAAATTGAAATACCGAACTTGTCATTTACGCTGAATTTTGCTAAATCGAATTCAGCAATAAGGAACTGGATTGACAAAAGTGCAAAATTGGCCGGGAAAAATCTATATTAAGAATACCCTATATTTACCAATGTATTTTAACTTTGTGTACAGACACACACAAAAAAAGAAATATTGAACAATGATTATTGGAATACGATGACATTTTGTTTTTATTCATGATATGAAATGATCAAAGTGTGTATTACAGCATGAGATTGTAATACGAAATGGTAAAGCTAATAATTGCCTCTTTCATAGATGTTAGATGTACTGTTGCAGGTGATTCCTTTTTCCACTTCTTTGATGTTATGTAATAGAAGGCAATTCTTACAAGTCAGCAATGACCGGAAAATAACACAACACAAGTAAATTCATGGTCACATGTAAATGACTCAGAATCACAGGTGACATACCTGACAAGATGATGCTGAGGCGGCGGCTGTTGGGAGGAAATTTTCGGGCAAGTAGTAGCACCCTACCCTAAATCTCGAGAGACTTGGCATAGTACACACCCATACGGCCAGGTGTTCCCCCATGGAGAATTGGTTTTGTAATTTTTCATCAGAGCGGCTAAAAGACCACTTGAGATCTTTAATCTGAAAAAAGGGGTAAAAAACAACAAATGTGATTATATCAAAAGCAATATCAACAAGGGAACAACATCAACATCAAAAACTGCGAATTGATAAACCCAAATTTCTCTATGATACTTCACTGTATTATCGCATCACAAGAGAAGTAGATGCTATATACGTACAATATTTAAGAGGTGGATACATCTCCAGATCGATACGGTGATCAGTGGAATCATGGACCTTCTGGGAATGATAATAATAATAATAATAATGACAATACTACTACTAATAATAATAATAATTATAATGATAACAATAATCATCACCATCATCATCATAGCCAATTGTTCGATCTGAAAGAGAAATGAATTAGAACCACTGTGCGAAGCAGACAAATGAGTAATCGTACCTTGTCACCTGAGCCAGTAGCTCATTATTTAAAGTTACAACAACTAACGCTTGGGATCTTGATAGCGAATTACACAAAATATCCCAAAGCGCTCCAAAGGACAGACAACAGAATCTAGCATTGCAACAGTATACCGCGTTTCATGTTTGCTTAAACTGTGAAAAGATGAGTTTTCAAGGCAGGTTCGTATTCGTTGATATTGGTTATTTGTCCTACCTTCTGAGGTTGACTATTTCAAAAGGTATAGAGGTATTTATTCATACGTTCTCCGTTTAAAATGATACCAAAGTAATTATGTTTTTGAAGGAAGGATCCTTTCCTGTGTTTAGATATGAAGAAGATCTCTCGAATAGCATGGCATAGGCAAATAAAAACATTCAAAAACTGGTAGTATACAGTATCTTAAACGAGAGATGAATTTCAAGTTTCAAGTTTCAAGTTTATTTCATATTTCCACTTTCTCAGTGATGGAATTACAAATTGATTGACAATAAAACAAAAGTACAAAATATATACCCTCATATCTTATGTTTGAAAAAAAAGGACAAACAAACATTACACACAAATATAAGGTCGTTATCAACTGAGGATATCACAAATAAATGTCAGAAATATGATGGGGCCTACATAAAAGCAATGATGCTTGTAAAAACTGTAGGTTCCCGAATTTATAGGCGTGAAATTTTACGGAGAACGGACATGTTTATCTCGACCAACTTAAATTGTACCAGTGCAAAATCAGTATTAAAAACGAACTATCGAACCACTTATATACTTTAGTATCGCTTAAACGAGACTGTACATATTTCGCCGTGTTTACACACATACAAAAAAAGTGCTATAACGGTATCGTTGAATAACTTGGAGCTGCAGACAAAGACAAAAGACTGGGGGTATTAAAAAAAAATGTTGCTAAGAGCCGGGTAGTGTGTATCCACTTAGTAATAGCCGTTTTAGTTTGCGTTTGAAGGTGAATAAGGATAAGGAAGAAGTAATATCTTGAGTTAGGTCATTCCAGTATCTGGGTCCAGTAAACATTATTGTTTTCTTTGCAAAAATAGTGCGAGTACGGGGAAGGTGATAAGCGTCACTCTACGAGTGGGGTAGCAATGAATAGAGCGATTTCTTTTGAACATGTGAATAAAAACAGATGGTAATTCATTAGTTGTTAGTTTATACATGAAAATTCCAAGATTATAATAAAATAGGTCTGGAATTTTCAGAATTCTGTTTTGATGAAAAAAACAGTTGGTATGAGCAAAATATCCGGCGTGGTTTATAATTCTTATTGCACGCTTTTGAATACGAAGAAGGGAATCTAATAGTAAATTGATTGCATTTCCCCACGCCAAAATTCCATAATTAAAGTATGGAGATATTAAAGAAGAATATATACTCTGCAAAATATAAACAGGGAACAAATGTTTAAGCTTGTTTAAAATTCCAATATTTCTGGACAAAATGTTAGTTACAAAATTAATATGAGTTTTCCAGGATAATTCTCGGTCAATCCAAAGCCCTAAAAACTTTGCGTTATTGACCTGCGTTAAACATATATCATTTATTTTTATCTCATGTGGGACAACATTCAAAGAATTACTGAATACCATCTATATTCAGGGATAATTTGTTGGCATAAATCCAGGATTGCACAGACCTAAGCTCAGTATTCATCATATCAATTAATGTATTCAGGTCTCGATGAGAACAAAACAAACTTGTGTCATCAGCAAAACAAATAAATGATAAAATTGGCGATGATTTTTGAAGGTCATTTATGTATAGAATAAATAAAAGTTGGCCCAAGAGGGAGCCCTGTGGGACTCCACATGAAATAAGTTTTAACTGCGAATCATAGCCGTTAATGTCAACAAACTGCTTTCTATCAGTTAAGTAACTCTTAAACCATTCGAGAGGTGGCCCGCGAATTCCATAATGATACAGTTTAGAAAATAAAATTTCGTGATCTATCGTATCGAAAGCTTTAGAGAAATCAAGAAAAACTCCAATTGTACGCTCAAGATTATCTATAGCATGAGCTACCTTGTCTATAAAAGTAAGTAAACATATGGTAAAGCATGGGTTGTGTTATAATGTTTTCTGAAACCAAACTGAGAATCTGATAAAATATTATGATTTGTGAGAAATTTTAATAATCGCGTGTAAACTAACCTTTCAAGGATTTTAGAGATTGAAGTCAATAAAGAAATTGGTCGGTAATTATTCACCAAATCTTTCTGTCCCTTCTTAAAGATAGGGACAACTTTTGCAACTTTCATTTTATTAGGGACTTTACTATTAAATAAAGATTGATTAAAAATGTATGTTAAAGGAGAAATGATTTGAATCAAAACATTTTTTAAAAGAAAATTTGTAATTCCATCATATCCTGAACTTTTTTTATCGTTTAGATTCTTGACGATATCAACAATTTCTTCTTCAACAATAAGTTCAAAAAATATTGATTGAGGATTCCTATTACCTAGATATCTATGATATTCAGTTGGGGATTTCGGGATTTTACTGGCAAGATGTGGACCAAGACTTGCGAAATAATTATTAAAAGATTCCGCCATGATAACCGGATCGTTAATCTGCCGGCCGTCCGCTGAAATATATTTGGGAAGATCAGTATTGGTTTTGTATTTGAGTGTCTCGTTAATCACCTTCCACGTACTCTTCACATCATGCTTATATTTAACAAACTGTCGCGAAAAATAATTCCGCTTAGCAACACGTATTAAGGATGTCAATATATTCCGATATCGAGTATATCTTGATTTATTTCGAGGGCATGGATCTTTGCGATATTTATGAAAAAGACTATTCTTGCGGTTAATGGACCTGAGAAGAGATTTTGTTACCCATGGTTGTCGAGGTACTTTTTTGTAATTTGAATGGTGAGGCCTTTGGAGAGGAACACTAGATTCATAGTTAGTGGTTAAAATATTCATTTGGGCTGGAAACCAGTGTAAGCTTTTTAAAACTGGCAAAATTCGTTCTTGCTTCCAGATTTTAGATACACCAACGGAGTTTGAGATAGCTTGAAATCTGTGTTTCTGTTTGGTAAGCAATCCGCAAAGGAGCCCACTACAAACATTTTGGCCCTAAATGTAACATAGACCCTAAATGCAACACATTTTAACCCTGACTGTTATATCGACCCTAAATGCGATACATTTTACCGCTAAATGTAATCAGAAAACTAAGTGTAAAAATATTAAATACTATATCAACCCTAAATGTGATATCGGCCCTAAATGTATAACTTTGTAACCCCGAATGAACTAACCCTAATGTAATTAATTTTAACACCAAATTTGACATCGACCTTAATGTGATACATTTTGCAGCTATTTGATGTAATATCAAAATCAAATATAATCAGTCATGTAATATCAAATCTTAATGTTTATATTCTAACCGTGAATTTATTAATATTAACATCCTTAATATAAAATTAAACCTATGTTTTACAAATTCTAACTCTAAAAAAAAGAGCAGGTTGTACAAGAAATTTATTTAAAAACCCTTCCGAGTATCGAAAAGAATGTTATCTAATGTATATACCAATGCTGTTACAGCTGCCAAACGAAAGTATCGTTGGTGAAAACTTCAGAATTTAAAAGACAACATATCTAAAACCTGGAAGTTAATTAATGATGTATTACAAACACGTACATTTAGGGTTCAACAAAAGGTGTTTAAACATGATGGTAAAGTCTTAGAAAATCCTGAAGATATTGGACAATATTTTGATAATTGTTTCATTAATGTTGGAAATATGATTGCAAAAGGCTGTAGGCAGGTCCTTTTACTCAGAGATATTTTTTACTTGGAAATTTTAATCAAACTTTTTTTTCATTATTATAGATTATGTCTTAGCCTTGAGAGATGGAAAGGCTCCCGGGTATGATCAACTTAAGTCTTTATAGTTAAGAGAGTAATCAATATAATATGTATAACTTTGTGTTTAATTTTTAACTTGTGTCTTGAAAAAGATCAAATACAAAAGGAATTAAAGTTAGCAGAGGTTATTCCAATTCATAAGAAAGGGCCAATTAATGTGTTTACAAATTACAGGCCCATTTCATTTTTACCCTTGTTTTCTATAATATTTGGAGAGTGTCTGTATGTTACATTACAATGTCACCGGGATAAACATGAACTTTTATATAAAAAGCAGTTTGGATTTAGAGCTAAACATTCTTCACCTCATGTCTTGTTGGATTTTTCGTTGAACTCATCAAAACAATTTAGCAATAGAGAATAAAGAAATAATAGTTGGAATTTTTCTAGATTCTAAAAAAAGCATTTGATTCTATTAATCATGAAATATTACTGGATAAATTATATTTCTATGGGATCGTGGAGAAACACTTAAATTGTTCAGGAATTATCTGTTGGATAGAAAACAATTTACAGTATTTTCTGATCATAATTCTTCACATGAAAAAGTTGTGTGTGGAGTGCCCAAAGGGTCAATATTAGGTCCTTGATTTTGTATTTATCAATAATTTATCAAATATTCCAAGTTTTATGAATGAACTTTTGTTTGCTGATGATACTAGTTTATTTTTGAAACGTGAAAATAGGGAATTTTTAACTTAAATGATTGATATGGAACTATGTAAAGTTAAAAATTGGATAAGTGCAAATAAGTTTACAATTGCATTATGAAAAGACACATGTGATGATTTTAACTCTCGTAAAGATATATATATATATATATATATATATATATATATATATTGAAGGTATTTATTGATGCACATGTAGTAACTAATGTAAAGGAAACGAGATATTTAGGTATTACTATCGACTCCGATTTGAAATGGAAGACACATGACTGTGAATGAAATATTGTCAAAGATATCTAAGATCATCGGAGTCTTGAGAAAATTAAAAACGTGTTTGCCAAAATGTATACTTTTAACAATATTCATTAATTCTTCCTTTTTTTTTGTTACATAATATCACTGTTTGGGGTGCTTGTAGTATTTATTGCATCGTATTTTGCTATTACCGAAAAGAGCGATACATTTCAGAGTCTTCATTACAAAGCCATCGCTTTATGAATTAAATTTACTGCCAGTATTTTTACTTTATGATTATCAAGTGATTTGTTCCATGCATTCATATACTGATCATCAGTTACCAGAAGTATTTGATTTTTTTTTTTGTGCGAAGTAGGTCAATTTACAATTACATACAAGATGTGCAAATGATTTTCGTGTGTAATATGGAAGGTCTTCTTTTACAAACTCTAATATCATATGCAGAGCACCTGAATTATGGAATATGTTACCTGAGAATATCAAACGATGCAGTGCTGTTAAAAGTTTTAAAGTAAAGTTGAAAATATATATATATATTGCCAAAGTTTTTATCAGACAATTAGAAACATTTTTTTTTAACAGGCTGACTTATTGTTTATGTGTGTGTGTGTGTGTGTGTGTGTCCTAGTGCATGGTTTACCGTCTTGGTACTATGTCTCGTCTGTCTCTGTATTCCTCTCTGCATCTGCTTCTTCTTCTTCTAGCCCGACCCTTGTGTCGCTACTGCTTCTTAAATTGTCATACAAAAGTTTAATGTCCAACAACTATGGCACTAAGGTTTAATCCTATAAAGCCCAAGCTATTTTGACCCTTCCCAGGCCCAAGGGGGGGGGGGGGCACATTGTGCCCCCTATATAACTTTGTTATTGTTTGATATTTTATCGTCATATTTGGCACATAGGTAGAGCAACTCAAACTCTGCATGACCGCACATGTGAATTTTCTCAAGGTCACCCATAGAGGGCGCTATCTACCAAAATATAAAGAAGTACATAGGAAAAATGCTAAAAACATGATTTTTCTGTATAATTTCTTTATCCCCAGTATATATGTTTAATTATAGATTAATCATTTTCATATTTGCCACAAATGATGTGCAATTCAAAGCTGATTATTTGTTCTGCTTGAAATTTCTCAAGGTCACCACATGGGAGCGCTGTTCATAATAAGATAAAGAAATACATTATGAGACATGTGATGTATTGTTTTGGATAATTGCATGTGTGTTATCACATTTCATATTTTCATATTATTGGAATTTTAAGTTTGCAGATTGATAATGTGATAGACAAATGATATTAGAAGTATAACTTGGGTGAAGGAATCAATATGATACAAAATAGAACAGCAATCTTTGGAAAATACTGTTGTTTTCAATTATCTCTATCATGTCTATTGTTTTATGCCGTTGTAGCATAAAAACAAAGGAAATAATTGGAAAAACATTTCACGGCCATAATTACTTAACATTTTGCTTCTTCAGCAAATTTCAGCCAAGAAACGCCCATTTCACACACTATTATAAATTGTTAATTGGGTGTGGAACAAAAAAATCGCAAAATCTGACTTACATGGTTGTCAGTTTGTGGTTGCCATGACAACCAGTAATATCAAATAAAGCTAAAGTACTTATCAAAATGTTTGGAATGAGATTTTAGTAAAAGTCACCGAATTTGCTTGAAATTGGATTAAAGATAAAAGTTTTGGTACCTCAAAAGTTTCCCTGAGTTTCCTTGTCTTAGTTTGTGTTTCAGGTTAAAGTACCTTTCATATAACTAACACTGTGAGACTTACTCGCCCCAACGTGCTCTCATGTCTTAGTAATCATGCAATAATTGTTTCGTGCAATACGTGTACATTGATTATCGCGGTACCGCGTCGAGTCAAACTAACGGCTCGTTCGAATTTTTCAGATCCCGCTCTGCTCTGGTACGAAACCATTATTGCATGATTACTAAGACATGAGAGCACTTTTGGGCGAGTAAGTCTCACAGTGTTAGTTATATGAAAGGTACTTAAACCTGAAACACAAACTAAGACAAGGAAACTCGGGGAAACTTGTGAGGTACCAAAACTTTATATTATCTTTAAGGGCGAAGGAGTGGCGAATGAAAATCCCCTTGGGGTTTATAGGGTTAAGTTAAACATTAGGTCGTTATAATCATTTCATATGATTCTCATTAGTTTGCAACTATACTTGGCTGATAAAATTTGTTACTGTGATCGATAGTATTTCATATTCTAACCAAGGGAAATCTAATTTTCCAAATGTGTGTTCTGAATTATGCGAAATCGATTTACCTCTGGTTTATGCTCCCATTATATAATCACTGCATCCGTACCTGTATTTAGATTTTGAACTCGTTATGAATTTAATTCTAGAATATGTGCTCGTATACTTGTATATCTATATGCTATTTTTCACTCAGTTCTTATTCTTTGGGTTCTTGTTTTTTTTTTCATTTTTTCTTTTCTTCTATTTCTTCTTCCCTTTGTTCCTTGATATTTTAGCTTTCATATAGTCTCGTTATTATCACTTTGTGTCCTATCTCCATTGATTGCATAGCAAATTTACATTGGTATTTTTTCCTGGAACCTGAGTTTACAAGCTTTGCTTTTGCGGTTCAATCATATTTCACAAGTTATAGAGAATTGTCTTGCGTACATTATGAATGCTGACACACTTTCTCTTCATGACCCGATTTATATCATATTTTGTATCTTGTTTGGTTTGAATCATTATTTTTTTTAATGTATCTCGATGTCAAGTGAAATATGAAAATAAACGTGCTGGAAATGTTCACTGTGTCTCGAGTGTAAGACCAGTGCAGTTTCAGTAATTCAATTCAATTACAATAAAAATAATAATCGCAAGTTGGAAACTGAATATGAGTGCTCTATAGTTTAGGTGACCAGAAAAAAAAAGTTGAAAAAAGAAAAACAATACCTGCTTGAAGCAACATCTGAAATAGGGGCGAACCAGCGGCGCAAAATATTAAAAGTCAAAAGGGGCCTGAGTATTTGATCCTGGCAGAATCTTTGTCAGAGGCAAAATGACAAACACGTAGGGTAAGCAAACACATACGCAACAAGCAAAGTCTGAGGAAGGCTAGTGACACAGAACATAGATAGAAAACAATGGGTGAAGGCTGGAAGTCACAGGCAGGTATCCAAACAGGTAAGAAGGAATCGAAGCGGGGGGGGGGGGTGAGCAGACGAAATGAAAGTTTTAGCCACCCCAAAAAAGTTATGCAAAGTATAAACAATATCAACCTATAAGAACTATAATATATATATATATATATATATATATATATATATATATACATATATATACATATAAGTATAAATTCGAAGGGGATATATAAGTATTCATCCAAGTGCAACAACACATGCGTAATGTGTGTGCATAATTGTGTGTGTGTGTGTGAGTGCGTGTGCATGTGAAAATGGCTATAAAGGTAACTTTGACAAGAGGAAGGACAAAACGAGAAAAATGCATACGTTAGGTAAAATGCGCAGTGTGAGGAATGACACTGAATATATTAGTCATTTCCATCTTGGGTGTTGATAACATGAGGTTGGATTGTGTGAAGTCATCTTATCCTGAGCTTCTTTCTACTAGTTCGGACTGTATCTGGACAAGTACCTAAAGATTCGATGTCATTGAATCAAGCCAGTGATAGTGATTAGGGAGATTGAAATAGTGGCCAAATCGAGTGTCAAGCTTGGTGTTAAAAGTTGTTCCGTGCCCATACAAGCATCTCTTGACCCGTGGGATTATCACTGGCCCATGTCTGCTCACCCCCTCCATTGATTCCCTCTTACCTGTTTGGCTACATGCCTATGACCTCTAACCTACACCTATCGTGAAATGGAATGCACAGCACCTGATAACTGACATTATATCGTGTCTAAATGTCAGAGCTGATGCAATATTTCTTTATCATGTAGAAGAAGATTAATAAGCTGAGCACTTAAATGTATTGAAGTTTCAGGGAGAACGTACCTTCCCTGTTTAACAGTAGCAAGCTTATCCACAATGCTAAATTTTGTGCTTCAGGATCGAATTTTCGTCTTTTATAGGTGTAACACTGGGAATTGTGTTTTGCCTTTCGACAATGCACTACGAAAACTTCCACTTCAGCTTTAATTCTCATAGCATAAGTGTTAGGTAGCTATCGTGGCATGGTCTTACCTGACACGATGAAGCCTTTGCTCTGACGATTTCGTAGAAGTCCTTGTGAAATTTTGAGTTATCTATTGTCAATTTGCGAAGGGCACCGCTGGAACAGATACCCTCTGCCACATCACGTGACACAGTCTTTCCACAGTACACATCGTATATAGATATCGATTGCTAATGGGGACGGAAATTGATAGATAATCGTGAATACAAAATAAAAAAAAAATATACGAGTGCATGAATTGAAAATCAAGGCATGCAAGATGTTATACATTTAGTTGCTATCGCTATCCATGTCTTTCGAGAATGAATGAATTTTTAAGGAGGGAAGGAGTGCATGCTGCATTATTATTCTATAATGGGCCATAGCTGAGGGGTTAGACACATTACATCCTCGATATTCATACTACATGCCATGAATGCAGCTACTTGAGATGAAATTTAATGTCTCACTTTGAGATATAGCATAAACAGTATAACCATGTTCAAACTCCGATGTTTATTTTGCAGTTTGCCAAATGTGGTGTTTAGGCATCCAAATTTCACTAAATAATAAAAATTAAATGCTTGTACTACTCTCCCACTGAATTTGATTTTTTTTTATAGCAAATGATTTGTCAGCTCACTTAAAACGTTTCGAGATTGTTCCTGAAAAGACATTTCACACGAAAACAATAGTAAGACAGAAATCATTTACAAAGCATGCGTCTGCTTAAAGGTGGCCTCACACTATGCGGTTTTTTTTTTCTTGCGACTGCTTGCGGTTTCGAGAAGTCGCAAGCGGTTCTCGACCGCATGCGACTTCTCGCGACTTGGAGGCGTCCGCAAGCCTTGCGACCTCCTTGCGGCTGCTGTCAAATTTTGAACATGTTCAAAACCTTGCGATCGTCTGCGGTTGCCTCTGCGAACCCTTGCGACCGGTTGAAATTTCGCAAGCCTTGCTGTCGTTGCGCTCACACTATGCGACTCGATGATTGCGATCTGGCAACCGCAACAGATCACAAGCACTGCGATCGAAAAAACCGCATAGTGTGAGGCCACCTTAAGAAGACATTAATGAATGGGAGGACAGTTCGAATCATTTCACACCCCAGTTCCTTTAACTCTTACATTATGAGACTGGAAGACTGATATCTCAAAAACGCAAAATGGCCTACTGATCAGTTATAAAACGTCGAATGATGAAGGCGTCTCATAATGAATTTTCATAATCGGTCTTTGGATCTCAAGTTACTGAATTATACTAAAATAGTTGAAGATTATAATCATATATTGCAATTATATATATATATATATATATATATATATATATATACATATATATTCATATAAGTAATTCTCAGTCCACGTTATGTTCAAATAATATCAATTATGATCAATAGTAGCAGAACAGAACTCCACAAATCATCATGCTGTCAATACCAACAGTTTATTTACCGATGTTTACAGAGCACACAAAGTTTCGGGCACCCTGCCCTTTGTCAAATGATTTTGATTCTGAGAGAACAGTAACAGGTCATTATATGCTGCTAGCGCGTTACCAAGAATGCGCACTTAAACGCACTATTGTATATTGCCCCTTAATACCCGCAGTAACTACAATGTACTCTCGATCTTTTTAATTTGGTTCGAATATTAGATATTAGATTTCGTCTTCTGTTTATATAGTACAATTATTCCGAGGCGCATGGTGAAGTTTCAGGTTAATATTGACGGAATCCAATGTTTGCAAGAAACGGATATGGTGATTCCATAAACTTGTGAAGAACCTAGAAGGCTTTGGCCCGAAATGGTAAATTTGTTCTCGGAGTTACAAGTAGGTTCTTCAATATGCAATGGAGCAAGACATTTGATCGCTTTCCAGGTAGCGAACGTAATTTTGTACTCAATACGTCTTATGACTGGTAGCCGATGCAAAATTTTCACAACGGGCGTCATGTGGTCCGTTTTACAATGTCGTGTCATAGATACAATTATGGTAGCGGAAATCAGCTATTTGAAAAGATGACCTCTCATACTAACAAAAAAAAGCATTGCAGTAATTAACATGTAAAGTTACAAATACACTCAGCAAAAAAAAAAAAGAGAGTAAACACTTTTTTAAGTTTTGTTTCTCGTAGAATATTTGACTAAAAGTTAATTTTTACAGAACATATTAAGGGTAATTTAATTGGCTATCAGCCAGGAAGGTCAATAAAAATGAAAACTTTCCGCATGAATGAACACCTTTGTTTTTCTCTTTCAAGGCAGAAGTAAAATTTGCAAAAATTAACAAGTTCTGATTCATGGAAAGTGCTCTTCCACATAACAATGAGAACAAAAGACAAATTTAACACAATTTGATACATGAATTAGGTTGCAAAAATAAACCTTCGATCTGTATATCTTTGAAGCCCGACATATCAATAAAGGCCAAAAATAAGGGAGATAAATGAAAAATCCTTGGGTATCAATAATCAAAATTCAAATGAAATAACAGAAGAAGCAATATCAATAAAATTGTAGAAATTTCAATCTTTTTTTTCAAAACTTGGAAAATTGTAAATAATATTTGGTTCTTAAAATTATCTCATGAATCCTTAAACTGCTAAATAAAAAGAGTAAAAGAAAGCAATTCTGTTTATCTAATCATCTTTATGCCGTTACTCCCTATGTCGTTTGAAATTATAACTGACCAAAAAAAAAAATTCATTTTCCCGTTAAGTTTCCAACTTTGTTTTTGTTTGTGGTTATAAAGAGATAAAGAGGACAAAAACTTGATTTGCTATTTCATTCATGTCTCTTATCGTGTTAGACTGGCTTTTTGTTGTCATTGTTATCTCGAAGGGCATTGCCAAATGAAAAACAACAAGTCAAATTTTGCAGTTTTATTTGCTTTTTTGCCTTGGAGGGTAAAAAAGAAATGTGTTCTCTCATGCGTAAAGTTTCCCTTTGTTTTAATCTACTAGCTTGATAGCCAATTGAATGTATCTTTAAATTGACTTTCATCAAAATCTTCTATGAAAAATGTGAACTCGTAAAAGTGTTTACTTTCTTCTTTTTTTTTGTTCTCTCTTTTTTCTTGTTGCTGTGTTTACATGAATTATTATGGAAACTGTTTTAGTTGACAATGCTTTCCTTATCTTGCTGGTCCTACGAAGGTGACAATGAAATGATTGTCATGTTTTCTGTTAAAAATTATCTACAGTCTTATTGCTAACTATACATGTTATACGGTATAATGCCAAGTTATTATTTTATGCATACTCATTATCCTTGTAATGTGACGCAAGACTATAACACAGCCACCAGGATGCGCGCTAGATTCTAGGATGCCGAGCATCTATGCATTGTGAAGCACGCGTTAGTAGTTTATTATGACCTGTTATTGTGCTCTTAGAATCAAAATCAATTTACTAGAAAGAGAATTGTACCCGAAGATTTGTGTGGTCTGTAAATATACGCTGATAGTATTGACAGCATGATAAATTTCGGGAATTATGTTGCACTAGTTATGTTGTGTGTATACATACATATATGGTGTGTGTGTTTGAGTGTGTGACCGTGCATCAAAAAATCCAACAAAAATTGCGCCCTCCGCTTTTACATGATGACCCTAAACAGGTACGTGAAATGGGTCCATTTAGTGAATCTTTAGTTTTTAATATCTTCTGAAAGAGCGACCCTTCGTCTACGTATTGCTACAGTTTGGGATCATAGAACGAATTGAAAATTGTGTGTTTAACCGTTTCTAAAGAACTTGTTTTAGCAGAATAGTGTTATTAGGTATGTCTTCAGGGTCCCTTATCATCTCTTTAAAACCCTTTACCTACTCTTTACTTTTAACTCTAGTACCTTCTGAAAAGATGATGCTACTGCTTTGAAAGTCAACATTAGTCATGAATATAATATACTTAATGAGGGTGCGAAATAGCAACTTAATCTCATAATCCTTTCCTTGTGGATACCCTGGAGTTTGGCATCATGTATTTTGTCCTATTCATTCCACAGAGCACAGTTTGGTGAGATTAAGCACTTGAATAGACTCTAAACTTAAAGCTTTTTTTTTTCTCAGTAAATGTTTTCTGGAGTATGCACTTTTTATTCATTATTTACATAGGTTATGAGAGTCCAATTGTGTTGAGTTATACATCATTTTATAGCTTTGTGCCTTCTCTTTCAGAATCTACCTTTATCTGAAAATCCAGGTCTGACGAATTTTTGTTGGTTTCGTTATGCAGGGTCACATAATATACATAAGGAATATTTTGGCTCCTCCACATGAACATTTCGGGACTACAGAGCCATGCTACATAATGTTTCTGTGTCTTTAAAGTCAAAAGAAATATGTGTTACTCACCACTTGATTACAGTGTATCATAAACACAACTCCTGACCTTGTATGTTCTGGCATATACGATGATAGTATATATCCGTCCCATCGTTTTCCCACTGCTATGGCGGCCTCCTTAGTATGACATTCAAACGCAACGTCAACGCAGAAATTCTTCTTAGCATACTTAATCAAGCCGTGGATGATATCGAGGCTAAGGTCATTCTCTAAAGCTGAGGCGAAGTAGAGCACGAAACGGAACTCCTGAAATCGAAGAAGAAGCTTTTGCTTCATAATGTTGTACTTTGCACGATTACAGGTGAATACATTCTTGATGTGCATCCCTGCAATATATTCCTGAAACAGTTTGTGGGGGAACGAAACCCTCGACACATCGGAAAATGAGATGTTGACTTCACGCAGATCCTGCCTACTGATGATCTCTCTCTGTATTGTCAAGACTCCGACTTTGCAGCATGTTTCCATTGCAGCCCGACACTTGCTGAATTGTTCTTCAGGAAATGAAAAATTCCTGTCCAATAAACCGTCCAGTGCTATCTCACCTATCTCTTGAATTGCTTCAGCAGCTTCCCTGAAATGCTCCGTCATAACGCTTCTGTCAGGCCTGTAATGTACATTTCTAGACATTTTTGATGCATAATGTTCCTGCAGAAAAGAAATCATCTCTCTAAAAATCTTGGCGAAAGTTTTTAATTTTTGCATTTCTTCTCTTCTCTCTTCAGTGAGGTCCTTCCAAATGAGGCAAAGCATTGCACAGTAGATGGGAAACGGAGCCATGTTCGACCGGATGACATCATTTTCCTCCATGAAACTGATTAAGCTTTCTGCCAGACCGTCCCTCGCTCTGCTCCGAAAGTACCTCTTGATATACGTTGATAAATTATCCTTGTTAAATCCTTCGATACTAATAAAAGTGTATGCATCAGCAAGATTCTTTTCCTCCATGAATTCATCTGTTCTCCACGGTCGTGTGGTCACAATTACCTTGCATGACTTATATTGCTCTAATCCTAGAATGCGAATAACCTGAATGTTGCTCTCCCCTTCAAGCTTCCCTTTAAACTCGTCAAGCCCATCAAATACAAAGAGAACTTTACTCGGATTCCTTGAGATGTAGTCGTCTATCTGTTTAGGTGTCGCAGTATGTGGATCAGAAAGGTAACTGTTTACTACAGTACCAATACTTTTGTCGTCGGTGAAATCTTGAAGAGGAATTACGAGCAATATGTCTATATCTTGAAGAATCCTTCCTTGGCACCAGTCCCAGGCGATCTTGGCGCAAAGTGTGGTTTTGCCCACTCCTCCCTCACCCTGAATCAGTAGGCGCTTTGACAGTCTTCCATCGTTGCTCAAAATATCCTCGTAAAATAACGGGGTCTTATGCATGTCACTCTGATCTATTAAACTCAAATTTGTATAAATGTCATCCAAGTTAACACGTTCCATGAAGTCGAGTGGATCCACTGTAACTTTGCATCGTGACACACGGTAATACTCTTTTAGCTCTTCTTTGCATTGTTGTACCTGTTTCTCTGTAAGCGAGGTTGAGTGTAGTGATGACCCTTGGAAGTAATGCGAAAAAGAAGACAAAAGTAAAGTTTCTTCTATAGGCCTACGTGTTTATATACATATATATACATATATACATATGCGTGCGTGTGTGTGTGTGCTTGTGTGTGATATGTGGATAAGAATATACATAAATAATTGTGAATGAGGCTACCTTTTTCATTTCTAGCTAGGTATTGGGCTAGAGAGGATTTTAGTAACAGGTCCTGTTCCGGCATAACAGACAATAATACACATATAAAGAAAAATGATAACTATGCACGCAATGAAACTGAACGCCCGCCATTCAACGGGCTGGAACATAACAACATGTAGGACATTCTTTTTTCAGAGTTTATGATAAACATTACATAATTAACACACATTGTTATAGTCGAAAATACAATAAAATACATGAGCACTTAAATCTTGTTATTTTTCACAGGGGAACTATGCCCCAATATGTATACTCCAAAAACCCAAGGATGCTGCAGCACCCCTAGTACTCCCCTTCTTTTTTCCAGTTTCCAGGGGACTGACCCCTACTCTTTCAGGTGATAAAGGAGATAGCATTCAAAAACACTATTTTTGGGATTTACAAGCCCTTAATCTCTTTGCTAATCACACTTTAAAATGTACCATGTGTATAGTACCAAAAGGTATATTTATAATTATATAAGTACCTACATCTATATCTGCTGAGATTCGCTGTTTAATTTTGGCATCATTGTACATATCCTTCTATTTTGTAAAAAGTTTAGTTGTTAGAATTATGTTGTTTCTCATACTTTCCATTAATTCTTCTTCCACGTCACAGCGCTCTGTTGTCTGTGGTCTCCTCCAGCAGGGATTCCAGTCACATCCTGTGACACATAACACCAATAACCATCATCAGACAAATGCACTCTTCTTTCGTTTCCCAAACATTCCATGAAAAGGAAAAATGGATGAATGAATAATTGAATATGTAAGCAAATATGTATATATGCATGTATAATTACATTTTATTATATGACCGTCCAGCTCAAAACCCACAAAAAGTCATAGATTAGGATTCTCTGAAGTGGACCGAATAGTCATTTAGGTTGACCAACTTAAATTTCTTAAGATTGTCCAATTTATATATGATTTTAATTTTTGTCCTTTTCGAACGTTTACATCACGAAATTATGAACATTATCTCCTTTAGGAGAGGTGGAGGAGGGAGTCTCTCTTCCATCCACCTTCCTGCTCGCGGAAAGGAAAGGAAACAGTCCATACTCAGGGGTAGCACGTGTTCTTTTCATGACCTCCCCCCCCCAAAAAAAAAAAAAAAAAAAACAAAAAAAAACCACCCTACCCATATATATACATTAGATATGTGTGCGTGTGTGTGTGTGTGTGTGTGTGTGTGTGTGTTATTTGTCATATATTTACGGGAATAACTGTGAAACTGAACTGGAAAAACTGTCCAAGGACACACGACGGACATTAGGCCTACTACGTCTCTTCGTAAGTGATTGGAATGTATTGACTTCTGATATCTTCGAATGTAAAACACACAAACTTTACAAATACCATTTATTGGTATATTAATCATGTAGTAGCTGTCACCCCTTCCTCTATTTTGCCGGCGTGGGGTCATTCATTCTTCTCGAGGGTCGAGGGGTTTCATAAGCATCACACAGCATGTATAACTTGTACATTGATAGGATGGAGTTAGTGTTACATAAAATCTCTATAAAGTGCAATCTCATTGGAATTTCATGGTGTTAAACAAGCATACCACGATATTGCTGACACCATTTACACTGGCGATATTTTTTAATAGACACCTTGTTATTCAGTTGTTGTCATCTCATTCGCAAAATTCGATGGTACATGGTATTTTGTATGGTTGGCAGTGGATACTAAAAAAAGGAAATCAAAATCAAATTTTCGCACCTTTTCGGGGTAGGTAGTCCGGATGGTACATTTGCAGAAACTTTCCCACAAGGAGAAAGAGGACGACTAGGGCAACAGGTAGACCAATTGCTAGTCCAATGATGAGTCCAAAATCATCAGGTTTTTCTGAAATGTGATAATCATTATACACTATAAAACATGATATTTACCTATTTCCAAATGCAGAGGACATTAAGATAAAGACTTGCGTACCTTTTAAAGACCAGTTTACATTATAGTGTCGTGCCAAAGAAGTATATGATTCCATGGGCAGAACCTCGATGCATATTTTGATAAATTGGTCAAAGGAAACACTGTTAACGTTCACAAGGTGTCATCCTTGATACTCTGTATAGACTCGTGGCTTCTCGTACATATGAGTATCATGCTTGTTCTTGTAAAAGGAAAGATTTTGTTAGATTCTGTTGTCAAACAATTCTTTCCCTCAAAAAATGTACCCAGATTAAGCATCCCCGAGACATATCCGAATCAAGACTTCATATTGGCAGATTTTTTCCCCTTCTGTCATGAATGTTCAAAGAGAAAATGCTATGCGTTATGATAAGAAACATTCTGAAACACAAAATTGGCAAAGTTTCACGAAACCTGAATAGCCTATTGGCAAAACAGTTATTTCTGCGGTGGATTTTCCCTTCAGCGAGTCACCGGTAGCAATGCACGCGAAGATTTGCTCTCTCCCTTGCTGGGCTGGAACAGTAATTGTCTCAAATCGCTCGTATGTGTCGTCAGACAATGTTGTCTGTTTCGAAACCGCGGAATATAGACTCAGTCCTGACTCCTCAGTCCATAGCATGGAAATGTTCGGTTTGAATCCAGTCACGACACACGTGAGATTAAAGGAAGGTGTGTTGGAGGGGATTTGGTAAGTGCAACGGCTTTGATGGGACTGACTCTTATCGACGCATTCCTGGATCTCGTGTTTTGATGCCACAGCTGAAGAAACAAGGAAACATATGTATATTCACATGATAACAAGTCTTATTCAAGGCCAAAACTTCATCAAGAAGATACCTTCCCCGCCTCCTCCTCCTCCTTCTTCCTCTCCTAGATTTCGTATATGGCACTGATTAACACCAATTAGCAAATCACTTTTGAACGTGGTTGGGGGGGGGGGGGAGGAGGTAGAAGGGCATGATTTTTTCATTTCATTCATTTTTATTTTTTCATACTTCTCATTTATGAACATTACAACAGAAACCAGACAAGTTCTTTTACCTTGTGAACAATGTGCAGAAAACAAACAATATACATGGTGATAACACAGTAATTACATGTAATGATAACTGGTCAAAATCGAAATCGAAATGGGGTTGATCAAAGAGAAGTATGACGGGACCTACATGAAAGCTAGCTTGTTTGGCTGTAAGCCCCGAGTAATCAGTGTTTGTAAAAAAGAAACGGAGAACGGATAGAAGATGAGACCAGAATGATGATGTAAGGTTGCCAAATTTTATGTAATAAAAAAGAAGAAGAAAAAGAAGAAGAAGAAAAACAAACAAACTATACTTTAATATGAACTTACTGTGACCAAGCGGGTGCTTGCCAAGAATTTAACCAAGAATTTGCCAAGAATTTAACGGGTGCATGCCAAGAAACCGACACCCACGAGTCAGCAGCCCATGAGTTTGACACTAAGCAAACAAGGCCCAAGAGACCGACACATGAAGCCCTGTGTTGCATCTGTCGAACGGGTTTCTACTTACTGTCGAACTTCTGGGCTTTATTTGCCAGTGTCGAACTCAAGGGCTGTATGACTGGTAGGCCGTATGACTCATGATTTTTTTTTTTTCGATGTAGAACTCGTGGGCTGTATGACTTGTGAGTGTCGGTCTCGTAGGATGACCCCGGATAAATCATAATTAGTACTCAGCTGGACTAGGAGGTACTGGTACTTTGCCGGACGCGAATGAGCCATTTGACCGAAAAGCAGACATGTTACCGACCGCGCTACTATACGACCCAGCAGACTTAAAATTTTTCATGCATCCTAATAAAACAGCGACGATATCTGTTCTATACATGAATTTAGTTTTAATGTTAAAAAAGACCCGAGATTGAAAAGTGTCGTAAAGTAGTGAAATTACCGATTCGAATGTCGTTATTGTCATCGTGACACATTTCTGCCGCAGCTCTAAATATCTTGCAATTGAAATGTTGGAGTATGCCGAATTAATGAGACTAACCACCATGATTGCTTCCGTTCATGGATTCTTTACATAGTCGCATGTCTTTTTCCCTTACCTATCCATGACGTGTTGATGTCCATGATGTCTTTGTTATGGTATGTTTATATGCGTTGCAAAATCACTATATTGCAAAATACACTACATGTACTCGCAAATCAATATCTGTTAGGTATGCATTTCCTATTAACTTATTAGAAAATACGCTATGTTAGATGATTTATACTTGTGAGTGCGTCTTTCGTCACTTTCTCAATTCTTTCAGCCAGAACGTTAAAGGGAACGTTGCTTTGATTTCCCTTTGACATACTATAAAAAAAAATCTTTCCATCAGATATCCCGAACACATAGAATGTGTTATTGTACAATGTTATAAGACAAAGTACTTACAGCTAACCGTCACTAGGGTAGAATTTGAAAAAATTTCAAGATCATTCAGCACTACTTGGCAATGGTAGAGACCCTCGTCAGCAACCTTCAAGTCTGTGATGACAAGGCTGAAGTCTTTGTTGATGTCAAACCGTTCCTCCAGGCTCACGAAGATCCCATCGTAGTATCTAGCCTTGGTCGTCCGCTGATGAGAGCTGGTCTTCTTGTCCCAGACCACAGTGAGCGGCTTTCCCTGTATGTCACACTGCAATCGGATGTTTTCCCCTTTCCAACCCAGAACGTTTGGGGCAGTGCCTACCACTGAGGCTAGATGACAGAAGTATGAACGAAACAAGTTCACGTTATGGTATTACATATATATTTGATTTGATTTGATTTGATTTGATTTGATTTGATTTATTGGTTCCTGCATTATATCATTACTCACGCAAATACATACACATATATTATATACATTGTTGGTGCCATACATGTATATACATAAATATTATAGTAAACAAAATACGTTTGTTCATTGCCTTTAGAATATACAGCAATACAATTTCTTCATTGCCTTTACAATGTACAACAAAACATATCAGCGATGCGATGAGCCTTTCTATGACTTTAGAAAGACTTTAGGAAAAATAGAGATAGGACGGTAATTCGAGACAAGAGAAGATTCATCTTTTTTTTATTGGAATAACTTTTGCGATTTTTAATGCGTTCGGAAATATGCCAGTTGACAACGACAAATTACAAATAATTATGTACTAAAGGTGTCAATATACTCCCAACAATTTGTTTTAAAAGAGACGTGCTCATTTCATCATGGACAATATATAACTTGATTCTAGAGAATGCACAATATCGAAGATCTCACTAAAATCTGTTGGTTTGAAAAATGATGAATTATCGTTTGACGTGCCTAAATACTGCGAGAAATCTGTGTATGATCAATCTTAGAAGCTTGACTGGGATCTACATTCATTATATTGACGTTTTCGCATGTATGTCATCAGCAACCTGCCTGACACCATTTATTGCTCATGTGCGATGTATAGTAATCAGAATATATTCACTGTTCCTCAGTTTATCCTACATGACGTAGAAATAAATAGTGTTTCTGAAGGTGCACATGTTACTATTTAACATCACAGAGGGTTTTTTTTTCTCTCTCTGTTTCTTATCAAATTGAGCTTAAACTCATGAGTAATTCAAGATCACTTTAGTGCGAAGAGGCAGGCACAATTGAGTTCACTGGAGCTGTGCTAGAAATGCCACATAATGACATTGAGTGCTGGCCTGAAAGCCATAACAATGTTTTGGGGTTTTTTAAGCTTATGACTAACAATAATACCATAGTTTTGATATCACTATCGACTGAGGTGTACCCGTCTGGTTAGTGTAACCGCTGCTGAGCATCATGACACTGTGCCCGAAGGTATTTATACCGTGAAGGTATTCAGCTGGACAAAGACAATCATGAATGTTAGAATTTGAAACCCTGTGGAGCCGGGAAATGTGCAAACGCCGAGAATTGTGCAAACGTCTCGCCGGGAAATGTGCAAACGCCGGGAAATGTGCAAACGTCTTGCCAGGAAATGTGCAAACGCCGGGAAATGTGCAAACGTCTCGCCGGGAAATGTGCAAATTTCATCAACAGGAAATGTGCAAACATGACGCCGGGAAATGTGCAAAAGTTCAATTTTGCCGGGAAATGTGCAAAACGTCGCCGGGAAATGTGCAAATCATTTACTATAGCGATATTGTGTATAAAGATAGTAGATAAACTCCATATCAGAAATGCCCATGAACTTCCACCATTTAGATTTTCTTAATGAAATCCTTGACAGATTTTCAGCAAAATTGGCAGGTAGCACGATCATGGCAATAGGATCTCAATTTGTTTATGTAGTAGCCACCCCCCCCCCCCCCGAAAAAGGGGAGGGGGGGGGGGGGGCTCAATTAAGTCTCAGAACTACGGTATTATCGAAATTCTTCTTGTATTATATAACCAAATAAGAATGAGCTAGGATGGTTCTTTAACCCTTAAGGGGCCGGGCTTTTTTGGCTATGCTCAGACCGGGGGGGGGGGGGGGGGGGGACGAATGGATTCCGCCCCCCCCCCCCCATGAGAAATAAAAATGAAATGAAATGAAATGAAATGAGATCTCGGCCATTGGTGGTGCGATCGCGATGAAATTTCGCATGCGTGAGACCCACGTCATAATCTACAAGATTGTGTCATAAGATTTTTTGAAACAATCAATTTCTAATTTTTATTAATTGATTATACAAATTAAGCTCAAGATGATATTTTAGCCTAATTAAAAGCATTGAGAGTCTAATTTGTGATCTGTAAATCTGTTTTTGTATATTCAACAATAGTAGATCACAAAAACTTCCAAAACTCATTTCAATTCTTATGTACTTCATTGATTTCAGAATTTCTTATGTATTTCCCTGTTTTTAAACATTTATTTTTTCTGTGTTTTTCATTGGAAATTGTCACTGACCACTCTTCTACCATAATTAGCACAAAATTAATAAATGAAAGTGATTAATTGTAAAAATAATCAGGTTTTTATGACTTTCATGACAGAACATTGCTTTCCATAGGAAATGTACACAAAATCACAAAATTGTGCCCGTTTTGGGGCGACATTCCGTTACAAAAACGGGCGTGGCTTCGCAAAAGTATGCGCGGACGTTGCAAATTTGGTCTCAAAAGTTGCGCGAGACTTGAACGAAGAAAGTCAAGAAGCCTCGCGACGAGGCCTTCTCGCGTTACAGATTTATAGCGCGAAACGTCGGGGAGGGGGGGGGGCGGATTCCGCCCCCCCGGCCCTTTTAGGGTTAAAGATATTGATGACAGGAGTTCACGTTTAATAGGGATGCAGGGCACGGGGCCATAAGTGGGGAGGAGTCTTCAAATTGAAGCCTCAGAGTCCCTAAACTAGTGCTATGAAGACATTAATGACTGAAATTGCATGTTTGGTTATGACGGATCCAGGGGTGTCCGGATCGCGGGGGAGGGGGTGAGGAGAGGAGAGGGATTTTCTACATTGGCAGTATCTTCTTGAAAAGTCTAGGACAGATTTTCACGAAACTTGTCAGATAGCCTCATTACGGGGATATGATCTTTATGAATTGAAATTAGCCCCCAATCCTCCCCCCCCCCCCACCCCCGGCCGAAAAGGGGGAGGGGGTTGAAGCCTCAGAGTCCCTAAACTCTGGATTTTTAAAAATCTTTTTCTGTCGAACAAAAAAAAAAGATAGAGCTAAATTAGTGCCTTGTATGACTGAAATTTCATGTTTGATTATGGCAGATCCAGGGGTGCCCTAATTGGGGGTGGGGGGAGGGGAAGTGATGGAGAGAAGGGGCATTGTCCACATTTACTGCATCTTCTTGATAAATCCCAAGAAGGATTTTCACCAAACTTGGCATGTTACCCACACATGCATGTTCACATGCATGTTTTTTTATTTTCATTTCCAATCAAACACAGGTAATACACTTTGACATGATTACATATATTGGAACATAATAATACATATTGGTTCTTAAAAGAACTTCATGGAAATGGAAATTGAGGGGCTGCTAAAATAGATACCATCTTTACGGTGATATGGTCTTATTATGGTAAAATGAGCTCCACCCCCTCCCACCGCCAAGTTTTAGGTCCCTAAACTCTGGAATCTGTAATCTTCTTCTGTTGAACCGAAGAATATGGAACTACGTTATATGAAGACATTACAGTTACTAAAATTTCAGGTTTGTTTATGACGGGTCCAGGAGTGCGCTGAAAAGGGATGTGAGGGGGATTTTCCACATTTTCTGCATAGTCTTGCAAAATATATGACGGATTTTTACCAAACTTGTCGGATAGTATATTTATGGTGATTCGATATTAATTTTTTTAATTGAATCCCCCTCCCCCCACCCCCCCCCCCCCCCGCCGACGAGGAGGGGTGGGGGTTGAACCCTCAGAATCCCTATATTCTCTTGATTTTTTTTTTTTTTTACTTCTGTCGAACCGAAAAAGTTAGTGCTGTAAAGACATTAATGACCGAAATCTCATGTTTGATTATGGCGGGTCTAGGCGTGCTCTGATCGGGGGTAGGTGAGGGTGAGGGGGAGGGGGTGCTGTTCGTTATTCCGAAGGTTCGCTGTTCCGAAGGTACGTTATTCCAAAGGGTCATTAATCCGAAATACGCAAAATACCCTATACCTAGAGGTTCGTTAATCCGAAAATGATAAAGAGTTCGTTAATCCGAAAATTTGTGGCGTTATTCCGAAGGTTCGTTATTCCGAAGACTGGTTAATCCGTAAATGAAATTCGGAACAATGAACCTTCGGAATAACGAATCTTAGGAATAAAGAGCCTTCGGAATAACGAACCTTCGGAATAACGAGCTGTAACCAGGGGGAGGAGGGGGATTTTCAAAATTTTCTCCATCTTCTTGAAAAAACAATGACGAATTTTCACCAAACTTGGCCATAGCATCTTTATGGTGATAGTACTGTAAATACAGTTTTTTTCTTAATGCATGATGTAGGCTCAAATTTACAATGACAGATGAAGGGATGCCCAAAAAGGTGAGTGGGTAGCAAGGAGGCTTAATTTTTTGTCTTTTTCCTGAAAACTCAAGACGCATCCCTCGGATAATAAAATGATATATCAGCTTTAAAAAAAAAAAAAAAAAAAAAAAAAAAACTTCTTTCCAAAAATGATGGAGCTAATAGAGTGCTGGTGCCTGTTATGGTAAGTTAATTCATGAATATTAATGTTAAGTGCGGCGGAGGCGGATTTGTCACATATTCAGCTTCTTCTTGAAACCCTTATAATAATAGATATTTGCCAAGCTTGAAACGTAGCGTAGCGTATTTGTCTGGTGATATGACCTCAATCTGTCTAAATGAGCACTGCCCCAACCCCTAAAGTGGCAGGAGAGAGAGCCCCCCCCCCCACCTCATCTCCGCCCCTTGAACTTGAAAGGGACCAACACGAGGGGGGTGGGGTCGTTCGGGTGGAATTCAGAATTTTATTGAAAACCCTATACATATTTAAAAAAACCCGGAATACATACTTTTGAAAGACATTTTCTATACAACCAAGAGTAATAGAACACAATCTTATCACATTTTTAGAAGGTAGATCTATACTTTGATGAAATTTCACTTCTGCTTATTAAATGACGTGAGGGCTACCCTGGTCTTACCCTAGCTTTGGGGAAGGGGAACAACTTGGACTTGTTGCCCCTTCGAACAAAGTGGGATTCTATTACCCAAGAGATGCTACCTCCCACGTTCGGTAGAAATCCGTCAAAGATTTCTCAAGAGGATGCGGAATATGTAAAAATCCCCCTCCTCCCCCTCACCCCCCCCCCCCCCCCCGATAAAGACACCCCTCGATCCCCCACAATCAAACGTGAAATAAAATTTCAGCCATTAATGTCTTCATAGCACTAACTAAGCTCTCTTTTCCGGTTTGACAGCAGAAGATAAACATTGAGTTTAGGGACGCCGAGGCTTCAACCCCCCCCCCCCCTTAAGCAGTGTGTGTGTGTGTGTGTGTGTGTGTGTGTGTGTGTGTGTATGGGACGGGGGCTCATTATAACAAATTAAGTGCATATCACCGTAAAGAGGCAATCTGCCAATTTTGGTAAAAATCTGTCGTAGATTTTTCAAGAAGATGCTGAAAATGTGGAAAATTCCTCTCTTTGCCCTCACCCCCTCGATCTGGAGACCCCTTGATCCGCGCCATAACCAAACATGAAATTTCATTCATTAACGCTGTGTCTTCATAGCACTAACTTAAGGCTAATTAGCTCTATCTTTATCGGTTTGACAGAAGAAGATTAAATTCCAGAGTTTAGGGACGTTGAAGCTTCAACCCCCCTTCGGTGGTGGGGGAAGGGGGGGGGGGCGGCTCATTTGAACAAATTAAGATCATGATTATTGCCATAATCTTGCTATCTGTCAAGTTTGGGGAAAATCCCTCATAGATATTTCAAGAAGACGCTAAAAATGTGGAATATCCCCCGCCACCCATCACCCCCCCCCCCCCCGATCTGGGCGCCCCTTGATCCGCCATAATCAAACATGAAATTTCATTCCTTAATCACGTTAATGTCTTCATAGCACTAACTTAGCTCTATCTTTTTCGATTTGACAGAAGAAGATTAAAAACAAATCCAGATTTTTGGGATGTTATAAGTGAAGCTTTAATCCCCCCCCCCCCCCTTCGGCGATGGGGGGGGGGCGCATTTTAACAATTCAAGATTATATTACCATAAATATGACTGTATGTCACAAGTTGGGTGAAAATCCGTCCTAGATTTTTCGAGAATGTGCTGAAAATGTGGAAAATCCCCCTCCTCCCCCTCACCCCCGATCAGGGCACCCCTGGGTCCGCCATAATCAAACATGAAATTTTAGTCATTAATGTCTTCATAGCACTAACTTAGCTCTTTCTTTTTCGGTTCGACAGATGAAGAAAAAAATCAAGCGTTTATACATGGTATAGGGACTCTGAGGCTTCAACTCCCACCTCCCCCCCCCCCCCTCCTTAGGACTGGTGTGTGGGGGGGGGGGGCTCATTTTGACAAATTACGATCATATCACCATTAAGATGTTATCTGCCAAATCTGGTGAAAAATCGTTGTAGGGTTTGCAAGAAAATGCTGAAAATGTAATAAAAAACTAGAAATGTCGCTATGGCGACTGATGCCTCAGCCATAATGCATGATTCTCCCAACAGGTGTATAGTACAATGTCTTCACAATGTGTGATGACAGTTTCACATAACTGGCAAAATATTGAAATGACAGGTTTGTCAGAAATATCTTGAATGTTCACTTTCCTTGAACTGGGTTTGCTATTAGGGAATTGAGAATTTTTACTTGACTTCTGACGGACCCTTTTATAAGTTTATGCATAGAGTGATTCCCAAGGTATGAAAAAAGAATGTAATTACAGTACAATATATATATATATATATATATAACCTGGCCCTTAACCCTTAACCTTTGACCTTTGACCTTCTGGCTGGAAATTTCCCGGAGAATCTCCATTAGGTAATGCACGTATATATTAAGTTTTAAAACTAATAATGCAAGCATTGCATTTGTAATATGATGGAAATAGTAAAATTTTGAGGAGTTGACCTTGACCTTTGACCCCCTGACTATTGACCCACAACCCCTAAATTCCCTAGATAATCCCTGCCAGTCAGTACATGCGTATGCACCAAGTTCCATGAAGATACATTGAACCATTTGCGAGAGAAGTGATATTGCAACATTTTCACCTAACCTTTGACCTTTTGACCTTTGACCTTATGACATGAAACTCTCTTTGGAGAATCTTTACGCAGTAGCACATGTCTACACTAAGTTTCAAGAAAATACCTTTGGGCGTTGCATAGATATGGGGGAAATAGCAACATTTTTAGCATTTGACCTTGACCTTTTGACCTTCGACCTCTTGTCAATGTCACTAAAATCTACTCAACTAATTGTCCCATCATACATCATCCTTAGACCAAGTTTGGTGAAAGCTGCTTCATCCAGTCTTGAGTTATCGCGTAAACGGATACAATTTCATGATTTGACCTTGACCTTTGACCTCTGACCTTCGGCCGATTTCACCCAAAATCTTATCAAATAATTGCCCATCATACTTTATACTTGGACCAAGTTTGGTAAAATTCCAGTCAATATTACTCAAGTTATCGTGAAAACAAAGCGGACGGACAACCCGAAAACATAATGCCTCCAGCGCCACTTCGTGGCGGAGTAGGCATAAAAAGACAGATGGTCGCTAAGACAGGTGGTAAAGATGGTAATGGTTCGTGCGCAGCTTTGATTGAGAGTTTCTCTTCCATCTCTACATAATATAGGTGAAATGAATGGTTTGCACATTTCCCGGCGACGTTTTGCACATTTCCCGGCAAAATTGAACATTTGCACATTTCCCGGCGTCACGTTTGCACATTTCCCGTTGATGAAATTTAGAGATTTGCACATTTCCCGGCAAGACGTTTGCACATTTCCCGGCGTTTGCACATTTCCCGGCGAGACGTTTGCACATTTCCAGGCGTTTGCACATTTCCCGGCGTTTGCACATTTCCCGGCTCCACAAACCCTCGTAAATAGTGAGATACCGGTTGGCTATATTTTCTATTAAGTTGGTCCATTTGAACCGAACTTTTATCTTTCTCCTGTAGTGGAGTATCCGGAGACAGTATTTATTCTCTGAGTATTCTCCATGATCTGTTTGTGATGTTCTTTTCTTTTTTATCAGTCGATATGGCCTTGGCCCAATAAAAGGATTTTATAATAGATCCTTACTGTGGCTCTCACTTTGTTGAACGTGTCTGAGTGTTTGATAACTCTATGACCCAATCAAACTTTGTGATGATACATGTTAATGTCCCACAGGGTAAATATTTGATAGTCCAATCAATGTACCGGTTTGTAGATGGTAACCAAGTAGAAGTACAATTAAGTCGTTGTGACCCTCTGACCATCACTATACCAAAGAAGTCCCCAACAATCAAGCGGGGCAAAATAGTGAAAATGCATGATGAGCAAATTATATATCGCCCCTCATGAGAGAATATTCATAAATCCGAGCTGCCAATTATCTCATTTTAACAATCTAAACGTCCAAACTTATATTTTTTAGGTCACGATGGATGCCTTTCAAATTGATCATATTAATATAGTTCCCATGAAATATACATTATCTGTAATTGTAAGAAGAATGATTCGACGTAATCTTCTTCTTTGATTTCCAATTTGAGTGATCAAAATGATAAGATTCGTCTTTCGTAGAGTTCGAACAATGAATACATATTTGATATTCGATGTTACAAGTCTAAGTCTTGTCTTATTCGTGTTACGACTGTGACTTGCATAAAATGCAAATTAAAATCTGATTATTAGTAAAACAAAATCAAGCCGATATAAAACCGTTATGAAACTGTTATGGATCCGATATGAAACCAACATAAAGAAAGATTCCGAATAACCTATTTTTCAAAGCCAGATAAAGCAAACTCTATAATGACATACACGTCCAGACAAAAAATATATTTGGAATTTGGTCTGCAATATATTATTATATGATCATTAATTGATGTAATATTATCAACACTTTCTTGACGGTTGACTACCGTTTGGGTCTACTTAATGAAGGAAGTTTCAAAGAATGGTAATCAAATACTGATACACTGTACTGTAATTCCCTTTTTAATATGACCGCCAATCATGATAATGGCTCCTAAGATATGAAGTTACTATGTTTCCTTTAGTGTTAATTGCATGATCTGTTAATGTAGATTCGTTCGTATTCTCTTTAAGCTTGGCTTATATTCTGAATGCATCCCCAGAAATATCTGCAATCCATGACCACTAAGTTTAGATATCAACATGCAGGTAATCCCTAAAACAACCAGGTTAAACCTGTTAAAAAAAAATCACCATTCGTGAATATAAGGCCCAATCAAATGAAAGTTTTGTTTTTGACGGCCAATGTGGCTGCCATTCAGAATATCGCGAAAACCCTCGAGGGATATAAGAGTTGAATAATCCAGATTCAGATTTAGTATCCTCGAAATGAGGCGAAACCGTCCATTTTCATTTTCAATTTTTCCTTTAAATAAGGATTCAAATTCATATAAATTTCTGGTTTGGGAGGCCATTTTGACGGCCATTTTGAATATCCCAAAACCAAGGATGCAAGGATTGCTTCTCCAGGATTCGGATTCAGCATTGTCGAAAAGGGAAAAATCTTGTTGTTTTTTTTTTCTTTTTCAATTCTCTCCCATTTATAGACAATATGATATGCACTGGAATTTCAGATTTGCGCGGCCATTTTGGATGTCATTTTAAATATCTCAAAACTCCCAAAGTGCTCAAGGATGCAAGGAACCTCCAGACTCAGATTCAACACCTTCCAAATAATCATGTCTGTCAGTGATGATGAAGCGTCACAGCTTTTGTATATCGCCATACGTCTGTTTTAATGAAGGTAAAAGGTGAAGATATAATATATCTACCTGATAACTAACGCTGATTTGCATATTATTATGATGAATATAGAATTCATGATATCAATTCTGTAAGATCGTTATTGGTCATGTTAAACTGAAATCCTGACTTTGAGTATGCTCTGTGATCGTGTGATCTTTGACATCGTTGAGCAGCACAAGGTAAAATGCAGATTATGGGAATGAGAATCAGATTATCTAAAAGGAAATAATTGGAGTGTATTGACCCTGTAAACACAGATTTAAATAATTTCGGTGTTCCAATCTGAAAGCTAGAAAAACAATATTGACAGAAATACAATATCATCATCACGGCGGGATATGATTTGTATATATTGTATGCAGATTTTAACCATTTTGCCCATTGGATTTCTTTGGACTCTTAGTAGCATCATGTTTAGGAGGTCATCGAGTTCCACAGCACTGGATTTCTACCATTAATAGTGGGTGAATGAATTCATTAGACTTACCTGTTGCACGATGGCAGTAAAACCCAGAAGCCGTCAATGTCAGAAGCAGAATTAGATCATATCTTCTATCCATCGTAGCTAGTCCAAGACTGAAACATTTGGCATAAAGGAGAAAACACAATGTCCTGCAAGCCTTTCAAATGACCACTATTATCACAGTTCTCTATAGTAGAGCGCACCACACATGCAATGCGCCCTTGCGAGGTGATGGAAATATTAGATCTTGATTTTCTTTTTCCTTTAGAAAAAGTGCGTAAAAGCAATTACCCCGCTCAACCAGGCAACATACCCGTTTGCTTTACTTGTATGTCACTCATGGATATCAGATGATATGGCATAAACCGACTGGGTATGCTATACTGCGGTTTTACAGGGGACATAGATCAACGTTCAATGAGAGAAAATGATTTTTCATGTTTATTCGTTGAACAATGTGTCATGATAATGATCTCGATTGATGCACAGCACTATAAACAAATTCATTTTACTCCTTGCAGTTCCGTGCCTAGTATTGTTTTATCTTTCCATGGCCAAAGGTTAACCTATAATGCAATTGCATCGTTTGTTAGGATGAATATAGCCCACGATGAATTAATACACGATAGCCTATAAATTATTGTTTCAGATTCGTACCTGCCAAAAATTATGAACGTTCATTGATTCACCTAAACGGTTGTCATATCCATTACCAGACGTTGTACTGCACCAATCAGGACGCCTAAGTCGCAGCATACAAAACTGATACTAAAAATGAATATGATATCATCTTATGCCTGTCACTGACACGCAATCAAAAATGTTTATGTTTATGAGTGTTAGCTGAGAAAATTGCTCAGGCACACCACACTGCTTTTCCTCCCCATACTCAGTGTGAATATGTTTCGGAAATGATGTAAAGATGGAGGGTCCGAAAGCAATATATGCTTTAATCTGCATGAACAAGATTACTTTACACCCTAGTTTGTCAGTAATGTCGTCATTTCAGACATGACTAATCTTCACTTGTTCCTGTTATATTATTTTTCCCTGTATACAAATCTTTGTTGTTAGTTTGTTGATTATATTTACTCACGGGCTTAAAAGCCCTCAATCAGCCAAGAGGCTGTTTTTCAGAGAGGCCGTGAGAACGTAACAGTTGACATAAACCGAACAAATCAAAGATATAGAAACGAAACATAATCGATTCAAGCGTAGAGGTGATAAGAATATAAGCAAAGAAACAGAAAACGACACACAAAAACAAAGAATAAACGTAATATAAAGATAAAAAAGATTAGAATAACAATAATCATTTACGGTGTTCGTATTCTTCATCAGTTAAAACAAACACTTCAATATCAACTCGCAGTACATGTACACGGTTTTTTTAAATAGTTGAGACTGCCTATGATAGAATAATATTTTCGGTAACAAGGGGAAGATTGTTAAAATATCCTTATATCAGTATAAATACACCCAGTTTCATAGGATTTGGTTTGTGTTTTTTCCATTTGAGAAAGTTGCGTGAATTTCTGAGGTAATGTATCTTTTTCAACGTTATTTTTTCAAGTAGGAATGGCAGTAACATGTGCATCAGCTTAAAATAAATACCAGTAGTGCTCGACATTACATAATGAGGCACACACTGCGAGCTCGTGAACATCTTTTGCCGGGTGTATAGCTCATGGGTCTGTTTTACTTACTGTCTAACTAGTGGGCTATTTTCCTTGTTATATGGCTCGTGACTGTGTGTAACCACCGGATGTTAAAATTTTACTCCTTTTTTCAATGTATAGCTCATGTAATACGCTGTGTGACAAGGATGTACAGCTCGTGGAATACCAGAAATAACTACTTGATATTAAAAGCAATGGAAAGTATGAAGAGCCACTTTCAGAGGCAAAAACAGCATGAATGGAAGAGACAAAATTTTAATCAAATCAATATCCCCCCCCCCCCAATCAATTCGACAGCGATAACATGGATGGTATCTGATTAGCCGGGCATTGCTGATTCCAACAGAATTCTCAAGATGCAATAATTGTAGCAACCAATGCAGATGTGCAGATGCATCAGATTGCTGATGATCCCTTTTGAAATCCACAGAACTTCATGAGGAATGTGAACGTTTTATGTACCGATCCTCATCTATCAGGTCTCTTTATCATAATCAGCAATCTTGGAATTGTGTGATTAATGCCTTGGTGCATGCCATGGGTGAAAAGAAGAGCAGAGTCAAACAGTGTAAGCTAACGCCCACACACACCCAGCAGATCGCCTCTGTATTATTTATGTTTATACCTTGTAGTCTTATGACATTAGAAGAATCAGTCCTGCGTGTAGTCTTGGCGTCACACTGTCAGTTTCATGGATAGGCTATAATTCTTTCCTCATCATGGGCCACACAAAATTTCTGCTGAACGGATTATTTAAAAACGAAATGATGCGCTGTTCTCGTTATGCCCCTAAAAGACAACCCACAGCTATACCTGTGATTAAAAAAATATAGATAAATTCATGAAAGTCTACCTGCCTAAAGATGACTTTCCGATTAAAAAAAAAAAGTTTTTTTTTTGGTAAACTGAATCAAGGAAAGGTTAATCATATTAATTTCATAAGGCGTTGTCACGATGATCATGGTTGTATATAGGCTCTAGTTTTGTTTTATACATTAAAAAAAAAATCCAGGGTATTATTAAAGTATACGGCCAATGTATGCCTTACACGTATCATTTGAAAATTTCCCTGCTATAGATGGCATTGACTAAAATGAAATAGAAACAAATACCCAATATCACGAAGAACTGCAATTGCGCATGGCTAGATAAGAACACGCCCTTTTATCTACAAGTGTTGCAAATTGTAAGGGATAATTATATATAGACGTATTTATAACGTCAAGGCTTTTGTATTGAAATGTGATGATAACATACAGAGACATGCTACACCAAACAAATACTTTGTGCCTAACACAAGGCTTGGGCTTACTTAAATAGTGACACATTCCTACATCACAACTTGCACATTACATAGACTTTGCCCTCCACCGTAAACAGTCTCGTGTCTGCCGATCGTGTCTGTTGTCACGTAAACGCTATCGGTATTTACCAAGTTGATATGAAATATATAATAGATGAATAAAAAGTCCAAAAGATAATATCTATGATAAATGATAACAAAGAAAGATAGAAAATGTTATCATAGTTACCATATAATTATATCAAAACCTGCTTTGGGCAAAGGAGTTTTAGTTATCAAGGTCCAAAATTATGGAATACATTGCCAACATGCGTAAAACAGCAAACAATTTTTAGCGGTTATAGACGGAGTTTAAATTTGCATCTGATACCACAATGATATTGTACCCCTTTCCCATTTTTTTAAAATTAAACCGAGCATATATGATTTTATTTCTGTAAATATTTTTTATTTCGTTTTTAATTTTGTTCTGATTTGTTTCCATCTAATTGCATTTTGTATATATGTTTCATGTACATATGTATATGTTTTGAAAAAAAAAATGTGTCATTTTTACCTCATGACGCACGGACATGAGGAAGAACAGTCGTCTGGCCAAATCATGTGCCGTGCTGAAATGAAATGAAATGAAATGAAATGAAATGAAATGGAATGAAATAGATGAAATAGAAAGTTCTTCGAATAGTTTGTAATGTTTTAATACAAAAAAGTAAACCTAGATATAACTGTTAACGACTGTGTATGGCACAAGGGAAGGGGCAACGACAAGGAGATGATTATGTCATGTAGAGATGTAACTGTGAGAGCCAGATAGAATGCAAGTAGGAAGTCACTGAGGAGGCTTGATATCGTCAGTCGTTTAAAGGGGAATTTCCCCCAAATATACATGTTGATTGACTGAGTGAATGAAGCAATATTAGTAGAACACATCAGTAAAAGTTTGAGGATTATCAGTCAATCTGTTCGAAAGTTATGAATTTTTTACATTTTGGTGACGAGACCGCTGTATCAGAAGACTTATACATAATAATGACATCACACATGAACTACGATTAATTCGACAAAATATCAATGCATATGAAAAGTACACATTCCCTGGACTTGGTACCGATTACAATTTTATGTCAACGGTAAAGTTATTCCCCCTGCATTCTGAAAGAGGTACGTCTTGGGCTCCTTCATTGTGCCTGAAATGTAATATGTTGAATTTTCTTTATTTTCTTCATATCGGAGTGTGTTATGTGATGTCATGATCTGTAGCCTTCTGATCAAGCAGTCTCTTCACCAAAACTTGATAACTTTGGAACCGATTGTCCGATTTACCTCAAGCTTTCACTGATGTATGATTGCTGCATGCATTAAATTAACATGTGCAATTGTGGTTTCATTCCCTTAACAGTAGTCTCAAGTCTAGTAAGATTAATCTAAAAATGACGCATAGAATTTTTTCTGCATAACACAAGAGCGATACAAATACAGTTCATTATTGATACAAAGAAAACACTGCTGATGTGATCAGTAATCGATCTATGAGAAATCTTAATCTCGTTATAGGTCTATATCATAAGAGAGTATAGAACGATCAAAGCAAAAACTGCATCACTATTACACACGAATCCCGGATCTTTTTAGCGTACTGCCATCAATCGGCTTTGTGCTATTGGTGAAATCTCCGAAATTGTCCTGTGTACCTTTTCTTTTTAACTGCAGTATCATCAATTTTCATAAGATTTATTCTTTGTAAGCTTATTGCATCAATTGCAATTCGTTGTGCAAGCGCCTGTTTTACCCAAATTAAGCGTCTGAAGTGCGTTAAGGTGGTACAATGAATTACGACCTTGAACGTTGTTGTTGTTGTTGTTGTTGTTGTTGTTGTGTGTGTGTGTGTGTGTGTGCGCTGTGTTTCGTAACGTTCTGACTTGGATGTGTATAAAAAGACACACTTTCAGTGGGCGCCGCCCTGAACACCATTAGGTTTTGCACAGAGAAAAATAAAATACAACCCGTTTTTTATAATACTTTACAGTTTAGTAATAAATCTATCTCACATCTCGTGTTAAAAAACTGTACGATATAGATAATACGACGGTGTTCTTTCATAGCTTTAATGTATTTGAAAAAAAGAAAACATACTTTAAGCGTACAATAATATGAAGATATATCGTTTATTCAAAGAACCATTCTTTTAATCTACTGCATGGCTATACTCTATGGTGGAGTGTAAGGAACGTTGTCGTCTGAGACAACGACCTATCAGTCGCACATTATACAAAGTGAAATGAAATGTATGGTAATCACATTTTGTCATTACTGTCAAATCAAATGCATTGTACAAAGCAAATTGACATTGTTGAAATATGAATTTCAGATGAACGCTGCCGTCATGCCGAGACAAGACTTGAATGTCACACTTCAGCACCACACAAACGATACACTTGCCATTGCACCAATTATCCTTCAACAGCTGCATGAGGATGCCAGCTATCGAGACATACCCGATCACCATTACAATTGAAGATAAACTGCAAATGTGCTAATTTCATTTCTTGTGGACAAGACACCCGTGTTTGTATGTCACTTGCCGTCTTCTGTTAAAGTTTGATGTAAAATAATACAATTGGTAAACAAGGAAGGAGGCTCAGAAATACTGCTAATTAATAAGATAACATCAGCTTAGTTGTTGAGCAAAGTAAATGGATTGGTATAAAATGCATATTGATCAGTTAAGATGTGCCGTAAAGTGGGCAAATAGAAGCCTACAAGTGCAATCTACACTGTTGAAGTGCTGTATCCTCTCATAACACCACAAAAATAAAAATACCGTCAGACTTTGTGGACAAACGCGTTGGCAATTTCAAACACAGAGTTAATCAGAAAATAAAAGTTGCATAGAATACTTTCTATAATTTATTATATATATATATATATATATATATATATATATATATATATTTATATATTTAACTCAAAGAACGATATATAAAAGAAATACTGTACTCTGTAAATAGTGGTCAATTTGACTGTGATGCTTTGTGATACTGTCAAGGTAAAGATCTGAGACCGGGGTAAACATGATACTGAAAAACAAGTCATATTTTAGAGGCAAAGATCAGACACAGTGGTGGAATGGAAGAATTATGCCATGTTCGTGAGGAAAGACGGAAAGACAAGATTGCAGGGAGTAAGCAAATCAACAAAATTGAGACGCTAATTTTTCGTTTGACAGGCTGAAGAAGCGACCTAGCTTGGGTGTATTTAAAAGGTGGATCTCTGCCGTTTCAAGGCCTGCCATGCAGGATGTCCATAGACAAATGGAACTTTGGGATTAAGGATTGTTCAGGAATATTCTGAGAACAGAGGTCTTTGTGTATAGACAGCACTAATGTTTATTTTTTAGCATTGAAATACAAATGTGCAGTGATGGTTTTCTTCTTGGAGCAAGCAGGAGACCCATATCTTGCCTTGTTGGATCCGGGTCATTCATAAATATAATGGACCTCTCTCAGTTTATCTTTTTATGTCAGATGTGGTTGATATCCATTTATTCTGAACCACATCAACCAATTTTCAATGCAAAGTATTTTATGAGAGATAACTGCACAACGGTGTAAATAGCTACTGTACTTGTACATAAATTGTGCAGAGAGGTACACAGCATCTTCAGCTGGGTTTGAAGATAAATGTAAAAACTTTCCAAACTTTATTATTCTGAGGTTTATTATGGCCCCATGTGTAGCAGCTGTGCATGGGAACCGCTGTGTCAATGTTGGAGTTGAATGTACACAATTTTCATTTTCTTTTCCGCGTGCTTTTTACTTTTGCCATTGTAACTTAGGATTATAATACCTTGTGGCAATCCACCACATATCTGTATGATATTCTTTACTGCAATTTTAGAAGGGAAATAATTCTTATACAATTTGTTGCTATTGATAATTAGTTTTTAAAGGAGAGACATTCAGATCAACTGTGTTTTCCTTCGACCCTCTTCCTAAACATTTTTTCATACAACCTTTTTTATTTTTGGTCATTCATTATGACCTTTGTTTTTGATACATGACATGTGCAGGACTTACATGTAGATAATATGTAAAACAAATTTGTTTCCAGTGATACAAATATCAATAATTCAGTCAACTTCTTGTGGGCTGACATGGCGAAATGTCGTGGCTTTCTGTCTGTGATTGTGTCTTGTGCAAGCGTTGATGTTGTATTCAATGTGCTATTTGAATTAAGTGAAATTGTTTCCAATTCTTTAAGTGATGAGGAAGAGATTTATAAAATTAAGATAAAGAAATAGTGATCTCGCTCTGCTTGGAAACTGAAAAATCAAGTGGGGTAATGCCTTGATATATCTTTTGGTTTGACAAAGATGTGTGATGAGTCTATCATCATGTACTCTTTAAAAAAAAAAAAAAAAACCCTGTTATCAGCTGTCATTAGCACTGCAGGTTTGTTAGTGAAGAGTTTAACAACAAAAGCTGAGCTTGTCGATGCTTTGGCCTTTTAAGATTTGTCATAAGGTGATCCGAGTATGCTCTCGGATCACCTTCTGTATCTGTACGGATTCTTTCTTCTTCTTTCTCCGCAAAAGTTGTGCAGAAGTTAGCTCAGAAAGTGCATTGCCTATCATTGTCAAACTTATACCATATATGTATCGTGTCCCAAAGACGACAGATCTAGTATAATCATTGTGATCAGTTGAACTTGACATCACTATGACGTCATCATATGAAAACACATTTTCCTTCATATCTCATTAATGGAATATAATTTTTCAATGAAATTTACGTCACATATAGTTCAAATCAAGCTAATTTCACTCATGTTCTCAAAAATCATCTATACCCTTAAAACGTGCGCGTACGCGCGCGTTGAAATATTTGTATGCTCCAATCTAGCTCAAAATTTTTTTGCACACGTTTCAGACCATTTGGAATATTTTTTGAAAAATTGAAAAAATCGGACGGACGCGTACGCGCGCGCGCATATACGCACGCACAGCTCATATGCCATAGAAATTTCCCGGTTTTTCACTTTGATAGGATGTCTGAAAAGTCAAGGAATATTTCTACCAAGTTTCAAATCAATCCAACTCAATATGATGTCAAACGGGCCCGTCAAAGTTGAAATTCCGCGCGTGTGTCAATGGCGATATACAGTGCAACTATGCCAAAAAACTGCCATTTTTAAATCCGATTTTACTCGTCAGGATGGACGGTGACCCCCCATTTTCTTTACATATTTTGAAAGCTGATGAGTTGTACATGTCATTTCATGGGTTGGCGATACTGAAAAAATGATTAAAAGATATCAAATTTCTTAATAAAGTAAAACAAGTAAATTTTCAAAATGACGTCATCAATTTTCCAGTTCACTCGAGCGTATCTCACTTATCCTTTGCTGATTTTCACCCAAATTTCAATATGTTGTAGCTTATTAAATGTTCTTTCACCAATGTATAATTTAATTTTGATTGGATGACGGCATCACCTCGTAAAAATGGATTGAAAGTAACCTTGTCAAATTTGACCAGTTTACGTGTTATCTCTATGGGAGTGCAGTTTTTCTGGAAATGAAAATTGACATGACTATCTTTATCGAGCACTAGCTCACTTATGCTTCAGTAAATTTCTCCCAAATTTTAATATGTTGTAGCTAACACTTTGGGCTATTGTACGTATGCCTTTGTTTTTTCATACAATGTCGAAATCACGTCAAAAAATGTGGTTAAATTTAAAGCTTATCTTCGATGTATTGAGATATTTCTTTCTTTCTGCAACTTTCTTTGCAATAACTAAAAAAGAACATACCCTATCACCCCCATATTTTGCACATATTTAGTTCATGTCACGTACATTATTTCATAAAATAACAACTACTTGATCGGACACCATCTTGGGTATGTAAAGTAGGGTCAAAGGTCATAAATGTTTCATCCTGTATCTTGGTAAATACATGTCCTATCTTTCCCATATTTTGCACACGTAAAGACCATGTTACAAGGATCATTTCACAAAAACCACTTTTTGCTCAGATGCCATCTTGTGTGTGCAAAGTGGGGTCAAAGGTCATATGTACTTCTTTCTGTATCTTCGTTATGACGTGTTATCTCTATGGGAGGGAATTTTTCTAGATGTGAAAATTGACATGATTGTCTTTATCGAGCACTAGCTCACTTACCCTTCGGTGAATTTCTCCCAGATTTTAATATGTTGTAGCTGAGACTTTGGGCTATCGTGAATGTGCCCCTCGTTTTTTTCACACGATGTCGGTATCACGTCAAAAAACTTGGTTGAAATTAAAGATTATCTTCGATGTATTTTCATATTTCTTTCTTTTTGCCACTTTATTTGCACTAACTCATGCCGTCAATCTCTCGTTTGAGGCGAGTCCCCACCAGTTGTGTACCCAAAGTGGGGTGCGTATATTTGTCGTTTGGGAGTTGGGAGTCAAAGTACTTGTCCATTGCAAATAAACTTTCTGCTCAGGCGTGACAAACCTGGAGGCCAAGCCAGGGTTTGATGACTCCAGCAGCTGTCGTATTACGTAAGAGCATGATAAGGATATCTGCCTGTAGCAGACCATTCAAAGTGAACTCAATTTTCTCTATCCTTTTTAAAGTTTTCAATTTTATATTCTATTGAGAAATTCTATGGTCATCCATTTTACATTTCGAATGAAAAAAATTGACCCGTAAATAACGAAAATACAGGAATAAGAAGGAGAGCATTGCCAGTTTGCCGGTGCTATTTGGCAGTGAGTTACAACGGGGAGGTGAGCCTACTCCCTGGTTCTGACTGGATCGTTGAGAAAGCAGCTGTCGTATTACGTAAGAGCATGATAAGGATATCTGCCTGTGGCAGACCATTCAAAGTGAACTCAATTTTCTCTATCCTTTCTAAAGTTTTCAATTTTATATTCTATTGAGAAATTCTATGGTCATCCATTTTACATGTCGAACGAAAAAAATTGACCCGTAAATAACGAAAATACAGGAATAAGAAGGAGAGCATTGCCAGTTTGCCGGTGCTGGCAATGTGCTATTTGGCAGTGAGTTACAACGGGGAGGTGAGACTACCTCCCTGGTTACAATCAGCCTGCTGACTGGATCGTTGAGAAAGCAGCTGTCGTATTACGTAAGAGCATGATAAGGATATCTGCCTGTGGCAGACCATTCAAAGTGAACTCAATTTTCTCTATCCTTTCTAAAGTTTTCAATTTTATATTCTATTGAGAAATTCTATGGTCATCCATTTTACATTTCGAACGAAAAAAATTGACCCGTAAATAACGAAAATACAGGAATAAGAAGGAGAGCATTGCCAGTTTGCCGGTGCTGACAATGTGCTATTTGGCAGTGAGTTACAACGGGGAGGTGAGACTACCTAACCTCCCTGGTTACAATCAGCCTGCTGACTGGATCATTGAGAAAGAGAGAGAGAGGGAGAGAGAGAGAGAGAGGGGGGGGGGGGGGGGGGGGGGGAGCGAGGGGGAGAGAGGGGGAGAGAGGGAGGGAGAGGGGGGAGAGATAGTTTGCAGGCACAAACCCTTGTTGGTCGTATAGGAGTCTGCATGCGCCAAGACTAATACACGCACCACTAAACTAAGAAGCTACAACACAGGGCCTATGGGACAGTGCCGAAGTGGTGCATATAGTAGTCTTGACGCAGACTCCTTTACGACCAACAAGGGTTCGTGCCTGCAAACTAGGGGAGAGATGGGGGAGGGAGAAGGGGAGAGCACAATAGTTCCGGTCACTACAGTACAGGCATGCTCTGTCTGCATACGCTGAATGTCTACACTCACACACACACACGTACACACACACACGCACCATGGAGCTACATGGCCCATGCCAAAACCAAAACAATCTCCTCCTCTCGCGGTGCCCCCCCCCCCACCCTCCTGTGGCGCTGTGGTGATGACTGACGCTTAGATTAGGCCAGGGTCAAGAAACAGGTGTTTTATATCTTTGACTTTAAGTCATTGATTGCCAAGATATGCACTGGCATTATTTACTGGGGTGTAGCCTCTTCAAACGAGAGATTTGCGTCATGTCAGGAAAAACAACCCCTATCACTCCCATATTTTGCACATATTAAGTTCATGTCACGTACATTATTTCATAAAATAACAACTACTTGATCGAACACCATCTTGGGTAGGTAAATTAGGGTCAAAGGTCATAAATGTTTCATCCTGTATCTTGGTGAATACATGTATAATATTTTCCATATTTTGAACACGCAAAGACCATGTTACAAGGATCATTTCACAAAATAACCACTTTTTGCTCAGATGCCATCTTGTCTGTGCAAAGTGGGGTCAATGGTCAAATATACTTCATTCTGTATCTTCGTTATAAGTGTATACGGAATATGGTACCAACGATGGAAGACCTGACTCCCTTTTCTAAATGAGAATCCAAACATCACACGGTCGATGTCCATAAACACAGATGAAACCTGTATGGTCATGCCTATTGGGATCAGGACTCAAATCATTGATTTTCGAAAAATCGGATCACCTAATTTGTCAGTGCTGTTGACAAATTCCAAGTCTAGTTGTGATTTTTATTCATATGATTCAGAGAAATCCTAAGCTGTGCACCCCTAACTGCATAATAAGCTTACATTGACCCTTGAAAGACGTTATACACCTTTTGCACATCAATACAGCAATCGGAGCGCCTTTGGCAAAAGGATAATGTTCATGATAGAAATCATTGTCATTGGTCTTCATTTAATTTCTCTGTCATGTCTCTGTCATATAGACCTTATTTTGCACAAAATGATATTGTAACTACCATGTGATTCGAAATCTTGAAAATGAACTGCAATGCAGAAAATGTGAAATATACCTCCTATCATCACTGACCAAACCTTACTTGACTCTTTTGGTCATTGAATGTATACAATTCTTTCAAATTCACACTAATATTATACACGATTAAAATGTGCCTTTTGTGTCAATTAAAAATCATGATAATATTGATTACTGACAAATGTATTCAATGTAAGAACATTCAAGTGAATGTTCATCTCTGCCTGAACTTGCCAGACATATCAAATGTGGGTGAAGGGTGCTTGCAAATAGGTGACAACTTGTCAAATCTGCTAATGTTGCATGATTTGTACAGACATGATAGTGCTCTTTATTTGTTTCTGTTGTGATGCAGATCACTAATTTCGACGTTTTTAATCTTCGGTGCTTGAAGTTTGGATTGTGCGTGGCTATCCCCATTCATCCTCAAAACCTGTAAATCACTGACAAAATATCTATTTTTGCATCTGTCTCTCCCAGCTAATGCATTTATGAATTAGTGGTACACTACTTGCCATACATCAAGAATCAATTTTGATCATTTGCCATTTTAGAAATCATTTTGAGGAAGATTTTGGGGCAAAAAAGATCCAAAACTGAAAAAAAATCATTTATAAGGACATTGCTGTTCACCTCCTTTATCATGCCGTCATGGTAATAGGCCAAATGAAAGAATGGGATTGACAGCATGTTAACATTCAAAATTTGTAAGTCAATGAAATGCCTGTGATTAAATAAAAGGTCTTGCTATTGCCAGTTGACTTAGTTGTGTTTCCAAAAAATATAATTACCACTTTTTTCATGTGGTCCCCTAACATCCACCGAATTTGCAGTGAATGAAGGGTGCAACTATTACAATGATTACAAGCTATTCAACGTGAAAAAGTCCGTTGTGTCACGCTCTATCAACTGTCATTGGATAGTGACTATTTTTGAGATAAAGATAAAAAGTTTGGTCAAAGATGATATCAAACTTTCAATTGGATCATGTGACCTCTGATTTGAAAAATTTCTTTCCATGATGGAAGGGAACTTATTGTTCAGAAATTGCAGAGTCTGTGTGTGTGTCTAATGTGTACAATGTAGAAAATCATGTTGTTGTAACCAGTACAAATCACAGTTGTGCACTGTTGTTTCTTAATGACATTGTCACTTAAGAACTTTCCACGTACTTCTTGGACTCTAATACATTTGATAGGGAAAAAACAGAAGGAACAAAATATCTGCCCTCAAAATGCACCTTAGGGCAACATCATGTACTGCAGCAATGAGACATGTCAGAGGGCATCATCACAGAACAGGAAGTGCATTTCTACTCTTCGAATACTTAATTTCAGTTGTGAGAGCACATCCCCTGATCTGAAATTACATGCACACAAGTGTGCTTATTAGAATGTTTCCATGTGATTTAATGAAAGTTGCTATCAAAGTTTGTAAACACCACATTTCACTTTCGCACCTCAACACTTCTGCAAACCAGTTGATGACATAATAATTATATGGTTCATGAAATTGGTGTGGGGCAATTTTTATCAATACATCTTGAGGATAAGCATTTGTTGTGAAATGCATTTTTATTACCTCCGCCAAGGGAGGAGGTTATGTTTTCGTATGTTTGTCCGTCTGCAAGATAACTCAAAAATAGTTAACGGATTTTGATAACACTTACAGGAAAGGTTCAAAATGACACAAGTACCAAATGATTAAATTTTGGTAGTGATCCGAGAATTATCATTTTATTTATTTTTTTTTTTTTTTTGGGGGGGGGGGGGAATTTACGAAGGATTTTTGATATTTTGACAGGTAAGGTCAATGAACTTGAGAGAATTATGGGAGTCCAAGCTGCACATTTTTGAGGTTTTCAAACGCGCACTAAATTGGTTTCCGCTAGGGCGAGGCGCGCGCCGCGCAGATGAAGGTTTATGACGTAACAAAGGCTTCTATATTGGGAAATCGGGCGATTTGTCAGCATGTATACCTATGGGTGGAAATCACTGATCTCTAAGGAAGAGCCCAAAGAGGCTTACCCCAGTGGTGGAGAGTCATTTTTTATCGTGTGCAATTTTATTTGCTCTTAATATTACAGAGATGAAATATTAACATAACACAGTTCAGATCGTGTAATGACATTTTATTTGGCTGCGTCATGTATGTAATGTCACAACAATCCATTGGTACAGGTTCACGTCTTTCCAGGAATTGAAATAGCATAAACCGAACGCATCAAATTAATCTCAGAAAAAGTAAATGCTTATAGAATGAGTTGTTGATGATAGTAAACATTTTCCATACACTGTAATCTAAATCAAGATGTGAGATGTGGTAATTAAAGGTCTGCTAGAATCTAACAAATTTATTCTTTAAATCAATAAATAACCAAAAGTACGTATTCCACTTTCATTTTCTGCTCTAGGAAATCTCTATTTGAGTGAAAAAAAAGCGTAATGCATGTTTTGCTGATGATTCAAATATTTTCTTTTCTCACAAAAATCCAGATACTCTTGTACGCATCGTTTATTCCGAATTGAAAAAAAAAAGTAACCCAGTGGATAAGAGCTAATAAATTATCACTTAATCTTCAGAAAACTAAGTATATGCTTTAGTAATTCGATAGAAGATTTAGGGACAGATATTATTTTTGATGACACTTTGTTAGAACGAGTATCTCATATAAAATCCCCTGGTATCACAGTGGACGATAAACTTTTGTGGAGGCCGCATATTACAAACATTTGTACAATAATTTTGCGCAATATTGGTATTATCAATAGACTCAAGTTTCATATTCCATCGTCCTCTTTGTTGACGTTGTATTTTTCTATAATTTTACCTTATCTTAATTACGGACTCCTAGCATGGGGGAGTGCCCATAAAACTTTACTAGGTAAACTACTGTTATTACAAAAAAAGGCTCTTCGTATTATTTGTGGCGTCTCGCCACGTTCCCATACAGAGCCATTATTTACTAAATATAAGATTTTGAAAATCAAAGATTTGTATTTTTTCAACCTGGTCAGTTTATGTTTAACTACAATGTAAATGCACATCCCACTATTTTTAACTCCATAGGCGTTTTCACATCAGCCCGATAAAAATCCAAGCTCGAAATATTTTCCGCGATTGCGAATTAGAGCGCTATTTCATTTCTTATTCACATCAGCCCGAAGAGGGGGTAGCCCGAATAGTTAAAAATTTTAAAATAGCTAATGCGACAGCTGAGTATGTGCAAACAGCATCAGTAATGTGTGTGTCCTCTCAAAAATTCCTCATGACTTGAGTGCAGTTTGCCTCGATCGATCGGGTCACACACGCTAGGCATAATGGGATTCATCGCGCTAATTTCTCGAGTCGTTTTCACGTTATCAAATAGCGCGCTACTATCCCGCTATTTCAGAAATTTCCCGAGTTGGAGTCGAGTAATTTTCTCGATCAGAACGATACAATTAGCGCGGTAATTTGTGTTCACATTATCAAATAGCGCGCTATTTCGCTATCGGGGAAAATTTCCCAAGTCAGAAAATAGCGCGCTATTTGGAGACATCGGGCTGATGTGAAAACGCCTACCGTTCCCACGGAACCAGTCTTTTCATAATTATCCTACTAGACAATCTAATGAGTTTCATTTACCCCTCCTGAGAACTTTATTGGCTCAGAATACATTTATATACACCGGTCCTAGATTTTGGAACTCACTAAGCTGTGAAATAAAAAATCCCCCATCTTTGTATTCTTTTAAGCGCAAGTTGAATTTTTTTCTATTAAATCCTCTCTGATGTGCTTTTTTTTTGTCGTCAACCTCAGTGTTCACCATCCATCCACCAATATTTCAATCACTGATTTCATAATTACGTAATGAAGTAGTCATCACAATCCTTACACAGCTGCATGCAGCGCCAACTCTATAGGCGTTTTCACATCAGCCCGATAAAAATCCAAGCTCGAAATATATTCCGCGATTGCGAATTAGAGCGCTATGTCATTTCTTATTCACATCAGCCCGAAGAGGGGGTAGCCCGAATAGTTAAAAATTTTAAAATAGCTAATTCGACAGCTGAGTATGTGCAAACAGCATCAGTAATGTGTGTGCCCTCTCAAAAATTCCTCATGATTTGTGTGCAGTTTGCCTCGATCGATCGGGTCACACACGCTAGGCATGATGGGATTCATCGCGCTAATTTCTCGAGTCGTTTTCACATTATCAAATAGCGCGCTACTATCCCGCTATATCAGAAATTTCCCGAGTTGGAGTCGAGAAATTTTCTTGATCAGAGCGATACAATTAGCGCGCTAATTTGTGTTCACATTATCAAATAGCGCGCTATTTCGCTATCGGGAAAATTTCCCAAGTCAGAAAATAGCGCGCTATTTCGAAACATCGGGCTGATGTGAAAACGCCTAATGAAGCACATTCTCTACCATCCCCTGTTCCATTTCCCTTGCTCAGTGGGTAGGCATTCTCTCATTCTCTCTTTTTCTTTCTTTCCTTCCATTCTTTTCATCTCTTCTGGCAAGATGTGTCATCATGGTCATGTTGTTGTGTTTCTCCTGTTTTGTCCCGTCCTGTCGTATAACATATTTGTAACAAGACAGTGTTTGTAAATAAGTAATTCATAATTGTTATGAGTGGTTCACATTATACAAGCTTTGCTTTTTAGTGGACCTCTCAATTCTTTTTTTTTCAACTGATGTATGACTTCATATTAATTTTTTGCCAGTATGCGCTCTTATGTTCATCCGTATTATTTATCTATTGCAAAGGCAAATGTTGTGTTTATGATGCAATTCCTAATTAATCTTATAATATGTTTTGTTGGAAAAAGAAGAATGAAAATAATTGAATTGAATTGAATTGAATTGAATATTTTTTTCTGTAATATAAACTTTCCATGTTTTCTTTTAGTTTCATGAAATTAGAATTAGCAAATGTTTCAGTGTTTGTTGTTGTTTGTGTGTGTGTGTGTGTGTGTGTGTGTGTGTGTATGTGTGTTTGTTTTTTTAAGGGAAGTCGTAATGGATCCACGAAGAGTATGTTTATTATTACATTTGGAGATCAAAGTAAAAGCTCCCCTGCAATTCAACGTTCAGTTCAGTTCAAATTTATTTCATATTTCCATTTTCTCGATGATGAAACTACAAAATGACTGGCAGTAAAGCAACAAGTAAGAATACAAAGAAATATACAACAATGTCTTTTGATTGAAGAAAAAAACATACTAAACACAAATGTATAATGGTCATATCATAATTATGATCTTACAATGGAATAGCGGAAATATGATGGGGCCTACATAAAAGCTATAACGCATGTAAAACTGTGTTACCGAATTCATAGGCGTGGAATTACACGGAGAACGGATTTGTTTATCTGATAAAATTATGCCAGGACAAAAATCGATATAAACAATGAACTAATAGACCTCATGAAACCAGGGCGGTGTGTTGGGTTAGTCGGTAGCGCGTTTGCCTTACGATCCTAAGGGCCTAGGTTCAAACCCGAGTCTGGACTGAGCAATGATGTGTGTAATCATACCGTCCCCTTTGGCAAGAGGCAAAACACTCTGTCGCTCGGATACGATATAAAATGGAGGTTCAGTGTATGAGAGAGTCACAACTCATGCACGTTGAATATGAGAGCATGAACCAGTTTTGTTAAATCAGTGATTCCAAATTTTGGTCACATTTGAACCCTTTGTACAAAATCAAACTTTACACAAGAACCAATGATGTTTATGTGAGTGTGTGCTTATAATGACCCTGAACAATCGACATAAATGCCATGAATACCACCTTTTCAAAGCTCTGGTGACTAGGCTTTTGGACTCTTGCTCCAAGGCACATGAACGCTTTATTAATAATTCATCATCATCATGGATTGCCCTGGGCACTGCTGGTCTGAATTAATGGTGACGGGTAAAATGCATACACTTTAAAAAATAAGCACATGCTTTCATTTGCTTGCATTTCAGGATGAATAAAGACTAGTTGTGATAGTGGAATTTCTCATGAATACATGAAATAGAGAATTCCAATCCTGGCCATTGTTCAAGACCATTGTCAGGGTGTTAACCACACACTCCCATACACACCAATTGATCCCTGTGTAAAATTAAAATTTTGTACAGAGGGTTGAAAACAGAGGAAAATCTGAAACCTAAAAAATAAATCTTGATTTTAATGAAACTGATTTATGTTATCATTTTTAAGCCACCTCCAACAAAACTGAACACTTGTAGCTATTGCTCATATCAATGTCAGTGTTATCTGATATATACAGTGTAGTTTTTGAACTATTAAGGATCAAAAGTGGGAAATGTTTTTGTAACACCTAGTTAATGAACAAAAGTGGGCCCATCAGGGAGCCCTGTGGGACGCCACATGAAACCGAATTTAACTGTGAATCATGGCCGTTTATACTAACAAATTGCTTTCTGTTAAGTAACTCTTAATAATTCTTAAGGCGTCCAGCCGATTCCATAATGACACAGTTTGTAAAAAAACATGTCATGATATATCTTATCGAGAGCTTTAGAAAAATCAAGAAAAACTCCATTGTATGTTCAAAATTATCTATAGCACGAGCTACCTGTCTGTCGAATTAACTAAAGCATAGTTTGTGCTGTAATGTTTTGTGAAACCGAACTGAGAATCTGATAAAATGTTATGATTTGTGAGAAATTTTAATAATCATGTGCAAACTAAAATTTCAATGATTTTAGAGACTGAAGTCAATAAAGAAATCGGTCGGTAATTATTCACCAAATCTGTGTGGCCCTTTTTAAAGAAAGGGGCAACTTTTGCGACTTTTCATCTTATTCGGGACTTTACCATTAGATAAGGATTGATTAAGAATCTATGTAAGAAGAGAAATGATTTCATTTAAAACATTAAACAAAAATATAATTCCACCACACCCTGAACATTTTTATTTTTCAAATTCTTAACGATTTCTACAATTTCTTCCTCAAAAATAGGTTAAAAATATTGATTAGTGATTCCTATTACTTAAATATCTATAATATTCAGTTGGTAATTTCGAGATTTTACTGTCAAGATATGGGTCAAGACTTGCAAAATAAACATTGAAAGATTCTGCCATAATGACCGGATCGTTAATCATGCGGCTGTCCACTGAAATATTTTGGGGAGAATCAGTATTTTTTTTTTTTGTTAATCACTTTCCATGTACTTTTCACACCAAATTTATATTTAACAAACTGCCATAGAAAATGATTTTGCTTTTCTATTCGTATTAAGGATGTCAATACATTCCGATAACGAGTTTATCTTAAGGGCATGGATCTTTACGATATCTGTGAAAGAAATTATTCCTTCGGGGGCCGGTTAATGGACCTGAGAAGGTGATTTTGTAACCGATGGTTGTCGTGGTACTTTTTTAATAATTAGAATGGCGAGGTCTTTTAACAGGAACACAATAATCATAATTGATGATTGAAATATTCATAGAATTTTAAAAGGCTGAGTCAATAATATGACTGTATATCGTGGACCAATCTTCTGACCTTGATTCCTCCCTAAGTTCAATAAGGTTGGATTCAGATATTACACGAATTCCAGGATTGTGGGTGTGAAAAACATTAGCAGTCATAAAACTGGACCCAAGGGCATAAATTGGAAAATGATCAGTAACGTCAGAAACTATTATGCCAGATGTGATGTCAGAAAATGAGTCATTTACAAACAAAATGAAAAGTTATCAATAAGAGTAGATACATCACAAGTTATTCGATTTGGTCTTCTAGTTTTTAAAAGGGAATAAATCATTTCGACAACATAACCTTAAGAAAATCTGCGCATAAGGGATTTCACTGTAATCAAGGAGATTGAGGTTAAAATCACCCATGACAAAACAAGTCTTACTATCAAAATAACTGCTCGAGATAATAATAACTCTAGAAATTCAGCAGGGTTTGAGCTTGGTGGTCGATAAATCTCCCCAATATTACTTTAATTGAAGTTTTGACCTTACTAAATACACTCTTAAAAGTCGGAAAATAGCATTCAACACAGACATACTACTGCCAACAGCTTTTCGACATGCACTCATCAGAGTAAAATCGCATGAATGAACAGAAGGCCAGAAACGAAACAATAAAAAGGAAGCGAAGGAACCATACGGGCGAAATGGCGAGCTGTGATTGGCTGTCAAGGTAAACAAAATTAGCCTTGCTGCCAGCCGTTTGGTTGATTAATGCTAAAATAATGCAAGCGTTCTTACGAACTCTTTCTGACGACACAGAATGGGGTCCTTTATATTGTTTCGTTTCTGGCTTTCTGTTCATTCATGCGATTTTACTCTGATGAGTGCATGTCGAAAAGCTTTAGTATGTCTGTGTTGAATGCTATTTTCCGATTTTGCAGTACCAAGAACTTATTCACTCTCAAAAGTTTCTGACATCACGCTGTATTTTTCAAGGAAGACACAGTTTAAATTCTGTGACACATAATATCCGACTCCCCGACATTTCTTCCATGTTCTATTATTTGCTATGAGTCTAAAACCATCTATTGTAAGCAGCGAAGAGAGTGATGTCTCCTTTGACCAAGTTTCTCGAGCCCGATAATATCATACTTGGATTAATGAACATGCTCACAAAAGAAAGAAATTGATCAAAGTTTTGTTATTTAAGCTTTTGATATTAACATGTGAAATAAAGAGTTGGTTTACGTCGGTATGAGTGAGTTTAATAAGCTCATCCTCTGTGTGAGAGTGAGTGACTAGATTTTGCAGTCAAAATCTAGTCTTAATTCAGGAGTTTGCATATCTAAAAAGATTTCGATTTCGGAATCTCCACCCTCTTTGCCGTCTCCTGGAATTTCTGGTACCATATCAGCAAATGACTGAGGGTAAAGGATGCCACCACTGAACAGCAGCTAGGGTTAGTTTACAGAGGTTTACGAGTTTACAGTGGTATTTGGATTCATCTTGGTGAATGACATAAGACAGGTGAATATATAGATAGGCTGTTGACAAAAATAAAAATAGCTACTTAAAAACACATGTGTTGTTGTTGTTGAAGACAAGTGAGAGAGCATTCATCCTGATGATAAACGGGTAAAGAATGCCTGATGGCCATACGCAAAAACAAAGCATGTTAAAAATTAAGGGTAAATACGTAAGCATGGTGAGTGGGAAATGAGGTTGTTGCTAATCTATAGGAAGGCAATATAGCATTGAATAGTTTAAAGAGGTAAGTGCCAGGGCAAACAGACAACACATTATTGGGGATGGTCGAAAACACTGTAGAAACATATTTGTGCATACGCAATAATAACAATTTACTGAGGGTAGATGACAAATTTCATAGAGGTGTCAGAAACATCGGGATGACACATTTTTGCATAAACATTGATAACACATTTTCTTAGAGGAGTTGGAAACACCGTGTAGTCTGAGCAACGTGCAACATCGCAGATCCCAAGTACGGCGAAGCTAAATAGACAATATTTGTAATCAACTCTTGAGTGGTGGAATCACAATGCATCAGAAACACTTCATTTGCCGGGCCCAAAACAAATACAAGTAGGCCTACATATCACCTCTCTGTAGCGAACGAAAGTTACGACTGTGTGACAATTATTTCGAAGAACGATTCAAGAAAATCACAACCGAGGTGACGTCCCCAGGTAATTCGTTATGGTTATGGCTCGAAGAGTTTTTGGCAGAATTTTGATTGGTGTTCCATGTTCAGGTTTCGTCCTCAGTATCTCGCTCCCTGGCAGAAATATCAAAATCAGCAAAGAAAATTACTAATGAAGTGTATGGGAAGACGTAGTTTCTCAAGTTTTGTGGATTTTTGATGTACATTTACTTTGATAGTTTTAAAAAGTATTTTCAACTATCAAGGTCCTGAGATGAAAAATTCTGAAGGAAAACCACACCTTGAAATATTGTTTAATTTTAAATAATGGAATCAACATTGCATTGTTATCAGTCACCAAGCAATTAGACACGTTTAATCATATCAATTTCTATCTTTTAGAAGGTTTTGTTTTGCTTTTGTATGCAGCCAGGGAGCAGATCTGAATGTAGCTTTAATACTTATCCTAAATGGCCAAAGGGGTAGCTACTGGGCGACAATTAGTCGGCTACAAGACTACATTATTCTGGACTGCCAGCATATGCTTTTCTTGATTTATACAATATCTTACAAACTATATTTAAATAAGATGAACTCTTATTGATATTTTCACACTTTTCATATCATAAAAGAAACAAAAGCCCTTGTATTCTGTGGCTTAGTTCAGTAGTTTGCGAGCTCTCTCTCTCTCTCTCTCTCTCTTTCTCTCTCACGCACACAATGATATTATCTCTCTATGGTTTGCAAACAAACTATAAATCTACAGTCATTTTTATTTTTATCTTATTTAATGGCTCTTTTATAAAAGCAGGGTAGTCCCATAAGCCGCAAGGCCTACTTTCCAAGGAAGACCTGCTGTTACAAATCACATTTATAAAACAAATGATATACATGACGAACATATTATATAAACATATATAATAATACGTTTCAAGTCATCGTTTTTGTTTTGTTTTTGTTCAACGGTACAGTTTAGCCAAGACAATAATACGCACACCTAATATTAAACTACTTTACTACACAAGAGTATCAAACATAATGAGTAGATGGGGTTCATTATCCGAAAATAAAATAAGGTTCGTTATTCTGAAGGTTTGTTTATCCAAATCATACAAATTCCCCTTTTGCGAAAGGTTCGTAGACCCAAATAAAAAGAGTTGTTACTCTGAACATTTGTGGCGTTATTCCGCTATTCTTCGAGTGGGGGCGCTGCGGCATACTGGATAAAACTTCCGAATACCAATCGGAGGACTCGAATTCGAGTCCCGCACAGAGTTTACGTTCTTGGACAAGACGTTTTTACCCTCAGTGTCCCTCTCGACCTAGGTGTATAAATGGGGTCCCTGGCAACTACAAAGTATAATAGTGATGGCAGGGACCTCTGGTAGAGCAGTCGTGGTAACAGTGAAGAAGCTACCCTGAATTTATGATAAAAAGTTATGACTAAGAGTTAAAATTCCCAATTCCCATCTCCATCAATACTGTACCATCCCTTTAACTTCTGAATCCTTATTCAATGTCACAAAGGTAGATTTTATTATACCTGTATACATATCGCCTGTTCTACTGCTTCTGTTCCTATGAAGGGTATGTCAGCGTTGCCGACAAAGATAAATTAATTAAACAAAAATGTTTAGCAATATCAAACACCTTGCTAAAGTAAAATAGAGTCTTTATTTTATGCAGACACAATCGCATATCACCTCATTGTTGCAGTTCACTTATTTGTAATGATTATTCAACACATTTTCGACCGCACTGAATTTGCTGAAATATGAATGACAATTGAGCTCTGCCACAATAATGAGGTTTCTCTCTCTATCTCTCTCTCTCAAAATGCTTCACTGTACCTTTTACGATTATTTAATTTTAGAAGAAAAGATATACATGTATGAAGAACAATAACACTGAAACGCTCTCTGCATCCTCCCACAATGCTTTGCCTTTCTTCTTTTGTTCGTCCTTCTCACTTTACTGTTGTCTGTCCTCTGGTCCGTTATGGTCCTACAAAGAAGCTCTCCTCAGACGGTACTTTTATATCTTCTTGTTGCAGAGCTGATACACTTTATTCAAAAGAATTATTGCCTGCAACATATCATCTTCTCTCACCTTCTGAATGTCGTTTATCACTACATGCCTGTGTGGGAGAGAGAAAAAAAATCAAAAGAATAATTATAAATGTATAAAAGAGTAACTTGGTCTTTTTGCTGTACAAGTACGGTACCTATGGAAGGTACCTATCGAAGTGGAACTCCTCAGCGTAAGTGATTACACAGTTCCTTTTCTTTGAAAGTATAATCGTTAATACAGGGATGGGTTATCCTTCATTTGTAAACCAAATAATAATAAATCTTCCATCATATTTAAGATTTAGCAACGATAGATTGATTTTTCATCCCTAAATATTTTGTACCAAATCAGAATATTTATAAGATATACTTCCTGAAAAAAGTGTTCCTGAATTTGAACATTCTTTCTAATTTTGCAGTAAAGCATTACAGATATTAATTTGACTGCATGCCACAAGCTGGACACCGAGTCATACAGCCCACAAATCATACAACCCAAGAGTCATAATGCCCACGAGTCACACAGTACAATTACATCTCAGGAGTCTTAAAACCCACGAACAGGTAACTACAGGGCCCCTCGCGCTCGACATGAAATGAAATGGGCCAACATGCTCGCCACGAGCTCGAGAGTAGATAAAACGCCCACATTACATTACGGTGCTAATTGAGTCAACATATTACAATTATAAAAAAAAGGTAATCCATCTTTGAGGGCTACTGTTTCAAAATCGCCAGCTACGGAGAGTGGAATATTAATTGTGATGAAAGGGGAAGTATTCTTCTCTCCATTGATACGTAATCATGTTGACAAATACTTTAACTGACTGAGCACATGAGCTTTTAAGACAACAATGGCAAATTGCACTTTTTCCAAGTTTGAGTGTTATCGTGAAGGAACAAGGAATGTCTCATTGGATGGATGAAATCTGTCAATGAAAGTGGTCAAATCAACAGGACAGCCTGCATGACTGCAGGTTTGCGTTTAGGGTTTCTTCTAACATTTTATGGTCCATAACCTTCAACATCGCCCATGTTGTCAATAACTTCCACAAAGGCTATCCCATTATCCATTTTCTCTCTTCATAGTTAGTAAATGGTTTGTTGTGAATATGAACAGAGAAAATGGACTGAGTGGTTGGCCTTTGTGTGAGTTACCAAGTTATCGGACAAGTGGCCATGTTAAAGGTTATGGACCATAAAATGTTGGAAAAAGGCGTAGACATAAACCCTAAACACAAATTTGTCTTCGTAAAGGCTGGCCTATTTATTTGGCCACTATCATTCATCTGACAGATCTTATCAATTCAGTGAGACATGCATTGTTCCTTCATGGGACACTCGAACTTGGAAAAGTGCAATTTGTCTTTGTTGTCTTTAAAAATCATGTGCTCAGTCGTGCATGACATTGTCAACATGATTAGGTACCAATGGAAGGATTAGGAGTGCTTTCCTCTCAGCTAAAATTACGCTATACATAGCTGACAATTATGAAATACTAGCCCTCCAAAGTTGGATTACCGATACTTTTTTTTTATACGCACGTACGTAAATATACCATCCATAACTTGCTTCTTATTCCATCTTGTTCATGCTTGAGAAAGCTTTATCGTAATCAGAATATGTTCGGAAAAGCATTATGCTCGTTTTACCAACAGCAAGACACATCATGTTTTAGCACCTTAAAAAAAAAAATCACATTGTTTGTTTGTTTTTTTCATTTACAACATTCTCTAATCGGTGTAAGAAAGATATTACTATATTGATGGCATCATCTACATTCATGGCTTTTACGCAACCCACGCTCTTTAATTATTTTTCTCACGTAGAACAACTGATATGAGTGAATAATGTATCAACACACCAGCCTTCTACCACAGTTAGAAGAGGAAACTTGTGAGCTTTGTCTTCTTGTACTGGCATTGTGTTATGGAATGATATTACGTATTTTCTTTGCTTTAAACAGCCATCAACTGATATCCACGAGCTGAAATGACTTCCGTGGTATTTCTGGCGTTCAAGTTTTTTCTTATTATTACAGGTCATATTTTAAAGATATTAGGTTTATCTAACACTGCGGGGATAAGGAGAATGTTGGTTTATAAGACACAGAAAAGGCAATGTACGTTCACGGGAGACAGGAGATATTCCCTAGTCTGAATGAACAATCCTATATCACATGTTTTACAACAACACATGACAGCACACGAAACATTTCGCTCCTCAATATTCACACTGCTCACCTATTGTACAATATCACAAACTATTAGGCTAATCACCAACAATTCCGATTCCTTCACACGGCCGATCAAATAAAGATCACAAGATCACATAATGAATGTGATCTAATAGGGTATTATTGTAACATGCATTCTTCCCAGGACGGCACAATTTTTTTCTTTTGCAAGATATGAGAAATGTGTAGAAAATTGAATAAGAATAGAGAGGGAAAAATAAGCAACAGTACCCAGAAATGATATCACCTACTCCTTAGCCACGATCCCTGACACATTCTGCACAGACTTGATATCTTTTAAATATTATTTGCATGCGTGGCACCTATAATTATTTTGACTGACTGAGCATATCAAGATGTTGCCTGGTTCTTATCTGTCTGGCTTCGACTACCTACCTCATAGTGGAGATGTGCCATTCCTAAACACCTAATGTGCTTATTGCCTCTTTTGTTTCTCTTTCTTTTTCGTCTCTTCTAAGAACAATACTACATCATATAGTTCCCAGTTCTTTTTTTCCATCTGTTGAGTCCCTGATATCATTTTAAGATGTAAAAATGGCAAAAGGAACGATTTTGTTCCTCGGATTTCAAGAAAGAAAAATCTTGCCTCCTGAACACACAATGATAGATGCAGTATCATCATCTTTTTTGTGCTCCTAACGATTAACAGCTAAAGTTGATGAAATAGAAACCGAGGATGCAATACAAACTTTGGGCGTACCTCCTTGAATGAGCAGCTCGTTTAAAGGCTTCCCATTGATGGTAATATCCTCAGCCTAATGATATACGTAAGGTGAAAGCAAAATAAAATTGAAAGATATGTAATTACATAAATAAAGTTCATGATTTGACATTATTTCATTATTTCAGTTAGAATTGTACACAACATTGTATCGCTAATGAATTGCAATTGAACGTTCTTGTTAATGAGAATCGATCCAGCTCCAGCAATCTACGCTATAAAATTTCATTGCACTTGATATATTCTGTTTGAAAATACAGTATTCTTATATTATCTAATAATCTCAGTAATAAATTGATGGTGAGAACGTGTTCCAGATAAGATAAGAAATGTTTGAAACGGCACTCGCAAAGACAATACTAATTGTGCAACATACTTTTATACAGACCTCAAGGCCTTTTGATTATTATCTTTCCATTCTTTTACAACTAAGAAAGGGATGACAATGTCAGATATTTACTTCACATCGTGTTGCTGATGAAGCAATCGTCGTGAAGAATATTTCTGGCAGGTTCAAACATTTGATGTCGGCGCGTTCAAGATGGGCCAAACGACATAGAAATTCAGACAAGTTTGCTGCTGCTGGCTCTGAAATAGAACCTCTGAGAAGTGTCATCGAAAGTGTTCGGATCTGTAGAAGAAGACATGGAAGAAGGAGGAGGAGAAGAAGAAGAAGATGAAGAAGAAGAAGAAGAAGAAGGAACAGAATTTAAGCATAAAATTTCAACATCCTATGCCTCATTCCTATCATGCATGTACATCGCAACAATGAAGCTCGCTCCGCTTCTCAAATAGAGGGAACTCATTACTAAAAGGATGTTAACCACCGATGCAACAACAATAGACTGATTTTTGGATTAAGCTGAAATTTAACATGTTCTACTACCACATTCTGCCCGTGATTAATGCTAACTTTCAAAGCAGTAGCATCATCCTGTCAAAAGTTATTAGACTTGAAACTGAAGAGTGTGCAAAGGATTCAAGAAATGAAAAGGGGCCTCAAAGACATACCTGATCACTCTACTCTCCCCCCCCCCCAAAAAAAAGGGTTGTAGAAAACTGCTAAAAACACTTTCCCATTCATGTTAAGATCCCAAATTAAAGAATAATGTAGAAGGATAGCTCTTTCAGAACATATGAAAAACTCAAGATTGACTTTGTTGAACCATTCAATATTTTTTTTTTTTGATTCCTCACGTAAAATCAAGGGGTGCGACATTTTTGTGAATGCAACTTTCGGAATAACAAATGCTCGGGAAACAAAGCTTCAGAATAATGAAGCTTATGGTAACCAACTGTATCCGAATCTTCCGAAGCCATCACTATTTAAACATGACTTGTGTTTTCAACCTAGACATGAAAGTGAAATTAACTCTGTTCTCTCTCTTAACTGCAAAATTTGAACAAAATTAGTGAGATAACATCTGATGATGGCGCTGCTCAGCGGCGACCGGTTGGCTTTCTCGTCAAACTACACTGTGCTAATTTTTTTCGGTTTTCCTACGTTTATGTGTCGTCTTGTTCTGTGCCAGTCTCGTCAACATTTCTAGTAAAGTGTACTGTATATCATGGATCATTGTCATTGTGATAACCGTGTTCATATCGTCGAAATGTGAATGTTATAGTCATGGATCAGGAATCTCATATGAGTCTCACTTCATGTACGAGCTCAACACAAATTCCTTGACAGGATGGCTGTATCCAGGTCAGAAAACTATTGGACAATACCACTCATTGTTAGCTCTTACTTTTCGTTTCTTTTTATTTTTTGTCATCCCACACTGTTGAACATAGGAAATCCCGATTCATTATGAGACATTACCAGCATAGCTAAGATTCCTCATGGATTGTATGAATAGTGTGCCTCTATCACTGTTCACACTATACCCTAAGAACCTTTGCATATCCTAACGCCTTGCAGACCGAGGGAGTATCTCACGATAAAACGTTAGTTGAATTCAATTGGACAGGTTCTGATTGTAAGAGGAATGTAATAATACACACAATCTAAATCAACTCATGTTGTATTCATTATATCTCTTTTTACCTTTTACGTTGACGATAATTGATTACACTTTTTTTCCAATTAGAATAATAGTTGTTCCATGTAAAGGATATCCGACTGTTAAAGGAATGCTAAAATGATACTACGAAGGTTTATGGAACATCTGGAACTAATGGAATAACGAGGCCCTATGATATTTACTTCAATTTGTACGTTTGTGCATTTCACGCTGAATTAAAATGCAAGTGACTTCCAGTATTCAAATAGTAATACAGTAAAAAAATGTTGCTCCTTGATTTAATTATACACAATTCAATAATTTTCCATTTACTAATACAAAATGTCATTCACAAGCTCAGCTTAGCGATAAAGCGTTGGTAGTAAGAATATAAAAGGCAAAGGTAATCGTAAAAGACAGAATGACTGGAACTCAAAACTATTTGTCATATCTTGATTATGCACAGTGAAAGGTGTCTTACCTGGGAACATGATGCTGAGGTTGCGGCTGTCGAGAAGAATTCATCGGGCAAGTAAGTGCATGTCACACCGAAGTTTGAAAGACGTGGCATATTGCACATCCATTGGGCCAAATCTTGCAACGAAGACTGATAGTCTGACCTGATGTCGAGGTCGTGTAAATACAACGTCAAATTCTGAATCTGTTTAAAGAGAAAATTAATTACAAAATCCTAAAAACTACACCCCAAAAACAAAATCTAAAGTAATCAACAGAGAAACAACAAAGTCGTTTGTGATTATGGAAAGTAAATAAATTGATATGAATATAAAGATCCTCTGCAAATACAAGCTTCAGGAATATATACCTTAATCATTTTGAGATAGTTTATTGGCACAGGTAGAAGGACAAAAATTAATGATTTCTTAGACTGACATACTCTTTCCTCTCTCCCTCTTTATCAGAATGGTCATTGAATGACAGATAAAGAAATCAATCTACAATGTACACATAGTTTCCCTTATCTCTACTGTGGTGACCAACAGACTCGCATACAGTACCTTTTTTAGTATAACCAGTTCCAGGGTGTAAAGTAGAAAATGAAATGGCATGCTTTGACTTTCTGCAGCAGTCCATCGTCAGCGGTTCTCACACATGTTTACAGATTCATAGTTTTCGTTCAAGATTTGTCGTTGATTTTTTAATCGAACTGTTCTATAGGAATTGTATCTATGTTACTCGTGTGGGTATGGGATGAGGACAACGTATTCCAGAGTACAGTTGGTTTCCTGGAGGACTATAATTATAGAGGCAGCCCCTTCCAGTAACAAACTAACAAACTCTATAAAGTCCGAACGTTTCCCAAAAGGGGAATAGAGGGGTATAGTAAAGACAAGTCGATTCGCATTTAGACACCCAGAAATTATAATACGTGAGGGTGTTCATGACTTGACAGTGACTATGATATATTTCGCCCCTTGAGTCTTTGAGTGTGTGATCTATTTTAAGAAGCTCGTCAGCTGACTCTAAATAAGGACATTGATTGCCCTTCTGCAGGAGGTCCAGAAATTAAAGGCATTGTACAGTTTTGAGATAAGGACTGAGGTTTTAATTAGAAACCGCATTAACTATAGTTATGAAATATTAGACTCCTAATAGGTGAAAATACTACACTAAATCTGTAAGTTAGGGGCCTTCGGACCACCTCGGAAGTCTCCAAGGTAAACTTGATGCCCATTTGAATAAACTGACATTCAATTACATCACTGGCCTATAGGTCTTAGTCACCAATAACAATTTAGTACATAAGTTTGGTTTTTTTTTTATTTCTGGTTCTAGAGAAGGTTTGTTTTGCCAGTGCCAAGAGCGATGATATATGCTATGTTTGCTGAAAATGAGTCATATAATTTTCGAGAAGGAGCAAAGTTAAAATTCCGCCCGAATTCGCCCCCTCCCCCGTTGCCACTTCCCATAAGGACGGGGCGAACACATGTTGGCATCTGTGCACCCATGCAGTGACATTGGCGACGAATATAAACTATCAGTAACGTTAAACGACGTCAGACTAAGAAGATCTGTAAAGCAAGTATTCAACAAGGAAGATAACAATGATGTGATCAATTGCTTCCTTTTACATTTTATTTTTTGATTATCAATAATTATCCAGTCCTTGGAAGGGAAGCCCTTTCGGCGATAGTTATGGGGCTGGTTTTCAAAGGGGTCCTTCTCGAATAAGTTATGCTATTAACACATGCACATCGACTCTGCCAAATGTCTAAGACTCATGGTCATCGGAAACTACCTGGCAGGATTGCGCTCGGTATGCTGCTGTTGATAGGAAATCATTGGGCAAGTACTGGCATCTCACAGTAAAGCTCGACAGATTTGGCATAGAGCAAATGCATTGGGCCCAATACTGCCCCATCAGAGCTCGTGAAGGTTCGTCGTTCCATTTGTCAACATGTAACTCTAGATCTTGAACCTGTGGAAAACAAAGAAAAACAAAACTATTAGATCGTCAATAATTTTAGTCCATTATAAATGCAAAAAGCCCTGTACGTGTCTTGAAACATTTACGTACATTATCTTTACTGGTGCATTCATAAGATCAAGTAATATTTCAGTAGATCACTCATGATCTAGGCCTGTCAAGTCCTACCTGTATAGCCTATTAGCATTGATTATAAAGGCACTTGATACGATTGTACATGTGATTCTACGTAGGAATATTGTCATTGTCCCTCCTGTCGAGGATATAAAGCAGACCCCCCCCCCCCAAGAAAAAAAGAATGAAAGGTTGTTTGATCTACTACTGGAAATGGATGTGCTCTACAAAATGCTGACAAAATCATTTCTAGACAGAGTTATGTACCTTAGCCTATACGTCGACTAAGTTATCACATTTACATTTTATGACATCTGTGCCCTATGGAATGGAGCTTTACATGCATTTCATCACAGAACTGATATTCAATGATAGGCCTGTAGTCCGCACTCCGAGTGATTCTGAGTGATTTATTAACCCTCTTAAGCCCAAGCTATTTTGACCCTACCCAGGCCAAGGGGGGGGGGGGGGCACAATCTTCATTATGTTATGTATCATCGTCATATTTGGCACATAGGTGGAGCAACTCATACTCTTCAGGATGGTACATTTGAATTTTCTCAAGATCACCCATGGAGGGTGCACGTTATTTACCAAAATATAAACAAACTCACAGAACATATTATTCTTAAAACATGGTTTTTCTGTATTATTTCTTTATCCCCAGTATATATATTTGATACACCAATTATTTTCATATTTGCCACAAATGATAACTGGAATCTTATCAGTTGTTATGGTTGAAATTTCTCAAGGTAACCACATGGGGGCGCTACTCATAACATCATAAAGAAATACATTATGAGACCTGTGATGAAATGTTTGGAATAGGTACATGTATAGTTATCACATTTCATATTTTAGTTTGTAGATTTATAGTATGATAAACTATATATTACAGGCATAACTTTGGTGAAGGAATCAAAATGCCATAAAATAGAAGGGCAATAGCGCGAGTTTCTTCATTTTGTCTCCCTCTACAAATTAAATGTGTTAAGATCGTAACTGCTGATTTGTAAATTAACAAACATGTCGGAAAAAGGAACCAGTGGGACTCGAACCTGTCATCTACTGCTTTCCGGGCAGCGACACTACCACCAGGCTGTCCCTGGTTGCCGGCAGTGACACGATGAACATGGAACAAATACCCAAGCTCCGAAATTCCGACATTGTCATGTTAAGTAGTCCAAGGCGGACAAGGCATATCAAATGAAATTAAATTTGTAGAGGGAGACAAGGTGAAGAAACTAGCACCTGAACCTTCACCCCTCTGAATAATATCTTTTTTTTCTTTCATTTTAAGGGTAATCTTTGGAAAATACTGTTGTTTTCAATTATCACTTTTATGTCTATTGTTTTATGCCTCTGTCACATAAAAAGGAAATAATAAGAAAAACATTTCATGACCTTGACTGGCATGGTTGTCAGTTTATGGTTTCCATGGAGACCGACAATATCAATAGATTATATACCAAAATGTTTGAATAAGTTTTTTTTTTTTTGGTTGAAAAGTCACCAAATTTGGTTGGAATTGGATTGAGGACGAATTAGGAGTGGCAAATAGAAAATCTGGTAGGGGGCACTATGTCCCCCCTCCCCCAGTGGACTTTATAGGGTTCTGGAAATTTTCACTATCAATAAACTACGGTTTTTTCTTTTTTATGCAAAATGTGAAGAAAAAAAATCAGACGGAATTCCGCAATGGGTGCGTTATTTGTCTCATTGTCCGTCTTACTGATAAAGTTATGTAAAAATCTAATAAGTACGCGCAGTGACCGAGAGTTGGAAGGATGGTACTGTTCCCTATTGTATATGAAATTTAGAATGAAATTTGTAGAATTGAGCGCTCTGGTGGAGAGCTCTGGGTGATTCACTCTGGGTGATTTGTAATAAAGTTTGCAATAAAAAACGAAGACAATATTTGGCTACGAATACTGTTTGCAGAAAAAGAAGAAAACAAATATAGACCCCCCCCCCACAAAAAAAATCGGTAATTGATTTCGATGTCCATATTTACGAAGAATGATTTGTCATCTGATATGATCATAGTTTAGAGAACCCCCCCCCCCCTATTAAAGCCCGCTCTGCATAATCGTCGTAGAGTAGTTGGCAAAGTCGGCAAAATCAATGTAATGTATTTCTTCTTAAAGTTGACGTGACATCGAATGAGGGTTTAAATCAAAGGCATACTGTTTTTCATGTGCGTTACGGTAAAATCGCAACTATTTTCTTTAATTTATATATCTTTGACTAGTGTTTATTCACTTTATACTGGAGTAATCTGCCAGTGTTATTTTTCAGAGCAACAAGCGAAAAACATAGAACTACAAACCACAGAAAACAGAAACAAAAGAATCAAATCGACTCTTGAGGGTTTGGATTTTTTTTTCTTTTAAGAACATGGTTTATCGGAATAAGTTACCACATCCAGTAAAACCCAAGCATTATTCAAGGAAACAATCGATGCAAAAGTTGTGAATCTTTGAAGTTTTTGTGTTGGAACCGCTGGATCAGGAGACTACTAGAGGTTATGGCGTGTCACGTATGCACAACAACATGAAGAAAATATAAAGGAAATTCCACAACTTTCTCTCAATCCAAATTGCTCTTTGGGTTTGGGTTCCCTTTAAAAGACCGCGCCTTCTTGAAACCTGATATCATTCGGCATGTCTTAAAATGATAGATGACATTGAATTTTAATTTCTTAGGAGAATTACAGGAATCCAGACTAATATCCCATTTAAAACAATGAAGATGTGTTTACCATAATGGTTGATACCTAAATATCGTGGGAGATCTTACCTGACAGGTCGAAGACTCTTCTAAAAGGATTTCGAAGAAGTTTCTGTGCAAGTGTGTGTAGCGTATTGCTACCTTGCGCAGCACACGGCTGGAACACATTCCCTTCGATAAGTCACGTGACACAGTTCCTTCGCACTTTACTTTGTGTAAGTCTAATGATTGCTGGTGGGAAGAAGCATTGACTGATAGTGAGTGACAAACAATTGCAATCTATCTAAAGGGAATGGAAGTTGCTAGGGGAACGTTTTCTGCTAGCACCAGTTCAGCTACTGAGTTTTTTTTTTTTTTTTTAAAGATTAGTCAGATTCTACCACATTGTGCAACATAATTTGACTTCTGTACTGACGAATTCCATTATTCTTGTACATAGGGGAGAAGTATCTTTTGTGGTAACAAACTCTTTTTGAGAAGGGTGATAGAGAAGACGTCTTACAAAATGTATTACACAAAAGGTGAAGGAATTAACACTACAAAAGTCAACGGTAGCATTTTGAGATGAGTTCACAGGCCATGTAGTCTTCCAACTCCATGAGAGAGAGAGAGAAAAACAAACAAACATGACTTTACCGATATCCGCTACAGGTTCCCCGACAACTGTAAAGCTACGTTTACACCATGTTCCCGGCAGCCACCACGGCAACTCCGTTTCAGGCCACCGTGGACAAAACGAGATGGACGTGAAACAAGGCGGTGAGACGAGACAGGCAAATGTGACAGGCCTGCAGTGGACGCCATGTCAGATTTTTAAACTGTCCAAAAAAAAAAAAAAAAAAAATTGCACGGGGTGAACGCGACGAAACACAACGGCACGTAATAGAAAGTAGCAAAATTTGGAAGCTCTCCATAGCGGGACGCGACAGAAAATATTGGTAGTCTCTACCCTGACCAGACTTCGTGAGAACAGCGTCTGGTAGCTTATGTTCACCTGGGAGAGGACTGAAATGAACAAAACTAGAATGCAAAGGGAGGAAACTGGAGAATGTCTCATCTTACCACGATGCACTACGTTTCGGGTAAATTGGGCTGCCGTGGCTGCCGGCAACATAGTGTAAAAGGAGCAGAGAGGGGTAAAGTTACGCTCTTACACATGGAGGCGTAGTCACGCATACTCAATTACATCTGAATATCTGTGATTTTCAAAAATCGATATATCCAAGCTACATCTCTTACCACTTGGTTACATCGCATCATGAATCCAACTCCTGCCTTTGTATGTTCTGAGGTGTGTAGTGATAGTGTGCATTCTTTCCATCGTTCTCCCACTGCTGTGGCGGCCTCGTCAGTATGACATTCAAATGCAACGTCAACACAAAATTCCTGGTCACATGTCTTTATTAAGCTGTCGATGATATCACGACCAAGGTCATTCCTTAATGCCGATGCAAAGTAGATTAAGTAGCGGAACTCCTCATGGCGATTACAAAGTTTCTGTTTCAACTGGTCGTACTTGGAACGATCATCAGAGAATAACTGTGCAAGCCATGTCGCTGCGATATGTTCTTGGAACAATTTGTGGGAAAAGGAAACTGTTGACTCAACTAAGGAAGGAACGTTGATATCGCGCCGACGCTCACGACTGATAACATTTGACTCTATCGTCAAAACCCCAACTCTGCAGCATGTTTTCATGGCACCACTACACTCTCTGAACTGTTTTTCAGGAAATGAGAGCTGCTTTTCTAATAGACCGTCTAGTGCTATCTTACTTATGCCAGCAATTGCCATATCAGCTTCCCTCATACGCTCACTCGCATCCTCCTTCTTTAGATTTTCACATATTTTTGATAAGTAATGATCTTTCAGAAAAGATATCATTTCTGTAAACATGTTGGCAAAAGTTTCCAGTTTTTGCATTTCTTCTCGTCTCTTTGCACTGAATTCGTTCCACATGAGGCAAAGCATTGCACAGTAGATGGGGAAAGGGGTCATATTCAACCGGACGACATCATTTTCTTGAATGAAAGTGATTAAATTGTCTGCAAGTCCCTCTTTCTCACGAATCTGAAAGTATTT